>NW_028327187.1:52831742-53134773 GCF_987537825.1 Furipterus horrens | reverse complement strand
ATCTTAATGGCATATCTTCATAAGTTTGTGGAGATTAAAAGAAGCAATATATGTAAAAGGGCTTAGAACAGTGTCTGACACCAAGTAAGTGCCATGTAAGTGTTAGCTATCATTATTAATTATTGTTATTATGGTCCTTCCCAGTCAGCTCCCTGGAAACCACTTCTGTTGGAATACCTAACTGATGGAGCTCTCTATCAAACCTTGCCTGATCTAGCAGAGGTGGTTAAATATTAAGTATTTAGGTTTCAACAAGCTTCTCTGCATGAGACAACCTGAGGAACTGAGCTGCCTACAATGATCTAATTATGTCCATTAATTTCTAACAAACTAGGAGGAGACAAGGAGAGATTTGAAAGCAAAATTTTCCAGAATAAGTAGGATGATGTTGAGATAACTTCAAAACACCCTAAGAAACAATGAGTTGTGTACCTTCTTTTCTGTGGTCTTTCTAGAGTCCTTCTCCCTACATCCCAGGTTCTAATGGCCCTGCTTCCTCATCTGCTCATTCCCTGGGTTTCTTCTCAGACCCCAACAGGGAACGTCTTCCTTGGTGGTAGTTCCTAGCCTAAGAGCCTTGTACCTTGTACCCCAGTAGTCCTTGTATGTAAGTCATCTATCACCAACAGTTCTGTTTTACTTTTCAAATCCACCTCTTTGCTTTTGTAGCAAATACAATGCAGTTCTTTAAAAGCCCCTACTGGATTCTCATTCACTGTTTGTCATTATGTGTTCTCTTTCTCTCTCAATGAATGCCAAAAGTTCAACTACTATGGGCTGGGGGCAGGGTTGAGGTTATTCTTGACATTAAAAATGGGCCCTGTGGTCACACAGGCTGGGAACCACTGCCCCATGGAATATGTGGGCACTGTGGAAGCATCACCGAACTCTCTGGTTTAGTTTTCTTGTCTGTCAAATGGAGGTAAATCTTAACTGCATCTTTTTCTAAGGGCAGAAAACAAAATGTTCTATGTTCATGAGAAGAGGTGTGGAGGAGTGCTCTTGTGATTCTTGTTGACATATGAGGAGTGCTGCTGTGAGGATCAGATGAGATAATAGATAAGAGGGGCCAGGGGAAGAGGGCATGTCCAGGCAGGGAAACATTATTACTGCTGTTCCTCTTGTTCTTTTCCTTGTTCTGGGTCCAGCTGGACCAGCTGAGCTCAGAAACCGTGAAGTTCTTTCCAAGAGCAATGTGTTCTTTTGCCTTTCTCCACCCCTAGTTGTTTTTCTGTGGGATGAAAAAAAAAAAGAGCTGATCTTATATGTGACTAACAAACAACCACAAAGTTCCTCTTATCTAGTCTAGGAACTGCTGTGGCCTCCTCCGAAGTGGCAGTGTTTGTCTCTGTTTAGTCAGGGTTGCCTAGGAAACAAGCTGTTCTCTCTTTCCCACTATGTGACTGTGGGCAATTTCCCCCCCCCCCTTTCTTGTAGGGAAGGGCTGGATCACCAGAGATGGCTGTGCGTTTGTTGGGACATCTTCTGAGGGTTTTTATATCATCTTTCGGCTCATTTGGTTGGAAATTGCATTTGGGAAGTCTACAGAGGAGCGAAAGAGTCAAAAAGTCCCTTAGCTCATCTTGAAAGAAGGAGGGGTTTGGGAATAAGTGGGGACTTCAGAGAGCCAGTCTAGTTTGGGGGTGCATGCTGGTCCAAAGTGTGTATCCATTTTAGCAGCTGTGAAATTTGCACACCATGACCAAATTGTAGACAATGAAGTTGGCATCATGAACAAAGATTAGAAATGGGAAAAATTGGGATTTGAAAAGCCACCAAGAAGGTGTTTGTAATATTCTGAAGAGGAATTTGTTGATTAGAAAAGGATAGGCCAACATGTATGAGCTTTACATGTGAAAAAAACATGACATTTTGAATTTTGGCTGATTGGTACAAAGAAGGGGTCAAGACCCCTCCTTTGAGGTTTGTGATGCAGGAAAATCAAGGAGCCTGTTCAATTTCAAGTGTAAAAGGAATAGATATATACACTATAGGAGGTTGAAATTGAATGACTCACTCAAATAGGGATGATAGCCTCTGTTGGGAACATGGTGGGTCTAGAACACAGGTCAGGGTCCTGGTTAGGGTTTGGTAGACAACAGATACTCATTGATGGCTAATCAGAGAAATGGTAGGACTCTGGATGCCAGAGACATGGGGCCAGGGAAAGGATGATGGATAAGGATGAACTCCAAAGTGAGGCAGATGAGGGAAGCTGGAATCAGGGTCCTTAGACTTGGTCCTACCCATGTGACTCGTGAGTTTTTCTTTTAAATTTGAATTAATTAATTAATTTTTAGAGAGAGGGGAAAGGAGAGAGGGAGAGAAACATCACTGTGTGGTTGCCTCTCACTCGCGCCCCCAACTGGGGACCTGACGTGCAACCTAGTAATGTGCCCTGACTGGGAATTGAACCGGCAACACTTGGTTTGCAGGCTGATGCTCAATCCACTGAGCCACAGCAGCCAGGGACACAACTCATGAGTTTTATGAGCAAACTTCCAGCAGTGACAAGTGCAGCAGCAGCGACTGAGAGCATCTTTCTTTGGGGGAGAGGGATGGAGTTTTGACCACCACGTGCATTCTGTGTCTTTTTCTAAGGCCCTCTTAGCTCCTTTGCAAGGTCAAGCGTCTATGTGGATTGGTATTAAAGTGAATGCACTAAATGATCCTGATGTTTTAAGAAGAGGGGAGAGGCTCACTCGTGTTTATTTGGTTCCTCTCTTCTTTCTCACTCATATGTATAACCTTCACTTTTCTTTTGGGCCTTTTTGGAGTATCCTTCCTCCTGAGTCACCTCCTCAAGTTGAAGTTATATATTTGTAGTTACCTTGCCACTCACTCTGAAGATGTCATATGAAAGCAGGGGCAGGACAGAGAGGGGTGGGTGTGGGGTTGAGTCCCGATTTGCCATAATAGCTGTATGATTTTGGGCAAGTCACTTAAACTGGCTGAGTCTCAGATTCCTCACCAGAACAATGTGGGTATTGTGACAGTCATGCAGAATCATGGAGGTAGCACAGGCCTGCCACTTAGGGGTTGCTCATGAATGGTCAGTGAGTCAGGAAAACAGTGCTCCCAACCACATGAAGGGCATGAAGGGCCCTTACCACCCACTCCATTTATACTCAAATCAGACACCAGGTTTATTTTTAGAAAAAAAGAGCACAGTTTATTGAAATTTTAAGCTACATCCAAGAAATCAAAATCCAAATCCTGGAGACATACATCAGGATAAGGTGTCAGAAAGTGGAAAGTGTTCACTGTCACAGAACTTCCTAGAGACAAGTTCCCTGAGCACATCACCCAGGCACCATCAGGTCAAAGTCATTGCCTTGTTTTTCCCTTGTCCACACAAACACACACACACACACACAATCAGCAAGCCAATCTTCACTGGGAAGTTTTCCATAAACATAAAAAAAAAAGTTTTTGAATAACAGTGTGAAGTCCCAGCATCTCTTCTCTCAACCCCATTCTATGTAGTCAGCACCAGTGAATGGTGGGTTTGGCATTCAAAGTAGGACCTCACACATCTTCAGTGGACAGATGGGGCAAGAGTTGCAGCAGCAAGGCATCTGTGGCCACAATCAGAGACTAGCCCTCTCCCTGCCTTTACTTTTTAGTCTTACTTAACCTAAAGAACTAACTGGGTCAATTTGGTAAGTGAACACAGTCAAAGAATTAGCCTTAAGAGATAAGGGGCTGGTCAATACTCCCAAAGCTAGTTAGGCCCTTCAAAACGTAGGTGTATGTATATATGTATACATCACTACACTAAGATATAGATCTAGCCCTATGGGTATATATACGCACGTATGGCTATACAGAAAAACTATGCCATTACTAACCAAACAGAACTTTGTAGGCGGTCATCCCAAAGCTGTAATCCCACACTGGACTGTGCACAAAGCCATGCATTATACCATATTAACCGACAGAAGGCTGACTTGGCTCAATCTCACCCATTGTGGCCCTGCCTTGGCAAGGGAGGGGATAAGAGAGAGGATGCCTCTGCTTAAAACACAAGTGGCTTCTTCATAGGAACAATCGTTGTCAAGTGAAGCTGTTAAAGATGTCCATGGAAATGAAAAGCAGACCCCCCTATACTTTCTGGACCAAACTGGCATCACATCTCAAACTACCTTCCTCCTTTGCCAGTCACAGCAAAGTTGCCTGGGCCCTGGGAGCCCCCAGGGCACAGTGGCATTAGAGGCTCACTGGCTTGGGATGATGAGGCCCCATGCAACTCAGCCACCAAAGACCTGCTCTTTGTCAGGGGTCTGTCATTGGAGTGGACCCAGGTGGCCATGTCCTTGGGACATCTCTTGACACCAGCTATGCTAGGTGTAAAGTTCTCCACGTGAGATGACGCTTGGGGAGCCAAAAACAAACTGGAAAGAACTAGGTAGAACAACTTTAGTGGCTCTGCCCACCCTAAGGACAGAGCCACTTATACTGCAGAACCACCAGGGGCCTCAGGCGATTGTGGGGTTTTAGGAGCTGGATCTTCAGGGCTCAGACGGGACTGAAACTTCTCCAGCTGCTCTGGGCTGGCCAGGGTCTTCAAGAGGGTGTTCTCACGCTCCAGTTGGGAGTTCTTCTCCACCAACTCTCGAATCTGCTCCTTCAGGATCTCCACCTCCTCTCTCACAGCATACATCAGATGATTCTTCACCAGATCCTATCACAGAGAAAACCACAACAAAGCCATTCATTAGCTATCAATGGCCCCTGTGCAGCACTTTCACCTTGCCATCAAGGCGTCTGTGATGTCCCTCATGCCACTGACCTCCAATCTTCCCTCAGTAGCCCCATCAACACATTGGCTCTGCAGCCCCATTCCTCCTGCACCCTTCTCTGAAGCACCTAAAAGCTTGCTTGGGAGAGCTGCATGACCAGGGCAACGCCTGACTTGGGAGCCCAGGTTTGAGCTACATAGGATCCACCCTGCAAATTTCTAATGACTTTCACAGCTGGCCAATTAGGGGCATTTTGGGAGAGACTTCTGCTGGTTCCTGGTGGTTGGCTATATCCCCATTTCCACATAAGTTTCTGCTGCTGGCCCAGATCCCAGAGAAGACCTGCAATGCACCCCACACTGTTCGTCTACTTTACACATCTTTACCAAGACAATACAATTTGCAATTTTGGACTCTCCTCTCCACATGACCCAGCACACTTAAGTTTCAGCTGTCCTGAAGCCTGGCAAGACAAGACACTTGCCCTAGAGGGGAAAGTACCTGATTGCAGCATCATCTCTGAATTCCATGATTGCACTGGGGTCAGGGAACTGTGTCATTAGGCTCCAGGGCACAATTAAGTGCTGCTAGCTGCTATAGGACTTAACCCTCTGTAGCTATTAAGGATGCTGGGTGGAGTTTAAACTCTACCTGGTGAAGGGGTAGGGAAGGGTTGGGGTGCTTTGTTTCCTGTTCCCTCCCAACTCCTGACCCCAGCCCAGACTCTGCAGAGGCACTGCAGTGCTGCTGCATCCAATGAGCTCTGGCCTCTTCCAAATGCGAGATTCACACAAATGCAAGTGTCTGACTTCACAGGTCTGCAATGGGCCTAGGAGCTAGCCAGAGGCTGCTGCAAAGCTCCAGGATGGGTGAGGAAGAAAGAAAGGAGAGAGCCCATCAAGGGTAGACAGTAAATGCCCTCAGAGGTGGCACTCTAATGGGACTGTACTTAAGGCCTACAAGGGGATAGAAAGCAGCCTTTCAGCTTCCTCAGACTCTTGGCTAATTGCTTGGGCACCCACCCCCTAAATCATGCCGAATTACATAGTAGCAGCTACAACTGGGGATGGGAATGACACAATGATGCCACTCACCATGGCCTGCTCAATTTTGTTGTCTATGGCCACCACGCTGGCTCCAGAGGCACTGCCAAGACAAAAAACAAAGCAACCGCGTTACCCATTCCGTTCCACTCTGAGTACCTGGCAGCTGTGGCCAAAGTCTTTCGTCTGCCCCAGCTCTTCTTCTGTCTGGCCTTCTATTTCCAGGTACTTTGTCCCTAGGTCCCTTCATGGCCCCTGCAGGAAGCTGCACCTCCCCACCCAGGCTGGCTCCCCTCCGCCACTACCCAGAGCTCAGTGTGCAGCGGCGCATGGGTCTCCGGGCGCATGGGCCAGCGTGGCCTGTTCGCTAGCCCGGGCAACAGGCAAACAATGGGGCGCGTGGATCAGGGAGTTCCCCACCACTGCCGGCCCTCTGCGACTTTGGCCTAGAAGGTCCTGGGTAAACCTACCAAGCTCCAAAGCTAGCTAGGAATTCAATTCCTTCTGTGCTCGGAAGCTTCTGGTCTGCTCCCCTGCAGCTCGCAGAGCAGTCAGCCCCCTGTCTCCGGCTGCAGCAGCTGCTTCTCACGGCACGGAGGCCGCAGGGACGCTCGGACGGCGGGTCCCAGTGCGGCGGTGACCGCCCCCTCTTCCGCGTACCCTACTCCCGCCCCTTCCCAGGATGCTGCACCGCGGGGAACCGGGACCAAGGGCACGACACTCGCTCAGAGATCCCGCTTGCAGCTCACCCCCCCACCAGAGCCTCTCAGGGAGCTTCGGCCAGCAGTTTACCTGTTGTCCAGCTTAACGGAAACCACATCCCCTCCAAGCATGGAAGAGAAGAAGGAGATGTTGAAATTGTGCAGCTGATAGACCGCCACCTCCATGGGGGTCTGGTACATTTTGGTGTTCATGGCTGTGCTGCTGGGCAGCTCTGGTCAGCTTTGGGCCGGACTGGACGTGCTGGGTGGGCTGGAATGCCTGGGCTGGTGGCAGAGGCTGCTGGCGCACTGCAGGGGGCTGGGCTCTGTGCGTCTGACCCTGGGTCTATGAGGGGGCAAAGGCTGCCAAGAAGACCCAAAGCCAGGCAAGCGCTCCGGACTTTGAAGGAAAGTGACTCGAAGGGTGTCACCTAGTGTATCACAAACTCCACAGCCGCCAGTCCAACCCAGAGTCGGAGATATTTCAGCTCCTGCTTCTTTATATAGGAGGAGCCAGCTGTGTCACGTGGTGTCAGGGGTCATGCAAATGAGTTCTGTACAAGGCTCCGTGGCCCAGTGAAACCACATCCTCTCCCTGAACCTGAGGCTGGGACTGTAAACAGTACAGCACTTTCTTGTGCCAACTAGCATCTCCAAAGAGCTCTGGAGATTGGTAAAAACCAAACTGGAACTGATTTCTTAGAGAAATTGATACAAATGCCATAACAGGAGATAGGAAGCATGCAGTAGAGGGCGGTGCTGGTTTTAAAAACTTCTTTAGGGGTTAACCAGTATACCACTATGGTTTTGCAATGCCGTCACATGGTACACTCGCTGAACACCCACCCACCAAGAGGAGCCTCACCTTCTTCCCACCACCAGACTTCTTAGTCTCTCCTGCACACATACTTTTTCACCTGCATGTCCCCTCATCCAGCTAGTGGGTTTGCTGACTTGCCCCAAGTCCAGCACTTGTACACTCAGCTCTTCCTTTGGACGTGCCTATTTGTGTACTGACACATGCACAGGTCTGCAACATGCATGGGAAGTGTGCAGTTCTTAGCTAATCTGTGCATGCCAATGGGTCTGTGCGGAGGAGAGTGTCCAGCAGCTCAGATGAAAAGAGGAACATGTACAGGGAGAAGCTGGGGACCAAGAAGGTGACAGATGACAGGATAGGAGATGGTAGGGGTGTGGGCACTGGACTCATCATAAGATGCCAGCCGTTTCCTCTGGTTTCTACACCCTACTCTGCAAAGAAAGTACATACATTATCCAGGATTTCATGTCCTTATTTTTAAAAACATGATCCTGTTACTTTCTTATAAATAGCAAATTACAACAAAACTACCAACCAAAACTACATATATATATATATCATCCCAGGAAAACACCTACCCTGTGATGATGGATCCAGCCATACATAGGATTAGAGGGTACTTCAGGCACATAACAATTACAGGTCACAAGGAAAACGAGGTTATTGTTACCAATTAAGAGTTGTATATGTTCCCATCAAACTATATTTTCATCTTTTCAGCCTCAAGCTTAGAAAATAAAAAAACATCAGAGGCTTCAGGCCCTTTTCTTCAGCTCTTTCCAATGTGAAGCCACCTTGTGGAAAAACACAGAATTGCAGCCAAAAGGAGAAACGGGGACAGAATAGTAGACAGGTGATGCAACTGGGAGTATTATTTATACCAACTTAGGGCCATAAGGAGAACATTGGGTTCCACCATATATTCAATAGTTTGGTTGAGGTTAGGGCCAGTACTCATGAATCAGTTTGTAATTAAGGCTGTGGTCCAAAGAAATACCTTAATGCAATCTTGCTATTGGAAAAGTACTGGGGTTCTCTTATCAGCAAAGAAGCTAATTATTATTTGCTTCAGGATATTTCTTCTAACCAGGTGCCTGGCACCAACACCTGGCCAAGGCCCCAGTGAAGCCCAGTCTGAAAGCCTTAATTTTTCTCCAGGCTGCCAGGGCAGTATGCCACGAAACAGCCAATATTATTTATTTATTTATTGTTTTTCTATTACAGTTGTCCCATTTTTCCCCTATTGACCCCTTACCCAATATTTTTCATTATGACGTGGGGCTTCTATTGAACCCCACTGGTGGTAATATGTGCACAAGGGCCATTCTGTTTGAAAAGGGCTGACAAACAGAATTATTCAAGACAACCTACTACACTAGCCAGGGTTGGTCTTTTTCTTCATCCCAGTTGAGGTGGGAGACAATCCCAATCTCAGGATATTATGTTACAGTTAGGTTACAAGCTGTCTGAACATAGTCTTTGCACCAAGACCCCTGTGTAGTAGATGGAACAAAGTCTAGACTATATCTAAAGGTCATCAAGAGCATTAGCTGAGAAAAAAAAAAAAACCTTCTTAAATCAGGACCTTAATTGATATTGGAATTCCCTGATATATTAGCGTGCCCTCTGTGCTACATAGAGCTCTTAATCCAGGAAGAGTCTCTGAGTTGACCTTTCATCAACTTATAATTTTTTTCTAAACTAACTGTTACTACCCACCCCAAGATTCCAAGGGAGACAAAAAGAAAAAGAGAGATAAATAAGCTGGGTTGGCAGGATAAAAACACTACCAGGAAAACAAGGCATAAGACAGAAGCAAAAAAACAGCTCCTTTAGTGGAGATGGAGGTAAAGAAATCCAGGTAGTGTAGGTAAGGAAAAGAAAAGAGGTTAAGTTTGCTAGCCAGCCTGTGTTTGAATTAGATGTTAATTATACTTCAATTAAAAATAAGCTGAGTTTGAGGTCCACTGACAATAATAGCTACCATTAATGGAGCATCATTGGCTATGAGCCAGACACTGTGATGGCCACACCACAATCCTGTGGAGTAGGCTCTGTCACCATCATTTTACAGATGAAGAAACCAATGGTCTGAGCCTACTTTGCCCAAGGTGGCACAACTAGTAAATTGTAGAGCTGGGATTCCAGCCCAGGTCTTCCTGACCTAGAGACTAAGTTTGTTCCTACTATACTTGTCCTATGACGCAGGGATAGGTTTGTTCAATGGGTGATTCTAAGTAGTTGGGGGATGGGATGGAGGTGCCAGGAAAGTGGTGAAATGAAAGAAAGGGTGAGGGGCAAGAGAAGTGCCCCTGGGACTCCAGTAGCACTCTTAGAGAGTGGTCCAAGAGGCTGACTTTGAGCTCTGTGAGTGCACCTGGCTTTTCTGACACTCACAGCAGGAGAGAGCAGCATTGGGGGCCAGGAAGAATATCCAAAGCATCCAGTTTTTTAAATAAGAGGGCTGTGTTCACCCACATCATTTTGAAAAGCAGCCACACAACCCTCAAAGAAAGCTCTCACTGTCAAGGAAATTGAAAACATTAATCCAACCAGGTGGCTCCCAGAATGGAATATGCAGTCCTGGGGCATACAATATCCCAAATAAGGTTATGGAGGCTTAGAGTACTCCTCACAGTCCAGTCTGACCTCCAGTTCCCAGAGCCCCACAAACTGACACCCTTAATTAACTCCTTTTTTTCTATTCCTGCTGTGCTCAGCTTTTAAGAGAATGAAACCAACAACAAGAAAACAAGCTCATGTCAGGGATTTAGTTTAAAAAAACACACACACACACACAACTTTGAAAGGATGTCCCAAGTTCAGCCCACACTCAGCCAATCTTGCATCCCTTCTACACCTCTGGTTTGCCAGCTGCCAGCTGAGTGAAATTACTCCTTGTAATCCTCCCTTATCAAACAGTGGCTGGATCCCAGGTTCCCAGGATCCCAGGGCTCCCTAAGGCAGGACAATGGACATAAATGTCCCTCTACAAAGATTTTCAAAGAAGGGCAGGTGTGGGAGGACCAGAAGTAGGAAGAACCCAAAAAGTTTTTGCTGAACCCTCAGCACATAGAAAAGTCCTCTGCCCAGAATAGCTGTATCATAACTTGCAGTGAGTGGAAGCTTGCCCTGTACAAGGTATCTATGACCTGATTTAACTTTTCTGAATCAAGTGCTGATCCATGAGGCTTTCAGCATCCTTGTGTCCTGTGGGCTTTAAGGTGAGCCCCAGGCAGTAAACAGTGGACTAAGAGTACAATTGCACAGAAACCTTATGTAAAAGTTTCCAAACTCCCTGCCTCCCATCCTACATTTACGAGGTAGGCTGGACCCAGAGCCAGCAAAGCAAGAGCACCCAGCTGAGGAGCCAGGTCATTGCGGGCTCTCAGTTCTAGCCCTGCAGCCATGGGATTCTGCATTTAAATAGACACAGGTGACCCTCTCTCAGGGGCAATCTTCTAGGTGGAAGGTGGAATAATGAGGATGGGGACAAATTCCTCCATGTCAGCAGGCCCTGCAAGCCAACTTGTCCCCTTTGATCTAGAAGAAGTGTCTCAGCATTCCCACTGGTCTGTTCTACTTCAAAAACCAGACTTTAGGACAAGAGTCCTTCCTACTTTGGGTTCCCACAGGACAGTAGGACTGAGACTAGACAGTGTGGGCTGCAGAATCCATGGGCAGGATCACAGTAAGCCACCAAGGGGTGGAGAGCAGACGCAGGGTGGGTGTGGTAGGATGGGGGTGGTGATGAGAGGGAACATCTCACTTCCCTTTTTGTCACACTTGAAGCATTGTGTACCATGAAGCCCAAAGGAAGCTATTTATAGGCAAGTCTTGCTTATTTTCTACAGGGAATGTTCCACCCAAAGATTCAGCAATGTTGCCAGCAAAACAGAGGTTCTAGTGTCAGGAGAAGTGGAAAAAGACACGATGCAAGAGGTGTGGGACAAGCCACAAAGCAAATACTGGGTTACAGCTGGAAAATGAAATAAAAAAGGATATCAAGCATGGGAGCGTTAGCACTGTTAATAAGACATGGAACGTCTGCAAAACAGCCCTCCCCACTTACTCCTCCTCTAAGGCCCCCTTCAGGTGGAAGCTCTGTCTACTTCTAATTACTTGTCCCTTTTTCTGAAGAGGCTAGGAGAATAAGGAGGCTGAAATGTCCTTGCTTCTCTGTTCTCCTCTGATTCCACTCCAGTGTGGAAGACTATAGACAGAAAGGCTGCTGCCACTTACATTGTTACTTTGACTTCATGGAAAATCCCCAACAAACTCCAGAAGAAGGAAAGCAAGAAGGAAAGATAGTGACAGAGAAAGTGCCTTGTCCTCTGTGGGTCATGTAAATGTCCCTGTATGGCCAAGACCCAGAACCCCGACTTTGGCGGCAGAAAAATGGGGAGGAGGATGTGAACATATGCAGAAGGCGATGGTAGAAGCCCAAGGAGAGTCCTGGTGGAGATAAACACACTCTCTTGGAAAATCAGCTCTAGTACCTGATTTGGGCCAAACCCTGGTACTGAATGATGGCAGGAGCAATGAATTGTGCCTTTCAGCTCCCTCTAGGACAGGGTCCCATGTAAGCTTCACAAGCAATCTCTGAGTGACACTAGGGATGACAGCAGAACCAAACCCAATTTTCAGAGAAGTCAAAGGTGCTCTTGTCAAATCACCTTCATCATCCCAACTTTGGTGGCTAACTATGGGTGAAATTGGTTTGTCCTAGACTGGAAGTATTGGCAATGTTATCCAGAAATGCAATTTAGCTCGGTGGATCTTAAATTTCATGAACCTTTTGTCAACATTTACGCCTGTCTCCCTTCCCCTTATGCCTTGCAGCTGGGAAAATTTACCTGCATAACATTTCTAAGCCCTCTCCTTTCTCATTTTTCGTTACCCATCTACAAGTATGAAATAGATATTCCTGAAAAAGAGATTGCAAAATTAACCATGGTAAATGGAATCTCTTCCTTCTCCTGGCTCCCCACACTTGTTCCACTATCATTCAATTCAATTCAATTCAATTCAATTCAATTCAATTCAATTCAATTCAATTCAATTCAATTCAAAGTTGCTTGAAAGCCTATTCTAAGTTCAAGGCACATGTCAGGTAAATTTTTAAAAAACTGGTAGTACAAGTCAAAAATTGTGCTTTTAGAACCCCCCAAGGGTGCTTGGGAGGGTGGCCTGGGGTTTGGGAAGGCCAACACCACTGCCATCCTTGGGCATCACTTCATTCTCAGGATTGGGTGTGCTTTTTTCCTTTCCAATCTGCCCTTTGGCCCATGCTCATCTTGATGGGGATAACACACAGCCATGAAGCTTGGAGTTGCTCTTGGACCTAAGGCTCCTCTGACATTGTGGCCAACAGTGCCCCTTTGATTCCCTTCCTTAACTCTTGGGATTTGTAAACCAAAGAAAAAAGGTCTCTGTTCTTTGAGTTGCCAGTTCCTTTCTTCTGAGAAGGAGGTCTATGTTTAGTGTGGAAGTCACCTCTACCTACTAACCTCTTGGCCCATCTTGCCATGCAAGACCAGCAAGCATCTTCAGGTAGGCGAACAGTCCCTCTCCTCACAGTCCACCCTCTGGGAATCCTCTGAGTGCCTACTGCACCCTCCCTATGGGCTGGGAAAGAAAGTAGCAAGAAAATGGCTGCTCCATGCTTGTCTGCACCACCCTTCCACCAGCTTATCTGGATATCTTCCCCATATCTTCTGCCCTCTGGAGCAATCCCAAGAGTCAAAATTCTAAGCCACTTTTCCCTGGCAGTTGCCAAAGTTACTCTAAGTGGTATGTGAAGGTCTTGGGGCTATTGGCAGTGCTTGGAAGACAAGAACCAGGAGGATCTTGTTGGGGATGTGAGGCCAGCAGACAAGGGGCCTGTGAAGAGGCCAGGGACTCTGAGGTGGTGTACCTGGCTCCACTGTGAACCCCACTATAGAATGAGTGACCTTTGAAGTAGTACAAATTCCCTGAGGAACAAAACCACAGTAATAATGCCAACTTTTTCAGGCACTCAGCTCCTGGGCCATGATGGGTAAGAAGTATGAGCCTCCCAGGGATCTCACATTGAATGCCTGAGGCCCTTTCTTACCTCACAAAAGGGCTATTCACCATGGGCTTATTTAAAGTAGCTCCTTGATCCTCTGTTGTGGGACTCTATGATGTAGGAAGGGGAGCTCTACAATTCCTAAGAGTTCCTGACTCTTCAGCCACACAATCCCACCTTGGGCTTCCTGGATGGAAAGAGGGCAGCCTAGCTGGGAGCAGTGGCAAGAGGGGGGAGGGGGAACACTACTCCAGAACATAGAGAGAG
The DNA here is from genome assembly GCF_987537825.1 of Furipterus horrens. NCBI lineage: Eukaryota > Metazoa > Chordata > Mammalia > Chiroptera > Furipteridae > Furipterus > Furipterus horrens. The sequence continues at coordinate 53,121,148 of NW_028327187.1, read as the reverse complement.
GAGAGAAACAAGGCAAACTCCTCCCTGGGCAGGGCCACCCAGCTATGGGAACAGAGCCAGGGTTCTGAGTTCTGAAAAGGGTGCTGGGAGGGGTTAAGGAATGCTCCCAGTCGGTTTGAGAATTGCTGACAAGGAATACACACACCTTTATCAGGAAGAAAGAGAAACATGGAAGCACGCAAGCATTTATGCAAACACCCTCTCAGTCTTTCACAAAGTCTAATTCATAGAAATAACCAGGCAGAAGGGCATAATTCATTCTCTCTCTTTCTCCCCTCTCTCTCCTCTCCCCACCTCTCTGATATTGCCAGCTTCTGCATAACCCAAAAGGGGTAGTAAAGCAACAGGACATGGCAAGATTTCAAGGCAGGACACTCTAGATAAGGTATCAAAACCCATAGCTTCTGCTCTCTCTGACATTCAGGGCAGGCTGCATACTATGCAGCAGTGATAGGTGATAGGGTCTCAAGGAAAGCTTGAGGTGGCAGTCAGGTGGATACAAGGGGAACCAGCTTGCAGCCTTACACTATATACCAGGAGTAGGAAGTCCTGGTGCTTCCAAGGTCCATAGTTTTCAAAGATGTAAATCACACACTAAAATGAAAGAGAAATAAAAACAAGCACTATTTGTGCCCAATCAATCAGGTGAACACCTAAGAAATGATTCCTACAGGCTCCTTATGAGGACTTCTGACTTGAATCAGTATGGGCACGGATGCCGTATGTGACTGGCTACCTGAGAAGTGTGATTTGAAGGGCACTGAGATAAAGTCCTCTCAGTCCAAGCTGTTCGCCTGACCTGAATATGACAGTAGTCATCATCCGAGGTTCTAATGGAGTTCTTTACACTTTGAAGAATTAGACTCTTTTTTTATCTAATGCAAAAATCGCTGGGAAAGTGCCACATTCTGCCACTATCATTTAGAAATACTTAAGCATGAACTAAATTATCATATTACCTCCAAGAGTAGCCAGTGCCTGATCAATATTAGAAGACTAGTGGTCTCACAGCAGATAAACATTGCTGGTAGACTATGGGTTGGGGGGAAAGAAATTAGATTCTTTTTGTTTCTTTCTTTTTTTTTTTTTTTGACTTTTTCTTTTCTTCTTTTTAATTTTATTTATTGTTTTTTCTATTACAGTAATCCCACTTTTCCCCCATTGTTCTCCCCCCAGCCCACCACCCCTTCTCCCTCAGTCCATCCCCACCCTGTTGTCCATGTCCATAGGTCATTCATACCAGTTCCTTGACTAGACCCTTTCCCTTCTTTCCTTCCTTCACCCCCCCACCCCCGGTCACTGTCAGTCTGCTCCTTGTTTACTTGCTTCGGGTTCAATTTTGCTCATTTGTCTGTGTTGGTCATTAGTTTCCTGTATTAGGTGATATCATATGGTATTTGTCTTTCGCTGCCTGGCTTATTTCGCTAAGCATAATACTCTCAAGTTCCATCCATGTTGTTGCAAATGGTAGGAGTTCCTTCTTTCTGCTGCATAGTATTCCATTGTGTAAATGTACTACAGTTTTTTAATCCACTCATCTATAGATAGGAACTTAGGCTGTTTCCAGCACTTGGCTATTGTGAATAGTGCTGCTATGAACATAGAGGTGCATAGATTCTTTTGAACTGGTGTTTCAGGATTCTTAGAGTATAATCCTAGCAATGGAATTGCTGGATCAAAAGGCAGTTCCATTTTTATTTTTTTGAGGAAATTCCATACTGTTTTCCATAGTGGCTGCAGCAGTCTGCATTCCCACCAACAGTGCATCAGGGTTCCCTTTTCTCTACATCTTCATCAGCACTTGATGTTTGTTGATTTGTTGATGATGGCCATTCTGACAGGTGTGAGGTGGTATCTCATTGTGGTTTTAATTTGCACCTCTCTGATGGCTAGTAATGTTGAGCATTCTTTCACATGCCTATGGACCCCCTGTAAGTCCTCTTTAAAGAGGTGTTTGTTCAAGTCCTTTGCCAATTTTTTACTTGGGTTGTCTGTCTTCTTGGTGTTGAGTCCTAAAAGTTCTTTATATATTTTGGAGATCAATCCCTCTGAGGTATCATTGGCAAATATGTTTTCCCATACAGTTGGTTCCCTTCTCATCTTGCAGAAATTAGATTCCTAACATCAAGATTGACTAGGGGGGCTAGTGGAAAATACAGATGTCCTGGGATTTAGCCCCAGAAATTTTAGTGAAATAGGTCTGTGGCTAGGGAAAGGTATTTTCAGGTGATATGGATGTAACTTTTTGGCCCCAGTCCATGGAACTACTTTAGGGAACCACTAGTCTAAAGGTGAGAACCAATACAAAGTCCACATGAAAAGCCCCAGTAGTGCCAGAGTCACCAAGACCTACTTTGGATGATGCCCCATCATGGGGTTTTAGCATATTCCAGGCCTAATATCCTGTCTGTTCAGCCATCTCTTTTCCTGTCAATCCTGAAAACTTGATCAGAACATGAATGAGAGGTGCTTTTAAAAGGAAAATCCTAACCTGCTCTGATTTACAAGTCAATCTTTGGCATTTCCCCCCTCTCTATTATGAAGAACAGGTTGCTACAGCTGTTGGTGGGAACTCTTGGCCTGAGAGGTTGGGACATGGGGGCGGGCATCACAGGGTGGGTAGGAAGAAGAACCCGGGCATGGGGAGAGAAGTGGGGTGGGGTTGATTTTTCTCTAACAGCACAATTTGGTCAATTAACTAGCTCTACCTACCTTCTACAAATGCCAGCTTTCCTCCAGCCCTTGGCTGTCACCACCCATCAAACATTGGTCCATTCAGAGGTTGGCTGGAGGGGTGTGACTCATTCCCCGGCAGGAACCTACTGGAGCTGAATACAGAGACTTGCCAACATGCCCATCCCCACTCTGATCCAAGCCTTGCTCTCCTCCCCGCTATAATCCTTATCCCATCCCTGGCCAGGAAGCCCCACTGCTCACAGACTCCCCTCTCCCAGGGGAAAAACAGAAGGGGAATTTGCTGTTCTCTGTGGTACTCATCTGGCCTGTGTTTTGTTATTTTATTTTATTTTATTTTTATGTTTAATTTATACTGCCTGCTAGATTTGGGGCTTGAATAAACAAAGGCTATGGTTTCCCCCAAGGCCTGGACTTCCTGGTTGCCTGTCAGCAACAGATTGACCTTTTTAACCTCTTTTCTTGCTCCTTGAGACAGGCAGTGTTGGGGGTGAGGGTTAGAAGAGGAAGACATCTTGGGTCAAAAGCCTGGAAGTTCTTAGTGCCAGCCTAAAATACAGTCCTCAACCCCCTTCTTGACAAAATGAATGTTAATTCCTGAAGCCACCCTACCAAGTACAGACTTCTTTTAAAGGCCACAGCAAGACTGTAACGGTAAAACACAAAAATGGAAAATTCAAAGTATTTGCCTTGATTGTTTGAAAAATCTATTTACAAACATATTTGTACCACCAAGCAAAGGAGAAGGGCCCAGGTTTTCGTAGGCAGAGCCGTAAAGGCACAGCAGCCTTAAAGGTCTATAGACTGAGCAGAGGGCGGTGGGCCTGCCTGAGAAAGGCTTCCTGCCAAAGCTCATACATCTTAACAAAATAAGAGGAACACTGGCCCCTATGTCCTGGGATAGAGCTCTAATAGCAAAGTAATGAATCCTGGTCAACAGTTCTGACATCCTGTTATTTGCTACATTCAATAATACTGTGGAGTTTGTTGACAGAATTGCAGAAGAGCTAAAGTAAATATGGAAACTGAGGAATGGCCAAGTATAGGCAGTTACTAGCTCAACAGTTGAGAAGAAGAGAGTTTCACAGATACTCTGTGGATGTCTTGGACCACTGGAGCCTGAGCATAGTTGGGAGATAATTCAGAGGCATCTGTTATGTCACTAGGCAAACTTTCTCCAACAATGCACTGCTGCAATAATGGGCTTGACTCATGGAGCAGGTCCTGAGCCCTCAGATAGAAAGTATAGGCTTACCTTGTTTCATTGTACTTGACAAATATTGCATTTTTTACAAATTGAAGGATTGTGACAACTGTGTGTTGAGCAAGTTTACTGGGCGCCCCTTATCAACAAGCTCAGATGATCATTAGTATTTTTTAGAAATAAAGTATTTTTAAAGATTTTATTTATTTATTTTTAGAGAGGGGAAGGGAGAAAGAAAGAGAGGGAGAGAAACATCAATGTATGGTTGACTCTCACACACCCCCAATTGGGGGCCTGGCCTGCAACCCAGGCATGTATCCTGACTGGGAATTGAACCCACGACCTTTTGCTTCACAGGCTGGTACTCAATCCACTGAGCCACACCAGCCAGGACAGTAATAAAGTATTTTTTAACTAAGGTATATATATTGTTTTTTAGACATAATGCTCTTGTACACTTAACAGACTACAGTATAGTATAAACATAACTTATATATGCTGAAAAAGAATTGTGACTTGCTTTATTGCAATGTTCACTTTATTGCAGTGGTCTAGAACTGAACCCACAATATCTCGGAGGCATGCCTGTAATGATAAGAATTGAGAGGGACTCCCTTAGTGCATATTCCAGGGTTAGGTGCTCCCTGAGAAACACAGTTCCAGCACCTATTCTAAATGAACTTGGTCAAGTGAGAAGAAAATATGTCCTTTTTCAACCTTGGCCAGCTGCAGGGGCTGCTTAGTAGGTCTGTAAACCCTCTATGCTGCCAGCTCCTTATTCATGAAATGTGAATGATGCTTCCTTCCTCAACATATACATCATACAAGGTATATATGCTTATGGATACCAAAAAGTCTGGAAGTATATATATATATATACACATACAGTGATCCTCACTTATCGCGGGCATTACGTTCTAGACCCCCCTGTGACAGGTGAAAATCCGTGAAGTAGGAACCTTACATTTATTTTAGTATTTATATATATTTTAAGGCTTTATAAACCCTTCCCACACACTTATAAACTGTTCCTAGTCCCTTATTAACCTTTCCCACTCCATTATTAATCTTTTCCACACTTTTATAAACACTACTTATGTTCTTAAACATATTCTACACTCTCAAACCTACGTAACTTTAACAACATACATATACAGTACTATAAAATCCAGCGATGTAGTGAAAAATCCGCGATAAATAATTAAATAATATTTTCAAAAATCCCACGATACAGTGAGGCCACGATAAGCAAACCGCGATATAGAGATATAGAGAGGGACTACTGTATATATAGCCTATGTTTCCAGACTGGGCAGACATCCTATAAGCAGCATAGCTGAGTTCTTTGCAGAGTAAGAAGGGCTGTGTGAATGTTATATGCTTCATGATGAATAAGGGCCCTGGCCCACAAACACTGCTGGCAAAATGGCTCACCAAATGAGCTGCCCTATCACGGCTGTTTCAAGGTCTAGCATTGCTAATTTTCTGTCCGGTTCCAATTCTCATTTCCATGGTTTCACAAGTTATTGATACTGCTTATTGGGAGGGAGTGGTTTGAGGGATTGATGATAAAATGGAATGACCATTTAAATTTAATCTTTTGAAGGTCTTAGCAACTCTTCCCTGAACTGAGAACCTGTAATATGCATAAGGTTCTGGTCTCGAGAGCCTCTCCAATGGCACAAGCAGTAAGTAATCGGCAGGACTTCTCATCTTTCAAATAGTACTGAAGGCACAGCCGAATAAGACCATTACCAAAAGTGAGTAGCACACAAGTTCTTAGTACTCACTAAGTATCAATGGGATTCCTAGACAAGCACTACAGGAACAGGGGCTTATCTTATTCACTACAGTACTCTCAGGGTTTGGGCCAGTGCCTGGCAGACAGTCTCAATGTAGTAAATATGTGCGAAATAAATAAACAAATAAATAAATAAAAGGTTTGGATGTATTAAACTATAGGCTAATCCATGAGTTGCCTTGTGTTAACACTTTAATTTGGGGATGATTATTAGTGCCTGAGAGACACTCCACAGTTAAACACATGAAAGACTTGCCCTGGCCAGTATGGCTCAATTGATTGGAGCATTGTCCTGTAACTGAAGAGTTGCAGGTTTGATTCCCAGTCAGGTCAGGGCATGTATGGAAGGCAAATGACAGATTATTTTTCTTACATTGATGTCCCTACACCCCCCTCTGTCTCTGTCTCTCTTTCTTCCTCTCTCTCTAAAAGAAATGAAAAAAATGTTCTCAGTTGAGGATTTAAAAAAACATAAAAGACTGGTGAAAATCAAACATAGTTGGGAAATGTAACACAAACATAAATTAATTAAATAAAAGGCCACTAATGACCTGGAAGTAAGCCTCAGCTTCTTCAATAAAAGAAATAACTCATCTGTGTGTGTGTGTGTGTGTGTGTGTGTGTGTGTGTGCATGCACGCATCTGTGCGTGTGCTCCTGGTTCTCCACTAACACTAAGACTTTGGTCAGTTTCCATCTTTAGCTAGAGGCAGTTGGGAACAGGGAACCCACAGGGAGCAGTGGAAGCTGATGAAGCCCAGGAGCAGCACAGCCAAGTCTCAGCTGGCAGCAACATCAAAGAGGGATTTCGGGCCAGCAAGGCTGATTCTGAGCAAGTGACAGCCATATAACTGGAATGATGGGGGAGGTGGGGACAAAGAACTGCCCTGACTAAAAATATCCTGATGCCCACTAAGATAAAGGGCATCCTCACCATTAATGTCACCCTTGGGTTTGAAGTCTTGAGGATCCCTGTTAAAATGAAAATTTCTTGAAAGGGAAACTGTTTAGTTTTTTTCTCAGGGAAGAAACATGATGATCTGTTCAGTGTGATCTGAATAGTGCAGGATTCTGGGAGAAGTGACCCAGGATGACTAAACAGAGACTGTTGGGTGCTGCTTGAGGCAAAGCTTCACAATGGATCTTAGTTTCTGGACTCGCTGTCAAGAAACCAAACTGCCGAAGTGTCCAGGGTATCACACTCATTTGCTCATCAAATGGACAATTCCTCCTCAAGTTCTGCTTACTCATTTATAAGTTGGCATAGGTGAGAACTTGACCCCCAGAAAGATTCTATGACTGATAAGGGGCTGTTGGGTCCTCCTTCCCCAGGGCAATTTTTTTTTTTAACCAAGAACTTCCTATTAACTCACAGGAATGAGTCTGTCTGAGTGGCTAAAATGCCATGCATAAGGGGAGGTTTCTTTGGCCACTTTCTGCCACTGTCTGTTGGCAGTTCCTTCTCTGCCTATGCACGACACAGTCCTGGCAGAAGACACAAGAGTCACACCAGAGTTGTCCAGGACAGCCCTGGTCCCTCAGCACCCCTCATTTTTACCCTTGTAAAACTTTGGTGCCCTAGAGCTCCACTTTAGCTTGACCAGGTGATGGCCAACTGCCAGCCACCAGGCGGAGCTGGACCAATGGAAGAAGGCTGGAGAGTAGGGCTGAGTAACCCCTCCCTGTCCCCATGGCCATGTTCTGAGGCAGTGACAGCTGAGAGAGGACTTGAAACCAGTTAGCCTGAGGCTCCCAGCCAGCAGTGTATTTTCATCTTGTTTTGACTGGGACTGACCGCCCCTGTGTAAACACGTCCATGTAAAGGAGAAGAAAATGTATAACAGCTTAAAATAGGTGGGTGGCATGCACCTCTCCCATGAATCACCAGCACATGGAATGCCTTGCAGGTGGGCTTTACTTTAAGCAAACCTGACATATTGAAAACCTCGATTCAACAAGAAAGCTGGGATGGACTGCTGTTTGGTCTTGACTTACGGCTGGGAGATCTCAAAGCCACATCTGGTCCCAATAATAATATCAGTAGCTCCCATGTACTGATTACTGAGCAGGCATTGTGCCAAGAACATTATATACATTAACATTTTGAACCTTGTCAACAGTTGCATAGCTGACAGTAGGAACTGGGTATCATATTATCATTAAGCCCATTTTTTTAAGATGAAGAAACTGAGGCTCAGAGAGGTTAAGTAATTTGTCTGGGATCACCCAGCTAGTAAGTGACAGAGGCCAGAAGTGAACCTCTGGTATGTGATTCTAAAGCTCTAGGTTGTTTCTAGCTGGGCATTTCACTTAGTTTTGAGGAGATTTCCAGGTAGGGCTACATTCAAGACATGAATGTCCCTTCCCACTGAACTCCCTTTGTAACACCTGTGGGGGAATTGGAAACAGGCCCTTATGAGGGTCAGGGTTGGGAAGCCCTCCAGTAGGGCTAGTTCTTTCCATTGACTAAAGGATTCCCATTGCAATTCCCTGGAGAGGAGCACTTCCTTTAGCATGCCGGGATAGGATGGAGCTGCATTTCAATTCAGGGGCTGGCAGAATGTTTAAGGGCAACTGCTTGACCAGACTCAGGGAAGGCCCCTCAGAAATCTAAGTACAAACTACTCAGTTACCAGGCCATGGAAGAGACAAAAGACTCAGTATAATCCAGTATAAGGAAAGATCAAATGTAAACATGTATTTTGAAACAAAATGTCAGCAATCACTGTACAGGTGCAGGGTTGGCCAGAAGGCTAAACTGTGAAATAGGAGTCTGTCTTCAGAACCTTCCTGCTTCCTTTTCAGGTACGGTATTCCCTCACTTATCGCGGGTATTATGTTCTAGACGCACCCACGATAGGTGAAAATCCGTGAAGTAGGAACCTTATATTTATTTTAGTATTTATATATATTTTAAGGCTTTATAAACCCTTCCCACACACTTATAAACCATTCCCAGTCCCTTATTAACCTTTTCCACACTTTTATAAAATGCTACTTATGTTCTTAAACATATTCTACACTCTTAAACCTACGTAACTTTAACAACATACATATACAGTACTATAAAATCCCGCGATATAGCAAAAAATCCGTGATAAATAATTAAAAATAATATTTAAAAAAATCCTGCAATACAATGAGGCCGCGATAAGTGAACCGCGATATGGAGAGGGACTACTGTACCTTCCTCTTGCCTGTCCCCTCAGGCAACCTGTGCCCTCCTCCTGCCTGGAGTTACATGGGCCCCTCACTACTATTTAGAGGGCACCCTGCCCTTCCCAGCCATGCCTCCCTTAAGGGGATTCCTAGTCTCCCCACCACAAATCAACCATACCTGACCTTTGGGCCAATCCTAAGGGACAAATCAGAGAAATGTGTTTGTGTAAATGGCAGGTAATGGCTCAACAGGTTTTGCTCAGTCAAATCACAAGAGCTTAACCCGAAGATTTCAGTCAGTGGTATAATTTTAGGTATGGGGATGGGGAGGAAACAAGCTGAGGTGGGGACAACAATGGAAGAAGGGAGATTGTTTATCAAATCTTACCAAATAGGCCTGGTGCTACTCTAACTATATAGTAAGTCTGACTCTACATACACTTTCCAGAACATGGTGGAAAAAACACTGGAATAGTAGTCAGGAGACCTGGGTTCTGGTCTGGTTTTGCCCATGGCTACTAGAACAACATTGGAAAAGTCCCATATCCATTATGGATTTCAGTTTCTCCCAAATGTAAAATGAGATGATCAGGGCTTCAAATTTCCTTTTATTTGGGTGCGTATTTGATTAATGATACCCTTATTTAGACTGGAGCTCCATGAAGTCATATACCAAGGGCCTATAATAGTGTCTGATACATAGTAAGTGTTTAACAAATGTAGTAATTGAATGAATGAATGGCAGAAGTGACTTCTAAGGTTGCTGCTAGTCCTAACAGTTCCAGCCTTGATCTCCTCAGATGCAGCTATTTACAAATGTGCCTCTGAGTGGAGAGGTCCAGGCCAAGGGCTGAGTGAGGCCTTCAAGCCCTTGCCCTCAAGACCACCCCAGAGCAGCAGCCTCTGGGACCAAAGGCAGCAGGCAAGAGTTTCCATGAGGCCCAGGAGGCTTGGAGGTGGTGAGAGCAAGGTCAGACAGGAGAAGCCCAGAAAGTAACGTGTATATAGTTTTCTGCAAAAGGGGAAGCCAAGATATGAGACCTGATGCGTGTCTGAGCTGAGGTAGGAAAAGTGCCGAATTGCATGGTGACTCAAGGTCAGGGGCTGGAATGGGGCCCAGAGCTCTCAAGCCTCAGCTCAGCCCCTTGGGACTAGCCCCTGGCTCCAGGCCAGCTCCCTGAATAGCTCCCCGACCCCCACCCAACCCTGCACAATTCTAGCTTCTTAGGCCAAACTGCTTCCTTGTCTACCCACCACAACTACATGGAAGTCCTCCCCCAGTCTCCCAGTCTCCCTCCAAGGACTCCAAGTGCATTCACCCATTTAAGCACTCCTAGGCTTAAATGGACAGACATGCCCCCCTTCTCAGTGTTGCTAGCATTCACACTCTGATGCAACTTCTCCGTTTCTTACGCAAAAGGAGGTTTGCCAGTGTTGCTTCCCCTCCTCAGCCCTCCCCTCCAACACACCCCCTGATCTCCCCTCCCCCAACCCACTCCAGCCAGGGCCCTCTCTTAAGTACACTCTTAGGTGCTGAAATATTCTCCTATGCTCCCACTCTTTCCTCCATGTCTTAACAGGAGCTACAGTTTCAAACCAAAAGATGAATCTGTAAGAGTGCAATTACAGGTATTAGTGACCTGAGAGGAGAGAGACATATATATGGGGCAGAGGTTCTTTCCAGAACTCCTGAGATAACACTATGGAGATCGTTACCTCCATTCTCTGGATGCTCATTACATCAATTCTGACCTCGTTGCCCTGAGAGTCAAGAGACATAAGTTGTGGTCCCATCTCTGCCATTAAAACTGTCTGTGTGACCTTAGGCGAGTCACTTAATCTCTCTGAGTCTGTTTCTTCACCTGTCAAATGGGAGTATTTACCCCATGCTCTATCCACCTTGACAGGGCTGTTATGAAACTTAAGAGACTGTGTGTGTGTGTGTGTGTGTGTGTGCGTGTGTGTGTGTGTGTGTGTGAGAGAGAGAGAGAGAGAGAGAGAGAGAGAGAGAGAGAGAGAGAGAGAGAGAGATTGCTTTCTAAATAGGTCCTGGACAAATATCAAGGATTATTATATCTCCCCCCTGCTGTGTTTGAAGGACTCATTCAGGTTACACAGTAGAGTCCTCTTCAAAAAGAAAAGCCAGTGTGCCTTTGGCCTGCTCCCTTACTTTCTCCCATCCTTTGTCTCTCCTCCAGAGCTAGGCCCTTAGCCAGATTTGATCTCCTGTGTGCCTCCACCCTGCTTTAAGAGCATCTCCTGCCCCATCCTGGCCACTCATCCTATCACCCTCAGGTTTTCCTTCATTATCCAAGTGTCTTTTGCCACATACTTTCTCTGGGGCCATTGGTGTGCTAAATGACCCCAAATTCCCAGCCCTGACCTTAGCCAGTCCCCATGGAAGCTTTTAAGAAGAAAGACTCTAGGGAGTGGAAGGGTGGTGATGACTGCACTTGACAATTTGCTACAGAGGCTGAACACAATGTGCAACACCTAGCATGTGCTCAAGAAACATGCCATTGTTTGATTACATGTGCTTGGGGAAATTTGGGAGTGGAGTCTGGTTGGGGCCCATGAAATTGTGCCAGATAGGCAACTGCCTGATCCATGTCTAAATTGTTCAGGCTCCATCCATTTTTTTCTTCCCACCCATCTTTTCCTTCACCTCTCAACCCAGAGAATGGGGTAGGCTCTTTCATCTCCAGGACCTGCATGCTACAATGTGATTTCAGGCCTCCCTGGCCAAAGTGCCACCGAGTTTCTCTGGTGACCCCACCTATCCCCCAGGGACAAGAGGTTGGAAGCACTTTGGGGCACCCTTTGAATTTCTAAGCATAAGCAATCAGCTCCATCTGAAGGTCTACAACCAGGAGTATTTTCACTGAGGAAACATGTTTCCTTCAGCAGAATTAGGGGCCCCTGAGCTCTTCCTAAGGTCTACAGAATGATGCCCACCATGGATCAGCACGGATCTAATAGCTCTGCTCCCATACTAGGTGGTGGAAATCCTCTTGGCTGTAATGTCTTTTGGTCTCACAAATACTCTAGGGAAACTTTCTCCCAATTTGTGAGGGCAAAGCCCTGATTTCATCTGAGTGTTCCCTCAGGCTTTCATTTCAACCCTTCTCTCCCCAAAGGAATAGATTAGAGGCCAAAGGTGACCTTGCTAGACCTTGCCAAGGAACTGGTCACAGGGCAGCAATGCATAGCCTCATGTTGTTGGCCATTGCTACCTGTCTCCCTCACTCTGTCCATTTCTGGGGTCCCATGTCAGCAGGCAAGTCAAGAGGAAGTGGGACTCTGAGGAGAAGCCACTTGGGAAAGTTGGTCCTATAATGGAGGTGGCGAAGGTGGTCTCAGAAACTCAAGGCTTAGCGGCTGAACTGGTGGCAGGATTCTGAGGTGATTAAAGAAAGAGAAGTTGATAGTACAGAGTATAGGTCTTTGGTGGGCGTGGGAGGTTGGTAATAAAGATCACAAACTCTAACATTTGTTAAACCAGTAAATGTAAAAGTAATGATGATAGCTACTACTTATTGAATGTTTATTATGCTCCAGGCACTGGGCCAAGCACTTTTTCATGCATTATTTCAATTATTCCTCAAAACCCTATGTAATTTTTTTAGTTTGTTTTACAAATTACAGATGAAAAAACAGAAGCTCAGGGAGTTGGTGACTAACCCAAGGTCACACAGATGGAGCGGAGATTTGAGAATGAGTTGATTCCAGAACCCACACTGTTTACCCCTACCCAGCCCTCACTGCCCCTGCCCCAAGCATGGGCTCTATGGCCAAATGGCTCACGGCCATGCTAGAAAGTTCGGCCTCTCAAGGCCCTGAGAGCCTCAGCTACCTGGAATTGGTTTCTCTTCACTCCATTTCTTCCCCTTAAGAGGCCAACAATTCCAACCAGAGATTTGTTTAAGAGCAAAAAAAGGAGGGGGCAGGGGTCACCAAAAGAACTAGGCTCTGAATCAGGAGGAAGGCCAACTTTTGCTCCTTGTCTTGCCATGAAATTGTCATGTGACTCCAGGCAGGTTGAATCCCCTCTCAGGATCTTAGTTTCTACACCTGCCCAAAGTCAATCTCTGGGTCAGGGCAGGGATCAGTGATGTCAAAAATCTATGAGTATCAAATACTTAGGAATAGGCTCCTGATCACCCTCTCCTCCATGGAAGGCCTGCCAACTTGAAAGTGTTCCAGCTCCCCACCCTCCACTCTGGTCTTAGCTTTTGGTGAGGCTGCAATGGTACTCACCACCACCCTTAGCATCTGGTCTGAGACCCACTCAAGACCTCCATGCCAGGTGGTGGTTCCTATCATCAGGACCTCCAGCTAAGCCCTCTCTCATTGAACATGCTTCAGTGTCCCTTCCAATCACTCCTCTGAGATGACCTTGCCTTGTCTTTTCCTTCCCCTTGTCCTTCTTTTCCTTCACTAACCCCCGCCCCCTGCAAAGTCCACTATTGCTCTGGGTACACCACACTTGTTTTCTCCTGGTGAATGTGTCTGACTCACACTGGCTGGCTTCCTCCTTGAATGTGAAATTCTTCCCTTTGGCCTATTTGGCATATTCTGGTCTCTTTTTGCTGTGTTTTGTTTACCCAGATAATCAGAGAGATGGTGGCAACCTTAAGGATCAACTAGTTCAATTTCTTTTTGTGGGTAAGGAAACTAATTTGGATAAAGCAAATGACTTGCCCATGGTTATATAGACAGGCAAGGCCAGAGCTAATATTCCATACAGGTCTGTTTCATTCTGGGGCTGCTGCTCTTTTATTCTTCTCTTTTGCCCTTTAGGTAAGGTCTTAACCTATCAGCCACCATCACAAAGCACCCCTTCTCCAAATGCACCTATTGTCAGTGTCACACCACTGAGCACTGATTCTGTTCCCATTTATGTCCATATGTTTCCCAACGAGAAAGTCTGGTGGGAGCTGGGAGCTAACTCATTCCTCCCACTTGAACGAGGTACAAAGAGGGCAAGTAACCTGCCGAAGGTCAAACAGCTCATTAATGGTAAAATTGGGAACACGATCTAGGGCTCAGAGTCTGCACTCTGGGCCACTTTCACTTCACCACAACGCAGCACACCTCTTTCTCTCCCACTTTCCCACTTCTGCACTGTACTAGAATGTTACATTCTTGCTCCTTCCTCTATTCTTTATATTCTTCTCCTTCCTAACTTCTGCATTGTCACTTACGCATCTATCACTTAACAGACCAGGAGAGAAGTCATTTGCTTGAAGTCAGACAGCTAATTAGCGGTCCAGCTGTAATACAAGCCCAAGTCACCAACTCATAGTTCAGTGCTCCTTCAAACACCTTCTTCCTGTCTGAACTTGATGTCTAGAGTCCTTGTAGCTTGAAAAGCCCACCTCTCCTGCCATCCAGGTCCAATCACAGTGCTTGGACCTGGGGTCATACTGTCCCTAGGAAAAGGTGGAAGGAACAGAGGCTTAGAACCACCCACATCCTCCCATGTTCCACCCCAGGAGGTCCCTGCCTGGCCTTGCCAAGAGTGGTGACTGTCAAGTATGTATTGAAATAAAGCCATAGGCTCTTGGATTCTCAGTTCATGGCCTAGACAGTGGCATCAAAGCCCAAGCCAGACATAAAATGAGGTCAGCTCAATGTCCTCCCAATGGAAAAATCTTGTAAAATCACTAGCACTTACAATGTCAAAAGACCTGAAGACCTTTCCTCTGTTTGTTTTTCCTTCCTGGGCCACTCCTTCTCACCCACCCTGCTGTGAAGGCATAGACAGCACAGGAATCTGGCAAGCGAAGCTATCAGGAGCTATCAACGTCAGACCACGGCTCCCAGGACCCTGAACTGAAAGGAGAGACGAGTCCCGTTAAGGTATGAGCGACTTAGGAAGACCCCAGCCAGGGCCCTGCTGGCTCCCTCAGGCAATGCTAATCAGATTCAATGCCTTCCCTCTCAATTGGCACCTGGTTGGAAATAAAGAGAAGCCACCCAAAGCTCCAGTAGAGACTCTAGAAGTTCATTCTTACCCTAGCTTTGCCACAGAGCTTTCACTAAGGAAGAGAACAACTCGAAAGTCAATTAGACACCACCATGGGGCCTTCCTGTACTGGGAAGTGTCTGAGGCCCTCAGACTGAAGTGTATGTTGGCCCTTTTCCCAGACATCCTTCCCCCACCCCTCAGTGGGTGTATCCTACCTTCCCTCCATACACACAGAGGGTGGCTGCCCCATGCTGTTTTTTGCAGGGTCACATACAAGCTTCTTCCTTCTGCCCCTGAACTGGTCCTATAGCAAAAGCTAACATTTCTATTAAATTCAGTCTTTTCTATAAAAGGATTGTGAATTTATTCCAGCCTGGATTTATTTTAACATATATCTATTGAGCATCTACTCTGTGTCAGACACTGGTAGCTTCTATCAACTGTGTTTTTTGCTATTGAAGGCTGTTGTACCTTATGAGTCCTCACTGAGCATGTAGGGAACAAACAGCTGACTTGTTTCTACCAAGGAAAGGATGCTTCAGGGATGAGATATAAAGGCAGGTCCTGAAAGTAAATATGGGCCTTGGTGTGGGTCTCTGGACATTAGGGATAGTGAGGTATGTGTGCCTATGTTGGTGAGCTTGGAAATGCCTCTTCCAGACAAGCTCTTAGGAACAAGGACAAACATCACACTCCAGATAAGTTGTTTTGGGTGATCATAAGAGGCTGAAATGAGGACAATCACAGGGCCTTTCCCAGCTAAGGGACAATTGTGACTTCCACCCTCAGTCCCTGTAGCAGGAATCCTTGCCTGTTGGCCCTCCAAGCAAGACAAATGACAGGACATTTTGGAAGAAATGGTTCTCTTTTTTCTAATATGTCCTCTGGGCACCTTTGCTGGTCAAGATATATCCCAGGCATTTAAAGGTAACTAGGTAGCTCTTCAGTAGAAAGTGTTTGTGGTTAAACACTCCACCCCACCTCCCAAAAGCATGAACTAGATTTTGCAGCTCTTCTTTTTCTAGGCAAGTTCTTGGCATTGTGCCTGCTCCTCCAGTCCTGCCCTCTGGGTGATCTTGCTCAAGGACGCCAAGGGAGTTGGTGGCAGGGGTTGGGAGTAGAGCCCAGGTTTCCTGGATCCTTGCCTGGCACTCTTGCCACCAAACCTCACCACCTCTCCCTTTCCTCTCTTGCCCTTTAGGCTATGTCTGTACCTCCTGGAGGCGCATGCTCTGCACCCCACTAGCTTCCACTGGGCAAGGTATTTCTGTCCAGCCCTAGTTAATGGTTCAGCCAAATGGAGCACAGGAAATCTGGATGTCTGGCCTGAGTGGGGAGGTGGAGGGCAGGCCACTTTCCTGGTCTGGGACCTGCAGAGATGGGTCCTTAAGGGTTTTTTTTTTTTTTTTTTTTTTTTTGCCAGAGGCACTAAGTGTAACCCCTAAGCTTGGCATCTGACAGCTAAGGCCAGGTCACTACTACGAGGCTTGTTGCTATGACATATGGTTCTACAAGTGCTGAGCACCATTGTTAGGGCTGGATGCAAACGGCACAATGCAGGGTCTAGCTGTGAGCCAGTTGGCCAGCTGACATTTCAGGGTCCAAAGAGCTTGTGTGTACTGGACAAGTTGTTTATTGTGGCCTTGGCACTGCCTGGCCCTTCAGACAGCAACAAATTCTCCCAAACTGGGCAAGGAGAGGAAATAAGGAATCAGCTGTAGCCAAAGAAGACCTGTTATCTCTTCCCTCACACCATTTGCTCCTTGCAGCTGACATGCTGCTGGTGTCAACCATTGGAAGTGACCCCATGAGGAAACTGGAGGGGGAAAACCCCACAAACCTCCATTCATGAAGTCTTAGATCACAAATTGTCTACATGTCCATGTCACCATCCTTCTGACTGCCCAGCTGTCAAGAGGCTGCTGCTGAGAGATGGTCCAGAAGTTGGTATTTGGTTTGGACAGAGTGAGAGATCTTGATGTCACAAGCCTTAAGCATGGAGAGGAACTGGTACTCCAAAGCTTCAGGCTCTAGACACACACACACACACACACACACACACACACACACACACACACTGAAGATGGTCATCAATGGGCCATGATAAAAATGGTCCTTCTGAGTCCTGGCCCCGTGCCTTCAGATACACTTAGGGTTGACAACATACTGGGAAAAATGTGGCAGGTGCATGTGTGTTATGGTGGGATGGACAGGTGAGACAAAAAGGATCCCAAATTAAGGAAGCCAGAAAGCCAGAGTTCAGAGAACTAGTGGGGAAGGTAGAGCTTCCCAGAAGACATTTAGCCCCATCCATGCCCATGAGCACGTCTAGTCAGTTTTATGGCCTGGGGGAAAGTGTTACTTAGGAGGGAGAAAATCAGAAATAAAGGGCTGAACTGTGCCTTAGGCTCCTGACTTGCACACCTTCTTCCACCCAAGATTGTGGCTACAAGGACTGAACAAATGGAATGGCTGAAGTGTCTTCTGACTGTCTTGGTCAGCACCAGCACTTCTGGTTTGTGTGTGGTTTAGCATGTGGTCAGTCCTATCAGCTCTGTTGTGTGTGATAGCCATCTTCAACACACACACACATACACACACACACACACACACTGCAGCAGTATTGAATACCAGTTTACATTCGTTGAGTGTCTACTTTGCTTCAAGCATAGTTCAAAGCACTTCATATAATGTTTATATATTACCTCAATTAACCTTCCTCAATGTGCTCATTATCTTACAAGGCTCCTGTGACTCAGTATATGAATGTTTCTGTCTGTATAAAAAGCCTCAGGGAAGGAAGGAAGAGGGGATAAGATGGGAGATACAAGAACTTGGCCTTGGGATAACCATGATGGTGGGAGAGGTTTTGCAAGAGGGGAGATGGGCAGCAGAATGTCCAGCAGGTGTCAGAAGCTAATATTCCCTCAATTTGTGACCTTACTGCTATTGGTAACTTCACCATCACAGCCCTCAGCATGGTGCCTGCTCACTGGTAAAGAATGAATAAGCCCAACACAGCATCCTTAAGGAATACACAGACAAACTTGCTGCCTCCCACTTGATAAGACCCAAGCTTTAAAGTGGCTTCTCCAGAGGCCAGGTCACCAGACATTACTTAAGTCCCCAGCACGTGGCAGGCATTGGGGGTATAGAGATGAACCCAATAGGAATCCTGCCCTTGAGATGTGGCTAGGTTGGTAGAGGAAATGTTAGATTTGCCTTGAGCCATTCCCAGGGGGCCACTGGGGCAAAGGGTGCAGGTTGTGCACAGTAAGGGAACAAAACAAAGCCCTTGGGCCTCCCCAGGGACAGGGCTGCTGCCTTTAGTTCCACTTACAGAGCTAGGCAAGCCCACTGGCACCATTCTTCATTGGGTTGCTTCTACAAACACAGCTTGAAGCTCCCTTTCAGGGCTCTGTTCATCACTTTAGCTGGCAAACCGAGAGCCTGAAATAGGTGAGGGCTGGGAGAAGGGGTGAAGTCACAGGAGGTTACCCTCACTGTCTCTCTCCTTAGCACCTGCCAATGGTCCCCATCACCAGAAAAGGGAGAATCCCCTTCTTCAGAGCTCTTCCCCACCTGCACATCATCTCCTTCCTTCCTGGGAAGCCCAAGGCTTAGAGAAATGAGTCCAAGTAATTAGCTAATTAATGAATCTGGATGGCAAAGTTGCTGAGGTTGCTGGAAAACACACTGTTGCTGCCAATACACACAGCCCAGCCAGGCACTGCCTCCCACCGTGAGCAAAAGAAGAAGGCAGCAAAGGAGCTACTCAATTGTCTCCCCAAGGCTCCAGATACATCAGAAGGACCCACCACCCAATAGCCCCTTGCCCAGTGCCAGGAGACCTGTGTCTGGAGAGCATATCCCCTCACAAAGGCAGCCTCTCCCACACCAGTTGGGGCTGTGATCTGCTTAGTTCCTCAGCGTCAAGCATATTCTCTCTCCGTGGTCCATGGAAGTCTGTCTGTGGGCTCTCCCAATGCAAAGTGAAAGACTGCAGAAGGATGGATGGTGATAGGAGAAGGGAGGGGACAGAAAAGGAGGAGAGACAGAGAGGCACACACAGCTGGCAGGAGCCCATCTCCAGCTGTTGGACGGGCTGTTTCCTTTGATAAAGCACTTGGCAGTACTCCCAGTTCTGTAGTTTCTGGCCTGCAAAAGCACACCGAGAGCACGGAGCACGAGCCTACTTGTGGGAGGACGTTAGCCTTGCTTTGTTTTCTTTCTTTCCTTTTTTTAAGCTTCAGAAAGTGCCCCTCCCCTTCCAAGGAAACTTGTCCCTCCTCCACACTTGGGCCAGGTGAAGTTGTACCAACAGGTCATGTGGGCTGGGCCACAGGGGTTTTGTCACAGAAATTCAGTGGCACAGAGCCACACTTGAGGGCAGGATAGTTGTGCAGTGAGGTTTCAGCACATGTGTTTGTGAGTGAGTGTGTGAATGAGAGCGAAGGAGAGAGAGAGAGGGAGAGAGAGGGAGAGAGAGAGAGAGAGAGAGAGAGAGAGAGAGAGAGAGAGAGAGAGAGATGTGTATTTGTGTTTGAGTGGATGTGCCTGTTTGTTTTGGCTGATAGATACTGCCTTCTGTGTGGCAAGCACATCATCACTCTTATTCCCACCTAGGCTCCTTCCAGCTCACTAATCTTTCCCTAGGAAGGACTAGGTAATAGGGGTAGTCCCAGAATCATGTGATCGTATAGAACAACAAGCCCTCCTCCAACTCCTAGTCCTGTGGGTTCGTGGAAGACTGCTTCCTCTCTCTCTCATGAAATGAGAAGCCTGGCTTGAAATTCTCCAAGGTTCCTTGGAGGAATCAGAGCATGATGTGTCACACAGCCCCTTTCGCCTCCTTTCCTCTAGGCTCATTTACAGCCTAATGGCAAACCACCCTCAAGCCCACAGTTTGGTCAGCCCCCAGAGAGCCTCTGTCAGTCCCAGTTTCCCAGATTCCTGAGGGGAACTTTATTCAACAGAAGAGCTGGCACAGTCTCTTCACATCGTCTCCAGAAGCCCCAAGAAAAGTGCCCACTCCCACCCCAACCAGCCCCAAGCTGCCCAGTGGCTGGGGTCTTGGAGGGGCCCTCTCAGGGTCAGTTCACCAGACTGCTGTCAAGGGGAGGGACCCCTGTCCAGTCAGGAAGGATACAGTGGCTCCACCAGGAGTGACAGAACTTCCTCTGAGACTTGAGGGGAAGGCGGCTGCCCTGTCTGGAACAGCTCAGAAGGGCTATGAACCACTGACCCTCTACCTTGCCATGTTCATGGCTCAAACCAGAGTGGTTGCTGGCCCTTAGTGATGGGAGAAAGCAGTTGAAAAGAAGCAAACACAACACAAAAACTAACACAGCCTGGGAACTTTGGACTGGTTTCCAAACTGAAAGTCCTCAAATGTCCCTTGCTTCTACCCTCTTAAATTGTTTACTTAGGAAAAAAGGGAGAATATTAGACTCCAGGATGGCAAAGCCAGAAGACATCTAGTCCAACCATTTCATCTTACATATGGGGAAACTGAGGCCCAGAGTAAGGCAGAGACTTCTGCAGGTTAGCAGAAAAGCTGGCCTTAAAAGTCGGGGCATTTTCCCAAAGATTTCTGGGTCCTGACAATAGTGGAAAGAAGATATACAAACCTGAGGCCCAAGCAGGAATTTTGGGACCCAGAAGCTGTAGACCCAGCTCCAAGGTAAAATGAGCAGTGTTGTCTGGTGAGATGAGGGTGGCTTGAGGATGCTGTGGGCTGTGAGTACTTTAGACTCCTTTTACCTGTCAACAGATATGCCTGTTGACACTACTGTGCCAGGTATGCATCACATCTGGGGCTCAATCTCAAGCCTGAGTTGGGTTGGGGACCCTTGTTCTTCCCTATATTTACCTTTTCTATAGTATTTAGAGTATTATTCCTACTGAAGGCTCAAGCTCTGAAAGGGGATATAAACTTAGCCATGGTTTCTCCACTGGTTGGGGAGACAGTCTGGGGGACAAACCCAGGTATGCAGCCTTTGCACTCCTTTTGGATTTAGAACCCACCTTGCTCCTTTCCAGCCTAGATATAATACTCCAATTGTAAACAAGAAGAGGAAATGAGTATGTGGGATTGCCTACCAGCTTCAAAAAGGTGATGAGCCACGAATAGCTTTCTCAGCCTTGAGCAAGCTCTGGGGCCAGATTGTAGATAGATGGCTAACCCTGGCATGCCCAGGCCAAAATTAAATCAACTGAGTCTGCCATCAAGCCATGAGCTGGGGATGAAGCTGAGTTGATTTTGCCATCTCTGACATGGCCAACCCTACACTACTAGAAGCCACCCATCCTTCACTATGACCAGCATGGAAATAGCACATGCAGTTTTCTGAGACAGGGTGATCTAGATATCTGGAAGAAGCTCTATTAAAATACAGTGCTCAGCATGGAAGGCAATCATGCTTACTACTTTCAATACTTGAAAACATGCTTTGGAACCTGCTCCAACTACTTCTATTCCCCTTGTTCTTGATGAGGGTTGTGGTATACAGGTGACAGTTAGAACAAGGTCCTTCTTGGCCTTCTACTCATGTTCTGCACCAAAATTCCAGATGGTCACAATTGTCACTTCATTTCACCTGTCATTTTATAGAGCCCATTATTTTATAGGACATTTTGATAATTTTGTTTTGCATCCATGGACATATATCTTTATAATTGTTCTTGAGTGATTTCTCTGCATGTATTCCATCTTCCCAACTTGACCCAAATCTCCAGAAGGGTGGAAAGCAGGCCTTTGGTGGTTTTTCTCCCCTCCTCCCTTCCCCTGTGGCACTCAGGACAGTGGTGTGGCCAAGAAGATGGTCTCAATAGTGCTTGTTCAACTCAGTAATAACAATTGGGGAGGCCAGTGTAATTTCTGAATTCATCTGCAAGTGTCTCCATTGATGACTAAAATCTGCAGCTGAATTTATCTGTTGCAGCAAAGAAAGAGATACTCTGGAAGGGAGGGTCACCCAAAGTCAGCATGTCAGTTGACTTAACCACTCCCTCCCTGTCACATCTTGGTGAAATAACAAATAAGCTATTGGAACAAGGATGGGGTGCCTCACATCAAGAGGCCATTAAATCCAGGATCTGGACAGTCCATTTCCCAGCATTCTCTACTCCGTTTCACCCATCTCTTTGGCAACAGACTGTTAGGCTGCTTTCTAGGTTCATTTCCAGAAGTGTCAGTCTTCCTGGGTCTAGCTGCATAACTATATTGGATCCAGAGTGGTTATTGATAGGACATTACTTGAATTTAGAGATCATGTTTGCTCATTAATGGGTATTTACATATTCCTTGTTTATGGGTTTACTTAGGAGAAAATATAATGGGGCTGTTTTTTAAAAAAATAATTTATTTATTTGTTTGTTTGTTTATTTACTTTTAGAGAGAGGGGAAAGGAGAAAGAGAGGGAGAGAAACATCACTGTGTGGTTGTCTCTCACTTGCACCCCCAACTGGGGACCTGACGTGCAAACTAGTCATGTGCCCTGACTGGGAATCAAACCAGTGACACTTGGTTCGCAGGCTGACGCTCAATCGACTGAGCCACAGCAGCCAGGGCTGGGACTGGTTTTAATATTAGACACATATATATGGATGGGATCCTTGAGTATTTCAGAATATTTTTCCTAAACACTCATTTCAATCAGAACTGTCTTTAGGTTGTCCTCCTCTACTGTTTTACAAGTGTCCTCATGGGCTGAGTAGTTAGAAATCTTTCATTTACTAACAGGAAGAATACAAAGGTAGCCTGGAAACCTATGTTATAACTAAGAATGAGAATTTAGATAATATCTATAAAGAGTGGACTTCTTACTATTAACCAAGTCATTAATAAGGGCCATGTTTGCACCTTAATTGTCATCCCCAAACATCTGTTTATTTAAAAGAGGTCACTTTAGTTTATTACAGTTATAGCCACTGGCGAGATAATCTGATTAGATTTCACAGGCATGTGTGAATTGCCTACCTCAGCCCTTATTTTCACAGAATAAGAATTCTCTTGAAGGCACAAGGTCAGACTAAAGATAATAAATGATTTTTCTTCTCAATAGAAGTAAAAACAAGGCTTTAATTAGGTCACTAAAATTCTAGGATTGGATATCTATATTATATTTCTTAATGATGTTAATCTGTCCAAGAGTGACCCACAGGATTCCCATTGCTCCAAGAATAATCTTTAGGCAGACATTTCATTGGCTCAGAAATTGTTTCTTAATCACCGAGTGTTGCTCTTCTCAACAGTAGAGTCACCCTCACTGTGTTACTAGAGATTGCAGGTGGCCTGGGAGAGAGGGCAGTGGGGTGGGGGATGATAAAGATCACAAAACAGAGAAAGGGCAGATAAATGCTATAAAGCATCTCCTTAAGGAAGAGGAAAAGAGGCAGAGGATTTAAAGCGATCTGGGAGTGGAGAAAAAGGAATGGAGCCAGGCAAGCCTAAGACTTGAGGATAACCCATACATATACACCAAACTAACCCTTACCAGACACACACACATGCACACACACACATGCACATGTTCACATACCTTTTTCATATATACTTTCCTCACCCTGACTCTCAAGCCCCATATATGGGAATAGACTCAGATGGAGCCACACACATATGTCTCTCACACACAAGAACACCAACCCTCCCAGATGCCGTCCTTCCAGCTATCCCTTCACCAACACAGGTATCCCCCCCATACATATATAAATATAGTTATATTTACCATATGTCTTGCCATACCTTTCTGGCACATGATTTCAACATTTTTATGTATATCCACATTATAACCCAAACCCCCTCCATACACTAAAGTCCTGACATATGTACACAGCTACACACATACACACACTCATATACATCCTTCCGAAAAAGACAGAAGAAATCTTTGCTCAATAAATTCTAGTGCTTTCTTTCTTGGTGGATGGGATTTAAAGGAGTG
This sequence comes from Furipterus horrens, assembly GCF_987537825.1. Taxonomy (NCBI): domain Eukaryota; kingdom Metazoa; phylum Chordata; class Mammalia; order Chiroptera; family Furipteridae; genus Furipterus; species Furipterus horrens. The sequence goes on along the minus strand of NW_028327187.1, from coordinate 53,097,375 downwards.
ACTGGATAGCTAAGTGAATAAGAGAAGTACTCTTTTTAATGATGCTTAGCATAATGGAAAAGTCCATGAAGGACATTTGAAATCCCTCACACAGTTCACTCCCTTGGCCTATAGACAAGACACCAGCAGTAACCTTTAGTAATTGCCAAAAGCTGCTAAGACTTTCCTGGTCCTGCTATGCTAGCTGACCTTTGCAGGGAATCCTGGGCATTTTGAGCTAAGACCATTTAGTATAAGAAACAAAACAACAAAACCAAACTCGTTCCCTGACATTTAAGAACAATACTAAAGTGTCTCTCCAAAGTGGCAGGCCTGGCCTACGGCAACCTGGTGAAGAAAGACAAGTTGATTTTAAAGTCCACCACACACCTGGGTGTCCTCTTGGAACCTGCTCCCTTTCCCCATCACCACACATGTCCTGGAAACTCATCTTCTCTCCTGTCGACACGCTGACTCTGTGCTGGCCAAAAAAGAATAAAATTGGGAAAAGGCTTTTGGATTTGACTAGAAGAAAGTCATGGGGAAGCTTAGAGGGAGCAGTGAGTCCATTAAATCTAAGATCCAAGTGGCAGGCACCGTGATCTATGCAGTGACATCTGCATAGGAAATCTAGGGTCTGGTGAGTTTTTCTCCACGTCCCACCAGCTTGCACATTAAAAAGTTCAAATGTGGTTTGGTGAAAAGCAGTCAGATCTGTTATTCATACTCATTCTGAATAGCGTGGAGGACTAAAGGCTTTCTTTACTTAGTTCACTAGTTAGCTAACAAACATTTTTCCAAGCACCTACTGTGCACAGTGCTCTGTCCCAGACACTTCGCTCTTGCCCTCATCGCTGTTGCTGTTGAATTTCTGAATATAAGCTGTTGCCAGACATCCAATTTTCTGAGTGCTTGCTCTGACAGGGAACAATGACTAACGAACCAAACATCAGGGAGGGTCCTCTGATCTCTAGCACAGAACATGCCCATAAAGGCAGAGTCTAATTTGTTCAGCAAGCAGCTGCCAATTCTTCTGGGATCTTAATTACCTGGATCAGTTTATATGGGTGAATCCCCTTGGGAAAGAAACCCTGAACCCTGTCTTTCTCAGACCCCAGGCTGCATAAATGGCTGTAAGCCTCAGCCATTGCACATGGGTACAAAGTCCAGGCCACAGCAGTTCACCAGACAGGTATTTGGACACTGCACACTGCCCTTCTTCACACTTCTACACACACACACACACACACACACACACACGGTGGGGACAGCAGCGGATTATAGCAGAAAGTACTCTGGACTGCAAGTTGGGATATCTGGGTATCAACCAAGCTGTACCTCAGCTTCCCTGTGTGATGTTGGCCAAGGCTTTTTCTGTTTCAGGGCTTCTGTTTCCTCTTATAAAATGGTCGTGAAGCTCTTTATGGATCTTTCTAGTTCTAGGACTTAAATTCTGCTTCCTGGGCCTCAGGATAGCTGTGTGCCCAGGTCAGATTTGTAAAATGGAGGTGAGACAAGGTGGGGGTAGTAGCTGGCTCAGGAGCTCAAGCAATCACCATCATGGAGAATGGAAAATCTATCTGCTTCCTTGAGTCAGCCCTTCCCAAATTCTATACTATTTCCAAAGAGTTTCACAAACCGAGCTGGTAGATCTGGTGGCACTGTGGGTCTGCTGTTCCCTTCTGCTTTATCTCCTTCCCCTGTCACTGCTTTTATAACCTTTGTTCCATCCAACTCTCATTTTTTTTAACCAGCCCTTCAGCTCAAACTGACTAGTTTCATTTAGCAAGTTCTACAGAGAAGATAATGAGTAAATGGTCTCAAGAGTCTCCTGAGTCTGTAAAATCTAAATAGTACTCTCTGTCCTGGTGGCCTTCATGGGCTTTCCAAAGGATCAAATAAGATAAAGTCTGTGAAGGTGCTTTGGGGATTGTCAAGTGCTATGCAAATTCAAGGGATTATTATTAATGATGGGTGAGAGGCAGCCACGTCATCCGAGGAACAGAGTGCCAATTTGCCTGCTCTCCTCTTGGTCTCCCCTGAGTGAAGGCATTGGCATTGCCAGCCAGTCTGTAGTCAAATATCACATCAATTGGGATGGTTACCCCCACTGTCCCCTAGCAGAGTTCAAAAGAAAGAGGACAAGAAAGGAGTAGGTCAATTTGGATATGAAGACGGGCCTAGAGTAGTGATTTAAAAAAAAGTGGACCCTTCTTTTCAATATGTCTCACTTGGTGAATCCAATTTATGAAACAGATTAAGCAGAGCTACTCTAGTTAAGGTTGGAGCAAGGGGCATGGATCCCCAGTGTCTGGGCCCTCCACTTGCCCTTGAGAATAGTTTGGTGGGTCCCTAAGATTCCAAAGAAGCATACTGAAAAAAACCAGTGTGCAGAGCAAGAGCTCTGGCTTGACACCTGGTGCTCTGGGCATTTAGGAGGCAGCCACAGGCTGGACACTGGAGGGCAGGAGTTGTAGGGCACAGAGAAGGGGGGTTGAGAGAACATTATAGAAAAGCAGAAAGGGTTGAGTGCAACATCTTTTGTCTACTCAGCAGCTTTGTCTAGGGTCCCAGGCCTGTATTCTTGGGTTACCCTAGAATGGGGTTGTAACTTTGTGAATAAGCACTGGAAGACCTATGAAAAATGTGGATCTATAAACGGGTAAAACAAAGGTCTGGACCAAATAAATGTGAGCAGTACTCCTGCTTTCTCAGCTTTGAGGAGGAAGGAGTTGTTCCCCAGGGTGGGAACAACCTTGTCTGCTGAAGCAACCGCTTCCGATTTGTGGCCCCACCATGAACAGGCATCCCTGACATAGTCAAGAGGAAAAAGACAGAAAAAATTGGCCAGAGAGCTTTAGGTGGGTTCAGTAACTAGGCAGATAGAAATATACAACCAGCTGAAGGGCTGGGCAGAGGAGAAGTGTTGGAACTGCTAGCTGAGCACAACAGCAAACCCTGCGTTCCAGGCAGGGGATATTGAGCATGACCATGACTGGAGCCCAGAAGCCAGAGACTTAGAACATGGAGAGAGAGTTAGACAGTTGGGGGGCAGGGAAATAGAGAACAGCTCCCTCCTAGAGCACTTGCTCCATTTTCCTCCCCTCCCCACCCAAATAGGCTCAGCAACAGGGTACAACTAACTGACTAGGGAGAAACTGATTAGATACTGCAGGTACAAGCTTAATAGTCCAGGCTGGATAAGGGTATGTGTGCCCAAGACTTTCATAGGCAGGACATGGGTGGTTGCTGACTCCGTAAGACAGATGGAACAGTCTCAGAGATTTTGTTAAGGCTGCTGCAATGAGAAAGATATAACAACAACAACAACAACAATAATCATTGAAGAGTAAATGATGTTGGCATCCTAGAAATATCCTGTCCTGATTTTTCTATATTATTCATGCCCTTTGCACAAAGCCCAGCATCTTTCTCTAAGATATTCTTATTCCACATGTGTCTTCCTCTGATTCCTTTTCCACATGTGGTGGCCCAGAGCTCCTTCTCAAATTACCCTGAGGTAGTTGCTACAGAGAGACATGTTTGCTGTGCCAGGGCTGAGCAGGAAATGGGTAACCCAGAGCAGAGGATCAGCAGCAAAAGCCATTTGTACTTGAAGGAAATGAGAGTGTTTGGAATTCCGGTGTGCTTGGGTGGAGGGGAAGAGGTTGTTACATCAGCTCAGACAGTCTTTGTCCTTGCTCTTCTGGAAGGGAGCAGTGAGACCATCTCGGAAAATGTGTTGGATGACAGAATCACTTGGCTAGAGGTTACTTCCCCTGCATAGGCCTGTATGAGCACAGACACAGGGAAGGAGGTGGAGAGGGGGGCTCCTGAGGGGCTTGGAGAGGAATAGAACTCAAGGAGGAAAGAAGAGCAACTGAGCCAAAAATAGCTTTGCAACAGACCGTTCTGAGGGACTGTAACCATTGTTCTGTAAGTGGTTAGAGTTCCTCCCTTTAAGGGAGAATGGTTTTGCTATTACAAGTAATTGCCTCCCTCTTGCTTTCTCAGATATTTTTAAAAAGTCAACTGAGTCAGGTACACGTGAAGGGAAATTTCCAGTTTTCCCCTACATCTTCCAAAGTGCCTGCCTGGCTAGTGGGGGAAGGACACAGAAGCCCAGGCTGACTTCAACTACCTGATCTGCATGCTAAGCTGGAGCCTTCATCCTGACACCCCTCACCCCTTGTTTCTGGGCATTTAGGATGCCATCTGTTAAAGTCAGCTATATCCTTAGGGGTGGTCTTATGCCTATATGGAGAGGGTGGCTGCCTGCTGCCTGCTTGATATGATTTGAAGGGCTAAAGGTCAGAGGAAACTTGGCCGAAAAGGTCAGCTCCACTAGCCCACAGCTGAGCCTGCATTTCTTACCTTGCTTACCCCTTTCGATAGAACTGTGAATTGGGAGGGGTAGGATATTCAGTTACTACCACCTTTATACACCTTAGCTGGATTCATTCTGTCACATTAGCAGTGGCAGAAAGCAAGTCTCCCCCTGGGGGATGGATAAGATCCAGGGAGATCATGAAAATTCTGGAACATGAGCTATCACCTTGTAGTTGAGAGCCCTGAATAGCTAGAGATGGTTTGAGGGACCTTGTATGAGGAGGTAGAATGGGGGAGAAAAGAGTGTTAAAAACAAAATCTTCCCTAGTTCACCAGCTTCCAAGGGATGGCTTTGCCTCCTCTACCCTAGCTGACAGTGCTTCAGATTTGGCAAGTAGGTTTACAACAAGGGATAGCCCATCTCCTCTCCAGACTGAGGCATTGCCTCAGAACTTATCCTCTTCTCCTCTTACTTAGTGCAGAGACCATGAGGGTCCCTGTAGTGCAGGTTGAGGAGGGGTGAGGTCTGGAACAAGCATGCCATTCACCTTCCCTACGGGTCTTCAAAACCCAGCATGGCTCACCCCTTGCTTCCTGAGAAGAGGAGCAAGAAAACAGTCCTTCGTTCTTTGTCATGGGAAGTGGGGGTGGAATTTGCTCCCTCGGCCAAGCCTCTGCCTGGAAACAAACAATAGAAAAGGAATGTACAGAGAGCTGCACCTGGAGGTCAGGAGTATGTCTCCACTGATGCCAGGCACAGACCTGAGTGGAGTGGGTGCTCCCAAGACAGCTCGGTTGGACTTTGAAGCTAGGGTGCCTTTGCACTGGTGGAGGTTTGAAGCCAGCCATCTGGACAACTAGAGCCCTAAAGATGGAGCACAGCTGCCCAGCTTAGAGTTCACAGAGATACCACCACCATGAAAGCCTAATGAGGGTGCCAATGTAGTGGGTCTGGAAGCCTCACAGCAGGGGAAGGGATGTGGAGCAAATACAGTCCCAGGCTCAGCAGAGGGCATATAGCCAAAATATGCCTGGCAGCCAAAAAATGTAAAAATCAATTCACAAAGACAGCAAGAATTGAGTCTAGATAGAGTCTGACTGAGTGAATTCCACGGCATTTGTGGGCTGTAGAGGCTGGAGGAACCCCATCCATCCATATTGCCACAGTACCACAGTGGAGACATGGCATCAGCTGCAAGTTGCTGTGGCTAGCTCAAGAGTCTGGGACCCGTCCCCTTGGCCTCTAACTGCCAGGCAAAAAGCAAGCCTCTGCTCTCCATCCTTCACCTACACCTTGGCTCTTGACAGGGTGCACCTGGCCAGCTCTGCTCTATTTTCTTAAGGTTCACTGAGCCAGAAAGGAGCCAGTGAGGAAGGGAGGAAGGGCCAGGATGCCAGCCTCCTGAGTAGCACATATTATGAATGAATACACTACTGACTGTGAAAGGTAGTAGGGCTGCCTCTTCCAATTCTAGCACTTCTGGGAGTCACTTCTCAACTTGCACTTCCCTCCTGTGACAGACACATAAATCCCTGGCTGAAGAGGCTGCTGTGCCCCTTCCTGTCTCAGATGTGATTTTCCTCAGATGAATTGCATCACCTCCTTCAGACTTGCATAGGTCAGATGACCAGACCAGGCATAGTGATACAGCTATCAAGCTATTATGAGGGAGAAGGGAACTATGATTTACTGTCAACTTCCTGGTGGCCTTGTGTCTCCCCAATCAAACTAGGTACCAGTAAAAAGGCCCCTTAGACCTTCCTGGAAAAATCCATGGCATTAACAAGCACATGACATGTTTCACATAGACACACAGAAAAAACTTCTGTATGTCTGAAAACCAACTCTCTGGTATTTCTGGGTGGCTTTTCCACTTGTGAAAGGTCTCTTGACAATGCTTGGTTTCATCTTAGCTACTCCATGCATCATGTTTTTCCTCCTAGTTTCTGTATACATGAGGGATGCAAGCCCATTTTCATATCAGCCCAAATTAGGAAGACAGAACTACTTAAAAATTAGAACCATAGTGCAGTTTCAAAGAGTTGTACATGATTTTTTCATATTATACTGTATTTTGGACTATTCATTGAACAAGTCTGATGTTACCTCAGCCACGTAAAATTCAACTATGATTGTAGTTGGAATCAGTGTGTGAATGAATAATTTATTTTTGCAAGAACCTTATTTCTTTATGCCCGACTTGGACTGGGGTCAAAGTGACCCTGCATGCCTGAATACCCAGAGACTAGCTAGAACAGTGGGGGAACCTGGGATTTAGTGACTGCTATGAATAATCCACAAAGTGAATAATGAATATAAGAATAATAAAAATGTGGTTCTATCTAGATACAAGAATAGGGCTTTATAGGTGGGCAGAGCGGCTAAAGACAGAGGCTGAAGTGAAATGTTAGCATACAATTTAGTATCATTAAGGAACAAGCATGATCCTAGGTGCTCTAAATAGGAAAAAGGCATGTAGGAACTATGAGATCATCTTCTTTCTCTATTCCATGGCCATCGGCCGCTAATGAAAACTTACACTACTCCACTCTCTTGTGGGACAGCTAGTTCAGGGTAAGGTTAGGGCAGGTGATTGGGATCTCCACGGTTGAGTTAATTTTGCTCCTTTCTTAACCTGCCATCTTGCAAATGTGTGTGACTGGTCAGAGGAGAGATTGGGGTGGTGGCTAAAGGCAAAAATGGGCCTGCTACACTCCCAGATGCTACAGAGGACAGAATGAAATCTCTGATGGAGAATTTGTAAACTGTCTAAAGGATAGAGAAAAATACTAGCTCGTTCAAAGCCTTTTTATTTTTTTAAATAGACTTAGCTAATTTGGAAAAGAAGGCCAACAGGGGACATAATAACTACCATTTAAGCATATTAAGTGGTGTATAAGAAGACTGGACAGAATTTATGAGGAACAGTTTCAGAGGGCAAAGGTTATTAAACACTGGACTGTATAACCAAAAACATTAGAAGTGTTTGAAGCTCAGCTGTCTCCTCTGGATCCTTTTGCTAAAGACAGTTGCAGAGCCAAGACAACACAGGAAAGTCACATGAGGCTCCTGAGGCACACAACCAGCCAGAAAGCAGACCAGACCTTTATCACCTCTCCACTTCTCTTCAGGGCTCACCCTCATAATCTTCCAGGAGCGCCTTGGGAGGGAACAGGACTAATAATCATGTTCCCTATCTCAGAGCAATGGAAGGAGGAAGTGGACCAAAGAGCCTATCACAAAGTCCCGCTAGAAGTGGGAACCCTTTTGTCCAGTTTGGTTTTATATAAATTTCCCACCAAATCTTGTCCAAATCTGTCTAGAAATCGACCCAAGTTCACATGAAATTGCTGCAGTGATGTATTTCCTGTCCTGCTATGGCTTTGTGCATTCAGAAAAAGATTCTAACTTCTTTGACTTGCTTCCTGGAAACACCTCCTTACATTTGAGTTGAATATGCCCATGAACAATGATGAGAAGAAATCCGTGAAAGCTGATGAGAACAACCTCAACAACCTTCCAGTGGCTGCTTCCCTGTGTGTGCCGGTGTGTGATAGAGACAGTGACCTGAAGCAAGGGAAAGGCTTGCTGCTAATCTGGAGTGTTGAGTGTCACGGGGCAGAGCAGGACAGAGCAGTTATAAATATAGCAGGGTGTTCTTACATTTGCAATAGGGCTGTCAGAGAAGGCCTTCAAGCTAGGTGTACATGGACAAGATAATCTCAAACCATACGGTATGGCTTCTATGACCCTCTGACTTCTCTTTCCCACCTCTTTGGCAGTGTAGTATATGACCCCAAATCCAGCAATTTGTCTACCACTGTCAAGATTTTGGCCATATCTGAGTACCACTGCTACTGTTATTTGTTCGAGATTTTCTCTAAAATTACCTGAAGCAGATTCACTTCTTAAAAATACCTTTACCTTGAAATATTTTTGAAATCATAGGGTGTATATATTAGATAATTCTCCCCCTCAATACATGTTAAATAAATAAATAGCTATAAAAATAGAAAAAGAAAGTTGGTCCACCTACCACATAAAATAATCTTGCACACCACCAGCATATGTTTACCGAGCTTGGGGAAACAGTGGTCTCTGTATAGTGCACACAGACGGTCCCCACCATCAACAAGTATGGCTTTATTTCTTTCTCCAATGTAAAACCGGCAGGGTTTTAGACCGCCTGAATGGTCCAGGATACCATCATGAACCTACCTCCCTCGCCTTCCTCTCAGGGCTAAAGCCCTGACCCTTATTATTTTCCTCTTTTCAGTTGCCAGACCCAGCCAAGGCTGGAGTTTATAACAGAACACAGGGCCTTTATTTTATGTCAACTGCTCCTTCCCTCGAGCTATTTTCCCTGCTGAGGATTCCACACTAGACCTCACTTAACTTGGACAGTGTCTTCTGTGGCGTAGACTTCCTCTGTTTTGGCCTTGGGGGTTGCTTCAGCTGGAGTGCCCCAAGCCCACATCAGTAGCCCGGAGCTCACACAGGCCCCAGCAAGCAACCTGTGGCTGAGGGAGCCAGGAGCATGTGGGTCCTCTAGCTGGAACACTATGTTCCCTGGGAAGCCGCTGACTCCCACCTCTCCCTGAGCCTGCTTCCCAGAAGGTCAGGAGACAGAGGCCCATAGCAAGAACATGAGGGTGGGGGCAAAGCACTTTGCCAGACTGAAAGATGTATGTACGATAAATGCTAATCCCAAGGACTATCTATCAGGGCTGATCAATAAGGGAGCCAACTTCTGCACAGATGCCTTCAAGCTGAGTCGGCATGTCCATCACCTGGGAATGCTGTCCAAGAGATTCTTGTTTCAGCTGGAGAGTTATGGTCTTCAATGGTTTAAAACTTTTTATTGTTGTTAAACAGATAAGCATCCCCCATCCCTCCCCAATCTAACATGGATACTCTTAGGGTGTCTGGATATGAAGTCCTTAGAGGAGCAGAACTGCTCTGAGGGAGGTGGGGTTGAGGTTAGGAACTCTGTTAACTTAGTTCCCAGGACTCTCAAAGCCCCTTAATTTCCACCACCTATGGGGAAATGCCTTCTAGTTCATGGTGCCCAGCTTGAAAACCCTCTGGTGAGGAAAAACATGCCAGGTGCAGACACAAACCTTGCAAACTTTAGTACATATGTTGCTGAAGCGAGCACAAACCTTGCAAACTTTAAAGGACACGTGTGGATCCTTATTTGTCATCTTGTTTGTTTGGAGGTATAAACCTCCATTTGGTGAGAGCAATCTATCTCCCCTCTTCCTTTTTGACTTCCTCTAAACTTTCTCTTCTCTTTCTCCTCTTTTCTCCCCTCCAGCAGCCTCAAAGAGCCAAAGAGAACCACAAGGGCTCTATATAGTGCAGCCCTATTCCCTGTGGGAACTTTAAGAATCCTTTCAACTGGAGGAATCTCTGATTGATTAACTGAGCCAAGAAGAAGGAGGGCTAGCAGGGAGGAAACAAAGTGTGTAGTGGTGAAGGTAAGGGTGCTAAGGCAGTGCGCAGGTGTCTAGACAAGTAGGGGTGGCTCCTGTTCTATTCACTCTCCCCACTGCAAAGCTCCACAGCAGTGGAGATGCTGGTGAGTACATGGTTGGCAGAGGACATTGGAAATGGTTGGCCATGTAGGGAGACCCAAGCTCTTATGCTTGGGCCAGCAAGGATCTTTCTGGTTACCAAAGTGTCACCTACTATGGCTTATAGACTTGGATCATATAAACTAGAGAGGGATGACCAACTTTGAAGAAATCAGAATACAGTGAAACACCAACAATACTAAATACCAACACTCACCAAACACATTGGTTTTTGGTAGCTCCTCTGTGCATTAGTGGGGGAGAGTAGCTATTTATAGCAGCCATCAAATTCTGATGAAAGTGGGGGTTTACCAAGGTGCCAGTCTTCTTAGGCTCTATTTTAGATCTAAATGTGAACATCGAAGACCTGAAAATACCTCTAATTCAATTGAGAATTTCCGCAAAGACACACATGAAGAACTCAAGAAATGCATTCTGGGTTGAATACTTGAGTTTTGGGGCTGAAGGGGCCACTGGGAGACATTTGGTTGAGGGACTTATTAGCAACTACACATTGACCACATCCCCAACACCCTGGCTCTTATTCTAACTCATTCCAAGCCCATCATTCTTGACTTTTGAAAATCACTTCTAATGTTCTATTCCGCCTGGACATCCTCTTGGGGTCAAGACTCTTAACACATTTACCACCTTCTCCTCCCCTTTTGTTGTTCATGTGAACCTCATATCCCCCACCTCACCATTTTAACGTTCAGGGGTTCAATGACTTATTCAAGTGTCCATGCATCCTATCCACACACATCAAGATTTTAGAAGCATGATCTTCCAGAATATCTGAGTTGGATGAGATCCTAGAGACCATCTTGTCTTTCCCCACCCGCATTTTGTTAGTAGGGAAAGCAGCCCACAGGAGGGCAGGGAGTTACTTACTCAAGCTCAAGCATCAGATTGGTGGCAAAGTCAGGACTAGAACCCAGATCTTCTGGATCCATTTCTGACCCACTTTCCACCACCTCAAGCTGTATCTCCTCCAGGAACTGTGCCTCCTCCATGAGTCCAGAGTCCTCCCCAAGCTGGGGCTCCTCCACAAGCTGGGGCTCCTCCAGCCTTTCCCCCTTCATCTCACCACTGCCCAGGGAAGCCTTGATTGTCTGGCTGAGGTCAATTCCTTTCTGTCCCTCTCTCCTTTCTCTCTAGTTCTCTCTCTCTGTAGCTGAGCTGCCAAGCTAGGGTGGGAACAACTGAAAACTCTTTCCCAAGCTCAGAAGAAAAAGTGCTCTGGTAGCCTCGGGGCCAGCCTGGGCTGTGGAGGAGGGAGGAAGTTCCAGGCTCTGAGTGCCTTGGGGGCTCCCAGGCACTGGGGGAAGGTTGGAGCTCCTGGGGCAAGCGCTACCCTCCAGATCATCTGCTGAGGCTGGGCCAGCTTCCTAAACTAACTCCCAGACTGAAGGGGAGGGCCAGATCCTCCAGGGGTGCCCAGACAGTGGCTCTGCCAGCCAGCCCCTGTGGTTGGAACTTTCAAAAAGTCCAATGTTTCAGCCATTGATTTCTTTTCCAACCTGAACAGCAGGCCTTTCTGTCCCCCTTGCATGACTGTGGCTGTGGCATGCAGCCCCAGACTGAGCAGGAGCAAGATTCCAGGGCTGAGACTTTATAACACCCAAACCAATGGTCAATTTCATTAAATAAAATCAAATAAAAAACATTTTTTTTGGCATCAGGTGGATCTAAAGCTGGTCTCCTGGCACGGAGTGCTTGTGTAACTACCGGGATGGGATGTGCACAGCCATCTAGAGATGAGAAGTCAGAAGACCTTTGGATCAGGGAATCAGGAGATATGGTTTCTCTTTTCAGCTGGTCACTAATTGCTTGTTTGGTTTGTGGCAGGTACCTACCCCACTCGGCCTCACTTTCCTCATCTGTAATTGGAAGGGGTCAGAACAAAGGCCTACAAAAACCCTGTAAGTTCTAAGCTTCTGTGTCTTTGTCTAAGATGTGTGTGCAGGCTGAAGGCGCCAGCAGCCAACCCTGTGAAGGGGAAAGCTCAGAATCTTGAGGAGGCAGTCGCTACTAGCTTCACTATGTTCCGGAATCCTTCTCCATTTGGTACCTATGCTAGTATGGTGACTGCGTACTTCCGTAAGTTTTGATCTTTGGTAAACATTTCAAAGCTCCTGGCAGCTCTCCCTTCCCCATGCTGGAGGAAAACTTCAGTCATTTATTCCTGATTGTGAATGAAGAAAGTTCAGAGAGCAAGCCTTGACAGGGAGAGAGCTTGCCAGACTAAGTTGCAAGTGTTAGCTGGCTCTGAACAGGAGAGGGTGTGTTATTGATGGAACAATGGGAGGGGTCAGTGAGGGGGACTTGTGACAAAGGGAGACAAGGCAAGTCAGGGAAGGTTTTGTTCTGGTTCTGCATGACTTGCCTAATGATAAGAGAGCTTCACTTGACTGAGTTCTTCCTGGGAGCATTCTCTTTTAACCTTCTCAACCACACTTCCTTTATTTTTTTGATGAAGAAGCTGAGGTCCAGAGAAATTGTCACTAGGCAAGTCAGAGTCTGTCAATGGTAGGCTATCAGATACAAAGCCCCTGTGCTTTATGAGCACACAGTGGCTAATGTCCTCTGTTCCTCAGAAGCCCATTTCAAGGTCAGAGAAGCCCATCCCAGTTCCCTCACAGGAGCCAGCACTGCCCATCCTGCTCTATGATCCTGGTTCCCCAGGAGTCAACAGCCCTGGGCTCACCTTGCAGCTAATACTAGAATATACTAGCATGGGGACACCTCCTACATTCAAATAGGAGACTGAAGACATACAATTTGGAGACATGGTTATTTCTGGGAACCAGTTTCAAGTATAATTTTCAGCATACTAGTTCTTTATTCTCTTCACTGACCTTCATCCTGTTCATCTCGCAAGTGATGAGCTCTTCAATATCTTCCTGATTTTGATTTTCAGCTGATAGGCCATTATAGCCCTTAGAGAATCATGCTGCCTAAATAAAGGCTGCTTGATCTTGGCAATAAGAAAATTTCTTTGGAGGCCTGCTCCTAACTGAGGGCCTCAGTGACCTGGAAGAGCTTCAAAATCCAAATCTTTGGGCATTAGCAGTGATTGGGTTCATTTTACCTTAACTTGCTACTGACTTGGGGAGAGAATTCCTCACAGATGGGCATATGCAGTGCCCAAGGTTTTAACAAGATGAATGTTGTTTTTATAGATTTTCTGACCCTCACAGAACCTCCCATAAGTTGTGTTCTTGCTGTTTTCTGCACTTTTTCTTCATTATGATAAATTGCAATGATATGGTTATTTGTGTAATTATTATTCAATGTCTGCCTCCACCACTAGATTTTAAGTTTCTTGCTCCAGGATCCTGCCCAGTTTTTTTTGGTTGCCACTGTAGCCCCTGTGTCTAATCTTTATTGTGCTCATGGAAGAAGAAATCATTCTCTTCCACAAATACCTAGGGTGGGCAGTCTTACTCCAATGCCCCTATGGGTGTTCTCCAAAATTGTTAGACTATGAAGGATGGGTGCCATTGTTGAGGCTAATTTAGCCAGGAAACGAGAAGGCTGAGGATGTGAGAATGGACTCCAACAGCTGTTTAGTCTAGTCCCCCACACCATTCCAATCCCAGGAGAGCATGTTTGTTTTAATGAGTTATCTCTGATGGAAATTTTACAGACATTTTTATTTTGGAAGTATTTTCATGAAAATACTTTCATATATCACACATTCACTTCCCTTTTCCTTAGAAGAATCTGCTTCTGACTCCTTTGCTTTTCCCACCTCTCTGTTCCCTTCTGTCCATGGTCCTTATAATCATCCTTCACAGTTTTATCCAGTTCTTTATTGTTACTGTCACCACCATCCCTATATTTATAAATTGATATAACATCCCATGGTAATTTCATCTAACTTCTCTGAATGCTTGTAGTCAGGAAGTACTTTCTGCTATCTAATCTCAATTCTTCATGCTACAGTACAGGCCTGTTTCCTCTTGTTCTGTTCCTAATGGGGTTTGAAAACAGCTAGTCACCATCTCTGAGTTGTGACATTTCTTATATTTGAAGATCAACCTCTTTTCTCTCTCCACCACCCTCCATCCCATCCTTAAACTCCTCTTAGAACAATCCTCTTAGTTCCTATAGCTTAGCTCCATAGCCCCTGGAAGTCCCAAGTTTACTTCTGGATGACTAAAGAAGTCCTGTCAGCCTTACCTAGACCCTTTATAATCAGACTCCCTTGGATCACACCGAGCTCTCAGCTGTCACTTTGCTTTGTCATTGTGGTGAGGCCATTTCTCTCAAATGAAAGCTCTTTAGAGACCCTTGATCAATTTCTTTGCCCTTCTTAGAGGTGTCATCTCCCCTGCTTCTGCATTCAGGCTGTTTTTTAGACAAATACCTAACATTTGCAGCCCCAAAAATTTACACCTCAGGCACCAGAAAGGAGTGCAGCCTGAAGCTCTGTGCCCAAATGCCTCAGTACAATGAAAAGCATTCATAACTCAGAAGGAGGCCTATAAAGGGAAAAGAAAACCCAGATGATCCTCCCCTTTCTTATTTCTTTACAGTAAATAATTCACAAAAAAAAATTATCCTCCACATAGGCAATACCCACTTTATTATCAGTCCCCAGGGATAGCCTTTACACATTTCTATACTGTCATGAACTATTTTTAGCAAAGGATGACACTAAGTACTAGTTGCCCTATGGGCTTCAAACTTATTTCTTCCTCTTGTCAGAATGTTGTCAGTCCTCTCCTTTTGGACCTGCTGGCCATAAAGCTACTTCTAGGGGTGCCGGCAGCTACCTACATGGTATGACTTCAGGGGTTTCTTAGAAAGTCATCTGTCTAAAAATGTCTCCTTTGGCCTGTATCTGATTATTAGAATTTCAGCATTAGAGATTAATTTCTTTAGCTTCAGTAGCACTTCTTCAGGAAAGCTTGCCTGATCCTTTGTTATACTTTCTGACAGAAGCTTATTCATTTTCTCTCTTGGCATTTAGTTTGAAATTATCATTCATTGGTGTGATTATTTGGTTAGTGTCCATCTCCCTCACTACACTGGCTATTCCATGATGGCTGTTTTCCATTATATTCCCAGTGCCTAACACTAAGCCTGGCACATGGGAGGTATACAAGAAATATTTGTTGCTGACTGAATATGTTCATGAACTTAAAGTGTGAATTCTCCAGAGCACTGGTGGAAAAGTGTGGGCACAGATGCCCAGGATAGGGCCCCAGAAAGCCAGGGAGAAGTGCTGACTATAAGCAGAACCCTTCTTCCCCAGGTGACCTGAGACTGATTCTTTTTGCTACCTTAGCTTCCTCCCTTTTCTTGTTTGCTCTAGGCTTCCCTCTTTGCTCAGTCCTACCTCAGGGCCTCTGTTTATAGGGCATCTGGGAAATAAGGGTTTGACCAATGTGCAAATAAGGCTAAAATGATACCCTGAGGGTCCGCCAACAACTTTTTTTTTTTGGAGAGATTTGGGTGAGTGGTATATATGTTCTCATGGGATCACCTTGAGATCCCCTTTGTTCTGTTACCCACTTCAGAAAGGTTCTGGTGGAGACCAAGGCCAGAGGTGCACAGATATAAAGCCATACTCCCCAGGCTCCTCTAGTAACCATCCTTGACTGCACTAGCAAGCTCAACCCTCCTGGTTCCACTGGGCTTTCTCCAGGCAATGAAGAAAAGTACCTTCCTGCTCCTAGGCCCCAATGGCCTCAACTCACAAGGGCTAGCCCAGGACCCAGACAGACTGCTAGGGACCACCCAAGTCAGAGCGGGGCAATGAGAAGTGGGCCAGTGTGGACCTTTTTCTCATTCCTGAAGCTTGGTGACTCTGGGTTCTAGCCCAGGAAGAATGGAAAGTTTTCCTCACCCTCCGCACCCCAGGCCAGCTCTTTCCTACCCATGAGCCCTGCTGGACTGGCAAGGTTCCCTTCCTCTCTCCCAACCAGAAAGCCCATAGCTGCTTCCCTCAATGTCAAAGCCAGCTCATTTTTCAGAGCCCTGCTGGAACCTACCACCATAAAGAGACTCTCCCTTCCTAGTTTGCTTGGCATTGCCCAAGCTCTGGATTTGTAGGCTCAAGGTACCATAAGCAGCCTTTCTCTCAAGGAGCAAGAGTTCCAGTGGAACTGCTTTGTTCCTCACTTGCCTTGAGTACAGCTGCTCCACTGCCCCGGCTACACTCTCAGTTCCCCACAGCCCAGTCTTAGCCTCTGCTACATCCAATGTCCTTTGCTGTGGTTAGCACAGAGGCATTAAATAAATCCATGGTAGGCACTTGATAAATATCAGGCCCTTGGTCAATAAATGATAGATCGATTCACTGAAGTGTTTGGTTGTTCAGTACAAGGCTGAATGAGGAGGTGCTGCCATCATTAATTTGCTAAGCACCTGGGCAGGCAGAGTATGTTGCTTTAAAACTGAGCAGGGTTTTTTTTCTTACTCTTTTTTTCTTCTTCTTTGTTTCTTTTTCTTACTGCAACTGACTATGAACTGAAGGGGCAAGGGGGATGGGGGAAAGCAAGAAGCTGGAAGCCTGAGAGGGGTCTCAAGAAAGGGAAATTCTGTACCTACACGTTAGGCCAGCCAATCTTGACTGGATTCTGGCTGTGATCCAGGGGACTTGGGGTGCCCAGCTCTCCTGAGCCCTGAGAGGGTGGTTTTGAACTTGTCTGAGGATTTATGTGTCTGAACTTTGGATGCAACCATACCTGCTAGTTATTCCCACACCACCTTTTTTCCTTGTTTCTTTCTCTTTCCATGACTGGAGAGAAGTGTCCCCAACTACCTTCAGCTGGTGAGCCATTTACTCACTGGCAACACAATGGGACAGGCTGGTTAAAGACAGGGAAGAGAAGAAGAGGACTTAAGCTTTGAGCCAATGGAATATTAGATTGATTGAGGTATTCTGTGTTGCAGATAGTCAAATTTGCTTATTAGGAAAACATGTCATAGAATCTAGCCAGCAAGAATTCATGGGGGTCTCACTTGCACCATGCCAATAATATAATTTACTGAATAGGCCAGGAAGAGAGCTAAGAATCATTGTGAATTCAGGCCAGCCTGGGGACTTTGAGACTTCATGGAGAATGGATTGGGAATTGGCTCTTTTAGGGCCTTCCTTTAAATAGCTCCTCCACCTTTTGGTAAACCCTTCTGCCTGGAGTCCCCAGAACAATCTCTGAACCATCAAGCAGATACAAAAGGAAGAAGGACTTCTGAGATTTGTTCTGGGGCCCTTCTGGATGCACCAGGCTATCCTTTTACCACTGTATTATCAGGTGATAGCAAAAGACTCCCTGTTCCCCTCTTCCCCCACCACACCCTAAACCACACTAAGTCCACAGCAGCTCACCTGACTGCTTAAATTTGCTGCTGAGTGTGGGAGTTCTTGAAGGATCACCTTTGCAGCCTGGTACTTGCGTCTGAGCAGACAATTGGCTTGACCTAGGGAGAGCACACCTTTCTTTTGGGAGTATGATAAGCTTGACTTCGATCCCCAGCAGACTTCTAAATGCCTGGCCCAGGGAGGCCTGCCACTGAGCAAGCATAAGTTTGATGCCTCAGTAACTTATCTCTGTTACATAAGGCACTACACGGGATATGAGTCAGGGCCCTCTGGCTGGCCTAGGCCCAACCTAGTCCGTGAAGGAGACTAAATGGGAGGGGGTATGCGGAGTGTGTGTGCATGTTTCTCTCTCTCTCTCTGTCTCTTTCTCTCTGTCTCTGTCTCTCTCTCTCTGTCTCTCTTTCTCTCTCTGGAACCATTTCCCTTCCTCTCGCTTATCACCCCCTTCTTCCTCAGGGATAGCTATAGTCAATCAATGGCCTAGAGAGCTTGGCAGGAATCCAGACCAGAACCCTAAACTGTGAGCAGGTGCTCTCCATTCCCCCTAAAGAGAAGACAGGAAGAAGCAGATTGAATACCCAAGGCTATTTCATAAGTTCTTCCTTCAAGGAAGGATGGGGAAGGTCTCCATAAGGCTCTGTCCACAGGCAGGGGCCTGATTTCAAGCTGGGCCTATTTGAGGAAACAAGCTCCCAGGGGAGGAAGGCTGATAGTGTGCCTGAAGCATCACTGACCAAACAGGCTTCCAACTCTTGTTTCCTTCCCTTGGGCTAGTGTGGGCACAAATGGGAAGCTTCCCATTTAGTCTCCCATGCTGGCTGTGATTTCACACCTTTTAACACTGTTACCAAAAGAGCAATAGCTACTTAGGGGCAGGGATTTACAGCCAGAAGATAGAAGTGAATCTGCCCTGCCAGCTGATAAAGGTTCTCTCCTGCATGGATTAGCACTTGGAAAAGCTTGCTTTCTGCTCTCATAGACCCCAGTCTCATTCCCACTCTGACTCTTTAGCTAAGCTAGGTTTTGGTGTGGTTTAAATGGCCTCCATAAGCCATTTTCCCTGCCCGACTCCTTATCTAACCTGCTTTGAGGCTGGGATATAGCCTTCTGGCCTTCACAAGGTTCCTATTAGATGACAGGGTTCTAAGGAGGACCTGCTTTGCCAAAGCTGCCCTAACCTTTGTTCCATTATTGCAAACATTGGGACAGCACAAGGTGTCCTAGGCTATTACTGCTCTCTTCATCTAAAAGGGAAAATTTGTCTTTTTGACCTCTGTTGTCATGGAATGCTCTCCCTTGAGTTCACTGAGGCACACAGAGTGCCCCATGCCCCACAAAATGGGCCCAAGCTTTAGTCCCACTAAGCCTGTTGGCTTCTCTGGGGCTCAGAAGGTGATACTGCATGACACTAACCACTTGGTTATGCAAACCCAGCAAACCATGGCATATTATGGCTTTGTAGTTAACTTGAGTTATGTCATACATAAGAGAAAAAAGTTCAGATAGGAGCAGAATTGCGATGAGCAAACAGTGCAAAGGCCACCACCAGTTGCAGACATAACCAACCTCATTCCTCTTAAACAGCCCACAAGGTGGGGTCAAGTGTTCTGCTGGACTCCATCACTCAAGAGACCCGGAAGCCCTGGTAGTCTTGGTCAGACACACCCATTTCCATTTACCCAGACTACTTGGCCTTCAGGGCCTTCTGAAAAGGAGCCAACACTACCTGGAATTGAGAACTTGTTAGTTTATCTGGAAGTGCAAACATAAGCAGGAGTGTTAACCTTCTCTTCAGGCAGGGAGGGAAAATAAGGTCACTCTGGAAAGAGTTATTTTCTGAGATGTAGACTCACATGGATCCACTCCTGGCAAACTACAGAAATAGGTAAAATTCATGCTCTGTTCTTGCCACCTTTCTTTAACAGCACAAACCTTCCATCCAGACCTCTTGAGCTCTCATGCTGTCCAGAGCCCCATACTGTAGTAGTCCTTTCATGGATTCTGGCCTCGTCTTTCTACCTTTCTTTTCCAAGCTTGTCTTTTCTACATCTCATTCCCAGAGAACACAACTCCCTGTGAGCTATCACCCTGAACAAAGTTCTGATAAACAAAGTCACACAAAGTAGTCATTTATGAGTAAATATCTCACATGGTAGTCTTTTTAAAAGTAAAACCTGGGAAGTAAACCAGGGTAGACCCTGACCATTCATGAGAGAGACAGTAAAACTTTTGCCACTCCCTTATTCATGAGCATCCAGAAAGCACATCATTTCCCTGTAAAACTTGTATTTCTATCACTTTGTTAAACCTTTTTTGCTTTCTTTTCATTATAATCACTAGCACTAGCAGCTGACTCAGGGAGGGGGCATTCTCCTCAAAGACACAAATGTTTGCTCATTTCATGAGAGTTAACTACATTTGTATGGACTGACTCTGAGTAGAAATTGGGTTGAAAAGAAGGTGCTGAGCAACTCTACTTCTAGGTAGAAACCCAAAAGTTTTGAAAGAAGGGAGTCAAAAAGATAACAGTACACCAGTGTTCATAGCAGCATTCTTCACTCAAGCCAATAGGTGGAAATAACCCAAGTGTCCATGGATAGATGAATGGATAAACAAAATGTGGAATATACTTACACTGAAATATTATTCAGCCATAGAAGAAGTGAAATACTGATATATGCTACAACATGAATGAACCCCGAAAACATCATGCTAAGTGGAAGACGTCAGACACAAAAGGCCACATGTTATATGATTCTACTTATACAACTAGAATAGGGAAATTTAGAGACAGAAAGTAGAATAGAGATTACCAGGGTATGGGGATAGGGAAGAATGAGGAGTTATTGTTTAATAGGTACAGAGTTTCTGTTTGGGATGATGAAAAAGTTCTGGAAATGGATAATGGTGATAGTTGCACAGCAATGTGAATGTACCTAATGCCACTGAATTGTATACTTAAAATGGTTAAAGTGGCAAATTTTGTTATATACAATTAACTGCTATATATATGTATTATGTACTACATGTGTAGTACATAATACATATATGGTAGGTGTGCTAGTAGAGCACTAGGGTCACTCATAGGCAAAAGTCCCTTATAAGGCACATGGAATTCACATCTGTTTCTCAGCATGAAGACAGTTTATTTCATATCAGGGTTATCTTGAAGTGTTCAAACCATAAATGTTAAGTTGCAAATGCGTTTGTGTTTTTAATAGGAAATGTGCCTTAATCTGAATGCCTATTTTTTGTCAGACCAATAGGCACTCAAGAAATGGTTATGTTATTGATACATTATCTTGGGCTAGGGAAAGACTTTCGAAGCTTCATGCCAAAAGCAAAAATCACAAAGGCAAAGAATGGCCGGCTTAACCATATAGAAACAAAATCCTTCCTTCAGCAAAAAACTCTATCATCAAAATCAGATGACAAATTAGTTGACAAAAGGTTGCAATCTCTAATTCAGAGTTTTTCATGGTGTGATCAACAGACCACTGTGCTATAGGAGACCTGCTTTAGATGGTACCTGGACAGAGAATTGAATGTTAGAGTGTGACTTGAGGCACAACAGCAGGCAGGCGGGAGAGTAGTTTTGTCCATCAAATCACACCGTGTAAGTGGCTACATCCTCAGAAGTGAGGTCCAGAAATATACATTTATGAAATCATGAATTCTGAGACTCACTTAAAGAAGCATAAATAATTTTTACGCAATTTTTTCCTTGGAGATCTGATCTTTCCCTTTACTATTACATATCAATTCAATAGGGAAGGTTGAATGAATTAGCACACATAAAGCAATTAGAAATCTTTGCTATTGTTATTTTCTGAGCATCTAACTGTGGGAACCAGTTGGTGCCAACTCAGAAGCTTAAAGGTAGGCTTCTAGGGCTTTTCAAGCTACAAGGGAATTCCAATTCAAAATATCTCAGACCACCCTGCGCAGGTATTTTCAGGAGCCAAAGACAGCAGAATAGAGCTGATTAAGAAGTTTTGGATGAAATCTTAGAAATAAATTTGAGGCTGCAATAACAACAACGACAACAGCAAGGTTTCAACTTGCTACCCCTTACTGATCAGAGAACTAGATCCCCTCAAATTTCGACTTTGCTAGTTCTTTCACAGGCTGTTTGTCCAGCATATTCTATTTGCCTCCTAAGTTTTCCAGTTTTAGAAGCACATTCAAATGAAAGGTGGAGTCCCCTCATAATAGGGTGACCAACCATCCCAGTTTCCCTGGGACTGTCCCCATTTGAACATTGAAAGTTCCATGTCCCTGAAAGACATGGTTGGTCACCCTACATAAATAGGACATTTTAAACGTTTTGTTAGTTTCTCAGCTAATACTTACCTCTGTTTAATGTTTTCTCAATAGACAATTCTTTAGTGTCTGGCTGATGTTAGGTGGAATTTTGCTCTGTTCTTGATTGTGAGGCATCGGGCAAGTTACTTAATATTCCCAAGCCTCAACTTCCTTCATTATAAAATGAGGAAGAGGATATCAGTATCTATTTCATGGGTTGTAGAAATAGTAAATGAGATTATTCAGATATAATGCTTAGCGCAAACTGTAAATGCTCAATAAATATTAGCTATCAATCTATTATAGTTATTATTACCTAACACAAGTTATTAGTTACCTAACACAAGATTGAAGGGCTAGTGTTTAAAACACACCTCCCAATAGTTTAGACATCATTTACATACCAACAAGCCACATGCCCATTACCACTGAGTTATGTGTATTACATACAGCACTGTCCATCAGGACTTCTCCCAGGCTGTTAGAGTTACATATGTGGTTCAAACCAAAAAAATCACATGTAAACCTTAATAAGGATTTTCCAAGACTAGGTAAAAGTTGTAAAATCTTTACAGTTTACAATTATTACACTAAAAATTAAGCAGTCATCTAACCAGAAAAACCTTTATTGCATACTGGCTGTATAACTAGAAACTCAGGGAAAACCAAGTGACTGTAAAATACAACCATACCCTCAAATTGCTTACTCTCTTGTGTTCCAAGGATACCAACAGCTAAGCTGGGAGCAAGGGACAAGTCAAAGCAGAAGAACCAGAGAGAAATAAAAACTGTGCCTTTCCCTTCTCTCCCAAGAATATAATAGCCCTTCCAGTAGGGAAATCGGCTGCAGGAGGAGAGGTGGGGAGTTTCTCCAGCAGAAGAGGTGGCCTTGAAAGTAGACAAATTAAAGGAAAAAAAGACACCCCAATAGGAATTTGAAAATCATTAAATGGAACATAAGTAGAACTCATGGCTTAAGTATAGAGATAGAAACCCAGGGAATAAATGAAGTAAGGAAGAGGACATTTTCACTCAAGAGAAGACTGTCCAGCTCAGATATTGGAAAAGCCCCATGACCAGCAATAACAGTCTCCTACTATTGCTAATGAGCATGTGACTCTAGGTAAAATCTAAGCCAAATTCAGTATCCCCAATCTCTAAGGTCCCAGTTATCAAGGAAAATGTGAGAACACTTTGTCCTGCTAGAAATATAAGGTTGTTACTACAGGACCTTGTCACACTTCCTAGCCTCACAAAATGGTTTTAGATGTTTAGGACACTGAGTTGCTCTGATCCCAAGAGGCAGGGTACTCAGGTCCATGTTCTCAACAATTCACCCTGTTCCCTCCACCAATGCCCTCAGTGCCCTCACGCTTACCCTATAACATTTCTATGCTTTGCCAAGAACCAAATGCCAATAGACAGGTGTCAATGGACTAGGTAACAAAGGAGGTCTTTCCATTCAAAAAAAACCCAGACAACTAGAAAGCCTTCCAAGGTGTGGTACAAGTAAACACTTTGATCTCAGGCTCTTGGCCTCACACCTCACTCACCTAGATCCAACCTTCTTAGGCCCCAAGCCTAGTGAGCTGAGGGTAAGTCCCTTCTTACACATCATCAAGGCCATTTCAGGGTGGTTTCTCTCCCAGTTGAAAGAGTGCAAATGTGACAGAAGCTCTTTCCAAGTGTCTCCTCCACTGCCACTCTCCTACCAAACTGAGCTGGATTATTAGGCGCCTGTTAGGGC
This sequence comes from Furipterus horrens, assembly GCF_987537825.1. NCBI lineage: Eukaryota > Metazoa > Chordata > Mammalia > Chiroptera > Furipteridae > Furipterus > Furipterus horrens. The sequence goes on along the minus strand of NW_028327187.1, from coordinate 53,074,102 downwards.
TTTTGCTCAGCAAGGTTGCAGCATCTATGATCTGAATACACTAATAGTAAGCTTTCACCAGAAATGAAGGTTCCCTAGAAACCTGTTCGTATGCAGCCAACTTTCTTGGAGACAATGAAATAAATTGATGTCTAAAGTGAAATAATAGATGAGGAAGGGCTTTGATGATGTGGAAAATGCTAACAAAGTTGGCAGCCCTGCTTGTCCCCTCTTGGAACTTCTGTGGTTGCAGAGGTAAACCTGGTCTGAACACTAAGTGAGGGTAGTTTCTGCCTATGTTGATTGCTTTTAAAATTTCCTTTTTGTGCCTCACTGAAAAGCCATCCAATTATTCAGATGTTCTGTGGCGCTCACAGTTTCTTATTACCTTGTCTGAGCATACCACCTGCCCATGACTTGGAGTCTCAGAACTAGGAGGAATTTCAGAGACCAGAGAGGTCAGATGACTTGCTCAGGCTCACACAGTGAGGCAAAGCCATAATTGTACTACATATAACCCAGGTCTCCCACCGGGGTGGGGGGGGGTTCTCTTTCATGTACATAACCTGTGTCATTGAGAAAAAATAAAATCCACCACCCACACATATCTGTGCTCTGTTATGATAGCTTCAAAAACACCAGACCCACTGTGGCTGGGTTTCCTGGAGTTGCCTTCCCTGCCTTGAAATTGCCTCAGTTGTCCCTCCAAAACTGGCTCTTATCAGAGTGTCTCAGACTAGAGGACTACAGGCACCTTGGGGCTTCCCATTGTGTTTCTTCCCTCCCCTCTCAACTTCCTTGCCCTTCAGCAAAATTTCTAGAAAGTCTGACGCGCACTCTCCACACTCTAACAAATACCTGTGATGACATGAGTTCATTCATCTTCCCATCTGAGGATGTTCTCTGGGTCTGCTTTTAGCTATTATTGGAAATTGAAGGCTGTGATCTGTGGAGGAGGTGCAGGTTCCCCACCCAGAGTCTCAAGAAATTCTCAAGGGTCTCTAATTTTTCTTATTCCCCACCTGCCCCCCACATCAGCAGCCTCTCAATTTGTCTTGACATTTTCCTTGTACGTACAGTCAGGGCCACTTAGTAATTTCAAGGCTCTTGCAGTTTCACTTCGAGTTCACATATTTAAAAATGGACTATTGAGAAGGGTGAAACTTAGATCCCAAGAGCGTCCCACAGCAGAAACTCTACAGTAGCAGTGGAAATTATGCATTGGAGGAGGGGATGCAGCTAGCTACCACGAGACAATCTAGGGTTCTGGCCACATTCTAGGTTCCAGTACCTCCCTAGGAAAGCCTCTGCAGGAACACTTCAAAATAGAATTCCTACCTGCCAGGAGTTCCCTCAAACCCACAGGACTCCAGGTCAGTAACAGCAGCCTGAGAGCTTGACCTCCTCAGTGCCCCTGGCGAACTTCCTGGTAGCCACTTTTATTAGAAGTGAGGGTCCAGCAGAGGCTGGTTTGAGCCAGGACACGTGCCCACCCGTCTTCCCAGCCACCCACCTGTGGAAGAAGAGCAGGATGGAAAGCATGGTCTGATCGATGTTTCGGTTGCAGATGCCCTCGTTAAGCAGGTAGCAGGGGTCCCGCAGCACTGGCTCTAGTGAATCCTGACGCATTATGCTGTTGAGCTTGTCGGTGTTGAGGTTCTCGAAGACCAGCTTCTCCTGCAGCTGCCGAAAGTTACTCACGGTGGGGCTGCCTGGGTTGTTTTTCTCCCTGCCGTTGTCTCCCTGGAGCCCACTCCGGTGGGCCAGGTCCAGGCAGCAGTTGCAGCAGTCGAGACCGACAGGTGAGCGGCAGTCGGTCTTGGGCTGGGCCATCTTCTCAGACTTGGGGGCCGCCTGGTCTGCCAGGTCCGTGGCGGCTGGCAGGTGCGCGTCGGCTGTGGGGTTGGCCTGAGGAGACTCCAGGGTGTCTGGAAAAGGCAAGCTGCTAAGAGAAGAGTTGGAAATTAGCGCCTCCAGCTAACCACTCTCTCGGATCGACCCCCTTCTGGCTGTGCTGTTCAGGGTACGAACAGAAACAGCTGGACAAACAGCTCGAAGCGGATCCTTGGGGCTCACTTCCTTTTCTTCCTCCTCCTCCTCCCTCTCCGATAGAGGCCCAGGCCCCTCCCGAGGTGCCACACGCTGCCCCAGCGCGTCCTAAGTTTCCCAAGTATGAACGGGACTCTGAGTGGACCTGTGGCAGCAGGATGGGCGGGCAGCAGGTCAGAGGGAGAGTTGGGGCGCGCCCTCGTTCCCTACTCTTTACTCCCTCCTTCCTCGGTTCGCCCGCTCTCAGGCTCCCCTGGGTTGTACCGGCTGAACGGTGGCAGGAGCCCAGAGTGAGTGAACGAGCTGCTCGACCAGGAGCCCTCAAGGGGCCGTGACAGCAAGTAAATTACCCTCGGGGGGCCGGGAGAGACCTCTCCAGCTTCCCCGGCAGGCGCCGGCCCTAGGCCGGCTCGGTCCTGCCCTCAACCCCCCCGCCCCGCCGCACCCAGGCGCCCTCGCACGCACACCGCACCCTTGTCGGCTCAGTCGGGTCTGGCTCCTCAGCTCACAGTCTCTCGACCCTCAGGGCGCATCCTCCACCAGAAACCTAAGAGCGGCCGGGCAGGGGCGCCACAACACCCTGCTATCGAGTTCCGAGGGAGGGCAGATATCCCTGATCCCACCGCGGACGGGTCCCCCTACAGGGGAGACGCCGCCCTCCAGAGTTTTTCCTGTTACAGCCTTACACCTCCGCCCTCCACAAGCCTCTTATTTTGGGGGGGTGGAGGGGAGAAAGCATGGTGTCGGGGGAGAAGGGTGTGCAAAAAGAATGAACGGTTGCTGATACAGAGAGTCAGAGCGTGCCGGAGACACTTCAGGAGTACCCAATAAATGCCTTAAACAAAATTCACAGAAGCACGGTCAAACTACCCTCGGTTTTTGTCCCTTTCTTCTCACTTCACTTACCTTCCCCTCTCCGCCTCCCCCACCTCCACTTACTTGCTTTCTCCTCTCTTCCCTGAACCCTACCGGAGGCAATTTCTGTCCCGGCTTCCGGGAATGTAAGCTCCCGGGCCAGTTCTCCAATGCCGGCCAGCCCTCCGATGCCTGGCGGCTTCTCCCTCTTTTCTCTCTTAACAGTTTGTACTCTCCCCCGACCCCCATCCGTCTCTCTTCGCTTTTTCTCTCATTCTTTTTTTTTTTCCTTTCCTTTACCGAGTTCTCCTCTCTTCCCTTCTTTTTTGCCCTCGTTTTTTACTTATTCATTTTTCTTCTTTTCTGTATTTCCTCATTTACTCCCTTTTACCGCGGTCCTTTTTCTCTCCTTGACTTCTTTCTTCTTTCCACCTTCATTTCCCTCATTTTATTTTCCCTTCTCTTTTCTCACTTCAACACCCCCCCCGCCTCAACTTTGTCCCCTTCTCATTTCACTTATCTTACCCTATTTTTCAAACTTGCTCTCCCCTCATCTTTCCTAATAGTCATCTTGCCACCGTAAGTGATCTCTACCCTTACCCTTTCAAGACGTGTGGTAATTGGCTTTTCATGAGCACAACAGTGTTCTGAAACTGCCAGCTGAGGGGTTCTTTGCTCTGCGAAGGTTACTCTGGAGCGTCTGACGTAAGGTTAAAGGTCAGATTTGTGGAGAGCAAGGCAGGTTGGTGCTGGAGGTCTTACTCTAGCCTTGTGAAATGTAGAAATGTGTGATAGACTTCCAGGACCTGAAGACTTGAAATACTTTGAATATATAGGATTCAATAATTATTTGTTCCTCAAAAAATTCAAAGTATTTTTCATCAGTTTTCACATAAAATTCAAATGGATTTCAGTTTCAGTCAGTACTCCCCACCCCCATTCAGCTCACTAAATTCACTTGTATACATCCCTTGCAATAGAGCAGTGTATACTGCCATCTTGTGTTTAAGACATCGAACATTTCCTGCCTGGGACAACGTTAGATTTTGGGAGGAGCCGGAGGTGCCGCATAGTGGAATACACACTGCATTTATTCTAAGTAGGAGAAAAGGGATGGCAGATCCTTTACACTAAGAGGCCCCATGGTCAAACGGTACACCTGGACACCAATCAGGGAAGAGTCATGCTCCTTCTAGTGAAGCTACATTTGCCCGAGTCTCTGTAGATTGCACTGCCATAGATTTTAAATTCCCTTCATGTGCCACAAGCGTCAGCCCTGTGATTAGGAGCAAAGGGCAGTCGACAAACTCGTGTTCCCAAGTGATCTTTTATGGGATCTATAAAACTTTGTGTGTTTTATATGGGTCCCCACAGTTTCCAGAAATGGAGGGAGAGCAGTACTCTCTCCACTGTTAGGGTCCAGAAAACCAGAAACAAGCTGTACCCCTGGCTCTTGACAAGATCCCAAGATCAGAGATGAAAAGCATTTGGAGTTCATTGTCCAGACCAGCAGAGCTAAGAGTGTACTCCCAGTGTACTCAGATTGCTGAGGATTCTTCCATTTGATTTCTCAAAAGCCAATCCTTTAGATGTGTTAATTTTCCCTCTTTTTCTTTTTTAATGTGTTTTCTTTTTTAATGATATATTAATTTTCCCTTTTCTTCTTCATTGTCTTTTAAAAAAATGTTCTTGGGTAAAAGCCAGAGGAGGTAGAAGAATATAAAATTTCATATGCATTGTGTAGACTTATAGCCTACTGAATTGTTTTTTAATTACAGTTTTTATGATTTCCCCTCTTGTTTATAATTATGTTAAAAGTTATAACAAAATATATTAGCTCCATAAATGTTTATTTAAATTTTGTTTTGAGAACTGCTGAGGCCTTTTGGTTTTATACATGCCTTAGTCATCTTATCTTTATGCATAACCTTGGGACGAGGACCTAGTGGAAATATTTTCTTCTTGGCATTTGGCACCATTAAACTCAAGATTTTGTCCCCTTGACATTTCTCTTGTTGTCATCCTTGCTCTCAAAAAGTATTGTTAATAATTTAATACAGCTTTGCATACTATATCCAGGTTAATCAAGAGCAAATATAACTTAGATATAGAAAAATCCAGATAGCTCAGAGATAGAGTTCAGAAAGTTGCCATGTGTTTGCATACATGTCTAGCTTGTACTGAAATATAGCCTACCTCCACTGAAAAGCTGACTAGACAGGGCTTTCTTGACTCCGCTCTGTGAAGCCTTGCTTTGCTCACATATAAGGTTGGTGCAAAAATAATGTCCGATTTCAAGGTCTATTTTAAAAATGAAAAAGCCCAGGATTATGAAAATATTTATTCATTGACATAACCTCCTTTGCTTTCTAGAACCTCATTCTATCTGTCAACTAGCTTATAAATGCCACGCTTGTAAAGTTCTTTAGGTTTTGAAGCAATATATGAATCCAGCTCATTTTCAACCTCTTCTCTTGATGTCAACTGAAGACCATCAAAATGGTTCTGTAGTCCCTGAAACAAGTGATAATCAGAAGGAACAAGGTCAGGAGAATATGGAGGATGAAGCAATGTTTCCCAACCAAGTTCTTTCAAGAAATTTTTGGTGAGTCGAGCTGTGTGAGGACGAGCATTATCGTGACGGAAGATGGATGACACCCTTTCTGTTGACTAAGGAGAGTCGCTTTTGATTCAAAGCTGCTTTCAAATGATGAAGTTGTTCACAGTTAAGATTAGCAGTAATTGTTTGATCGTTGTCTAATAGTTCGTAATGGACAATTCCTTCCATATCCCACCATACACTCAACATGATCTTCTTTGGATGAAGTCCTCCTCTTAGTTGTTGAACTCTTCTTCCTCCTCAACTGATCCACGATCGGTGGCATTTAATGTTATGGTAAAGGATCCACTTCTCAGCACCTGTAACAAGCCTACCTAAAAATGGTGCCTGAAGGTGTTACAAAAGCAATGATTCACAATAAGCAACACACTGTTGCAGATTCTCTGGAGACAGTGCGTGTGCGACCCATTTTCCAACTACTGAAACCTTTCTGATTCTTTCCAGTTGGTGTAGCACGGTTGTATGAGCTACATTAAATTGTTCTGCAAGTTCGCTAGAGGTAATGGTGGGGTTTTCTGTGATGACAGCTTCCAACAATTTGGAATCAAGTGTTTTGGCTTGATTTTGGCTCGTTTTTCAAACTGAAATCCCTACTTTGGAAACAGAAAAACCACATCCTGCAATTTCTACCCAGTCACTGCATCGTCCTCATAAGTGCTCTGAATAGACTTTGCTGCTGTACTTGCACTGGCACCTTTATGAAACTCATAGAGTAAAACATTTCTAATGTGGTCTTTAGATGGGATGAACATGGGTTCAAATATTGTGGATGATTATGAACAATACTTCAATAATCTGAAAAAATAAAGTATAAATTAGTCACTGTGACATCAAAAAATTATAAGAAGAGGCACAAATTTAATAAATACTATCTAAAACTTTATTTTAAAAAAGTCGAATGTTACTTTTGCACCAACCTGATATATTGTGTTGGAAAGAGAGATTCCAAGCAGCAAAAAAGGTTTATGCTTAAACCCAGTGGGCAGAGGGGGGCCCACTTTTAGAGAGCGCCAGTGGCTTTCTAGGTGGAGCAGAAAGCAAATAATAAATGACGTCTCTTTCTCCGATGGAGTCATTCAAGAATCACTTAATCTGCATTTACCCTGTGCCTGGTACGGTGTTTGTGGAGATTCAACCCCCAAAGAACTCTTGGCCTAGTTTGCAAAACAGATGCACAATCAGACAAAAGCAATACAAATGGAATATGATGATGGGGGTTTGGGGTGTGCATGTGTGTAAGGGGAGAGCATGTGCTGTGGCAGTGTGAAGAAGGGTTAGCTTTGGAATGTGAGAAAGGCAATCTAGGTGGAGAGAGTGGAAGATGGAGGCCTGGAGGAATGCTGGGGGCTGGATGTGGATTACAAAGCAGGTCAGTGTTACTGGAGAAAAAGATGTGAGAGATAGAACAGTGAAAGTGAAGGCTGGGAAGGGATTTGGAGACCAGGTGTCAGGAACTTCATGTGAAACATTAAGGAAATCCTCCCACTTTGCAACTTCTTCATGAATTTAGCAGTTATTAAAAAAACAAAAACAGATATCATTTATTGCGTCCAGGCTATATTTAATTCTCATAACAACCCTATGAAGTAGGTATTATGATTCCAGTGATGAAATGGGCTTAGGAAAATTTAAAGCTCTCCAGTCACATAACTAATAAATACTGGCATTTGGATTTGAACCCACAGCTTTATGACTTCAAAGCTTGTGCCTTTAGCTATTAGGTGACTTTTTAATGATGGGTTTACCAACATTTTCAAAAGCATAATACCTATTTTAAGAGGATTGCATAATCCATAATGGATTTACTGACTAATATATTTATTTGAAGGCTTTTTATCTGTGCTGTGGAGAGCAAAGAAGAAAATAAACAAATCTGGTATAATAATTAGTATTATAATAGCTGAATTTTTGATTACCTACCATGTGCTAAGCACTGTGCTAAATGTTTTACATGGCATAATTCAATTTATTAATCACAACTGTGAGAGAGATGCTGCGATAATCCCCACTTAAGAGATGAAGAGACTGAGGCACAGAGAGGTTATATAGTTCATCTAGAGAACGGGCAGCTGCTCTCTATGTACTTACAGTCTAGTTAGGTTCAAGTTAAAGCACACGACAGTGACTTTTAGACAAGCCTATTTCCCTACTATCTACCTTGGAGACCAGCGACAGGTTCATACTTGTCTAGGCTATTCAGTTACACAAGAGACTGTGGTAAGAGGTTGTGTGCCGCTCTATATAGCAAATTGTATTCCATACTGTAGTTCGAGTTCTTGTCTGTATACAAGGAGTTAGCAGAATTTATTTTTTTATTTACATAGATATTTATTTTCTTTCCCTCAGATCATGTCTGCCTCTGTTATTTCTCATCATAAGTGCCTAAACAACCCTGATTCGCTTTGTTACATCTGTAGCAGTTTCACCATTCCCAGTCAAAGGACAAGCATCAGTGCATTTGTCAGGCAAGCCTATTTTACATATTTTAAAGTAAAATTTGGTGATCAAGATAAGTCTTGGGCCACTCACAAGGTGTGTAAGCAGTGTGCCAAGAGTTTATGAATGTGGATGAAGGGAACACGTGACAAATCGCCATTTGGTATACCTATGGTTTGGCGAGAGCCCAGAAGTCATTCAAGTGACTTTTGTATAGTTAAAACATCAGTATATAACAAGAAAAATAAACATAAAATAGAGTAGCCTAGTCTACCATCAGCTATACACCCAGTGCCTCATTCAGCTGAAATCCTAGTGCCAGTTTTCATTGAACTACCCTCTAAAAAAAACAGGTGTATGGTGAAGAACTAAGTTACAGCAACAATGAAGATTTTGAAATTGAAGATGACTCAGTTCATAAGGATTTGATCAGCATGAGTGGAATGATTTGGCATGAGATTTGGGACTGTCCAAAAAGGCTTCAAAACTCCTAGCATCAAGACTGCACAAGAAAAACTCGCTTGAGAAAGGAGCAAAGGTATCTACTTTCGATCAAGAGAAAGTGCATTTCTGCAGTACTTTCAAAGGGAAAAGAAGGGCTTCTTTGGAGGAAGGTGTGCCAGGTACATCTCACCTGTCCAAAACCCTTTTGCCCATTATACTTAGTTTGGGCTGAGGGAAATAGTTTAGGTTTCCCCCCTCTCAGAACTCTGGGCTCTTTCTGTCCAAGCCATTAGGATAGAAAAGAGAAACCAGTTTTAAGGTGAAGCCCACAGACCACCCCATTCTTCACCAACCCAGCCACTTAGTTCAGTCAAACCATCGAGTCTCAGGAGGCAGCGAGTGATGCAGACAGGATTAAGTGAGGCCTATACGTACAGATAATCACTCAGGTAATGAGATCATAGGCTTATACCCTTTGAAAACAGAAAACACATGTTAATTTATGTAACATAACCCACACACAAGTCTCTAAATCTGTAGGACTGTCTTATCGGAAAGACATCCAGTTGCAAGGCATTTGACATTCTTCTTGCCTGTAAATTAAACATCTTTGTTAATACACAGACATAGTTTAATTTTCAAATCAAAACAAACTTTAAATGAAGATAAACTTTAAAGACGGTTAGCTGCACTACTTTATAGTCTACCACTGAGCATTGTGATTTTCCTTGAATCACGATTTTTCTCCCTAAGATTACCTTCCTTGTCATTAAAAGAACTGTATTAAGTCCATTTTTAATTTATCCTGTTCATTTGCATAAACACAACAAGAGCAAAAAATGATCACTTATGATCTTTAGTTCTCCTTTGCTGGAACTTACACAAGGAACATTTAGGGTGACCTTCAGTCTGCCCTTCAGGTCACAGAAGCAGAACCACATACCTGGCATTCAGCCTTGCCTGTAAACATCTGTCTTTTCCAAGTCCTTCTGGTTTTCCATTGTGCCTTAAGGTCCCTTCTAGCCATCTTTCAGGAAAACAACCTTCATTCCTTCCCTGGAAAGATTGCCATGGACCGCACATCCAACCAAGGTACCAGGCCTTTTATCTCATGGGCTTTTATTACCTTTGAAAGTCAATCCCAGTTCCTCAGGGCTTTTTGGTAACAACCAGAGCCCAAGCATGTCTCCTTTAGGCATGACATTCCAGTCAAAGTCTTAGTAAAAAAAACCCCTCTATTAACAACTGGTCTTATTAGTTTTATGCAAAGAAACCTATGTCATTACTTACTTGTTTAGAATGCCAAACTCTGGAGGGATCGGATAGGGAGAAAAATATACAGTGTGAAGAAAAATCCTTGTCCTTTCAATATTCACTGAACTTGGATTTCTATTCTTTATTTTTTCATTTTTCCCCCCACTAAAAATATTTTGTTTGTTTGTTTTTCCATTATAATTATCCCACTTTTCCCCCCCTCTTGCTTCCCTGCACCCTGCCCCCACTTCTCCAACATTCAGTTCCCATCCAGTTGTCCATGTCCATGGGTCATTTATACATGTTCTTTGACTAGACCCTTCCTCTTCTTACTCCTTCTCTACCTCCCATCTCCCCCTTTGTTACTGTTAGTTTATTCCTTGTTTACATACCTCTGGTTCAATTTTGCTCATTTGTTTGTGTTGTTCATTAGTTTCCCATAATAGGTGATAGCATAAGGTATTTTTCTTTCTTTGCCTGGCTTATTTCGCTAAGCATAATTCTCTCTAGTTCCATCCATGTTGTTGCAAATGGTAGAAGTTTCTTCTTTCTTTCAGTATTCATTGTCATTTTCCTGCTTTGTACTCATGTTCCTCTCTGTCTCTCTCTGTTTCTTCATCTTCTTAAAGCAGACCCTTTAGCATCTCTTGCAATGCTGGTTTGGTGGAGATGTATTCTTTTAGCCTTCTTTGGTCTGGGAAACTCCTTATTTCACCTTCCATTTTGAATGAGAGTCTTGCTGGGTAGAGTATTCTTGGTTGTAGGCCTTTGTTTTTCATTGCTTGGAATATTTTTTGCCATTCCCATCTGGCTTGTAGCGTGTCTGCTGAGAAATCTGATGATAGCCTTATTGGAGCTCCCTTGTATGTTATTAGTTGTTTCTCTCTTGCTGCTTTTAGGATTCTCTCTTTGTCTTTGAATGTTGCCATTTTAATGATGATGTGTCTTGAAGTGGGCCTGTTGGGGTTCATTCATTGGGACCTTTTGTGCTTCCTGGACTTGCGTGACTCTTTCTCTCCTCATGTTAGGGAACTTTTCTGTCATTAGTTTTTCAAAGAGGTTTTCTATCCCTTGCTCTTCTTCTCCTTCTGGAATTCCTATGATACAGATATTATTACGTTTCATGTTGTCCTGCAGCTGTCTTAGAGCCTCTTCAGTCTTGTTCAGTCTTTTTTCACTTTGTTGCACTGTCTGGGAGTTTTTGTCTACATTGTCTTCCAACTCGCTGATCCGATCTTCTGTTTCCTCTAGCCTGCTTTTAATTCGTTCTACTGTGTTCTTCAATTCAGAGATCGTATTCTTCGTTTCCTCCTGGCTCTTATTGATAGCTTCTATGTCCTTTTTCATGCTGGTGTAATTCTCAGTAAGTTCCTTGTAGTTTTTCTGGAGTTCCTTGTAGTTTTCCTGGAGTTCTTTGTAGTTTCTGCTGAGCTCATTGAGCTTCTCCATAATCCATGCTTTCAATTCCATATCTGATAGTTTTCTCCCCTCTATTTCATTTAGCACTCTTTCTGGGGATTCTACCTTTCCTTTCGATGGGGGGTTGTTTCTCTGTCTCCCCATTTTTGTGACTCCTATTGTTTGTTGGTGCTTCTTAGAATGATCTACATTTCCTGGGTCTGCCTCTGGTGGTGTTAGATCCTGTACTAGTCTGGGCTTAGGCAGCCTGTTGGAGACTTCGAGGGATCTACTGCCTTTGTCTGACTTCTTTAGTTGTTAATCTATTCAGTCTGTGATTAGCTGTCAGGTTTAAGGACCATGGGTGTAGCAGCTTAATTCCTGTAGGCTGGGCTTTTGCTTCCCCTCAGGCTGACGACACTTGGAGGCGGGGGGGGGGGTGGAATGATCTGCCTGCAGCACTGGGGATGAGTCATCACTAGGATCTGGTCGGCTGCTTCCCCCGTTCTCCCCTCAAAGCCACCACACCAAACTCTCCCCAAGTGTCTCTAGTCCTCTCTGCCTTCCCTCCGCTCGAGCCCAGGGTAAGTGGGGACAAAATACTTTCGTATGTGATCCACTTAAGAGCTCTTTTTCTCCCTCTGTTTCTCTCTGGCTAGCAAGAAACCCTGTGGCTTTTTGCTTTTCACAGTTGGATACTATTTTACTTTCCACTCTGTGTCTGTAGGCTGGGAAGCTCAGCTGGGGGTTTAGACCCTGCCCTTCTCAGGGGGAACCCCAAGCTGCTGAGCTGTTTCTCAGTCCCTTCAGCTGCCACCCGTGTGAGCCCAGCCAGCCCTTCCGCGTCTCTGCACTCCCTACCAGTCACATTGTGATGTAGCGGCCTTTTCTGTCTCTCCGTGGTTATAAGACTTCTCTCCAGCTAGTGTTTGGTTGGTTATTCCTGATGATTTCTCCAAAATTAAGTTATAAATCCAGACTGGTTCTGGGAGGAGATTAGTGTAGATTCCACTTACTCTTCCGCCATCTTGTTTCTAATAAACTCATTTTCTAGTGCCTAGTAGGCATCACCTAATAAGATATTGGACTTAAAACACTTAGTGCTTAACAGATAGTAGAGATGTGATAAATGGTAGATACCACTATTATTACCTGCCCCTTTCAAACAAACTTGAATGACAGCTTATGTTTGCTATGAGGAATAAATGTGATAATGCATGTAAGGTACTTAGGATACTGTCTGGCACATAATAAGTGTGCAGTAAATGGCACAGTGGATAGTGTTGTTGTTGGTGGTTTTATTATTTTTAGGTTCTACTGCACTGAAATGGAATATTCTGCCTCTGATATTCTGGTTTGTCTGACTCTGCAGTTTGTCCTATTACATTATTTCAGATATGATGACTCCAAGCATGCTTATGTTTAGAGCTTTTCCTTATAACAACCATTGGCCCAACCATCACTACCACTATCACTGACCATGTGGTGTACTCAAGTGATAGTCTTCAAAAGCATGTAGAAAATGGAAGGGCTGATGTTACAAGAAATGGAGCAGAACCCTGGTTGCCTTAGAAAATCCTTTCTGTGTAATAATGGGATAGTTTCTGGTTTTCAGATCAGTATAGCTCCTGTATTCCTAAGCTGAAGACAGCTGGCAGAAGTGAATCAAAGGCTTTCCCCACCTTTTTTGTACTTTCATTGTCTGGATCAGAGGGTAGAGTGTATGTAGGCCATAAGTGTGCTCCTTAGATCAACCCCATCTCTGCACCAGAGCCAGCAGAAACTCTTTCCCCACTAGCAGTTGTTGGTCATTCCCCACCCCATCCCCCGCCAGTTTTCCTAGCAAGTGCAACTGTTATCAGGGAGACCCAAGTCAGGGGGCTCTCCCTCCTCAGTTCTTGTCTTGCTCATAAGAGAAGAATTCAGACGAGAGCTAAACATGTATAGTGGAATGAGATAGCAAGTTTATTTATGAAAACACATGAGCATGAAGCTGCAAGCAGGCACTTGGCTAATCTGAATGCCCCATATATAGAGGAAATAAAATTGTTAGTAAGTTTGTTAGTTTGTTAGTAAGTTTATTCTATATACTTCAGCATCTGGCTACAAGGGGCACTCAGCTATCTGAGTGCACAGACTATTGGGGTTCAGGGGTTATATACTTTAGTCAGTTTCTAGGTTCCCCCTCCTCCTCTCTCTTCCAGACCTTGGGACAATTATAAAGGCTTTCTTTTTCAGCTAGTACAGATGATACACACAGAATTTCAAGGGCTCCCCTCATACTGAGCTATCATAATTTTCCTTGTGATGTTTGGAATGTCTGGCAATCTTAATCAGACTGGGCTAAGGACTGCTGAATCAACGGGTCAGACATGTCTTCCTTTTGTTTCTAGCCTCCTGTTTTAAGTTCTCTATTATATTGTACTAAATAGGGGTCCTGCTTTATTTCTCCTCCAGCCATTCATTCCTGGCTGCTACCTAACACAACTGTGTGTGTGTGTGTGTGTTTTGAGCTTCATGGATATTTTAATGGACATTTGTAAATGGTGGATATCAGACATTGCTACCTTGCTGCCTTAATAACCCAGAATTCTCCCTGGATATAATCTATCTTCTCACTAAAGACTTCAGTGAGAAGGCACAAAAGTCCTTGGCTTTCTTTCCGCTGCTTTTGTTACTAGCTTTGCATCCCACTCCATCCCGGGGATCTTGTTTTTACCAGTCATCTCATTTTACCCAATGCAGGAGTCCTCTTCTATTTTATAAGAAACACCTGTGTTGTACTTTCCCAAAGCCTTGATCTCCCCTGGAAAGAAGGAGAGTAAGGGCAGAGGGAAGCTGACTAAAGCTGGGGGCTGGCTGTCAAGATGTGGGGGTGAGGAGGGTTGGGGGTGGGGATGCTGCTTTCTGTCTTCCTATCTGAGCTGAGAATCCAGGCAAATTGCAGGGTAGGAGGAAGGCAAACATCTTGCAAAGATCTCTTGAAAGATCTTGATATTGTTTGTAGATTCCAGGCTGATTAGGGGTTCCTTACCTAATAAAATATAAAAAATGATTTGTGTTGTTGTTGTTGCTCTTTTTTAATATCCTTCCCAAGGTATATCTCCCTTTCTATATTAACTTTCAAAATCTTTATACTGTGCACTCAGATCGATCTATTTGCCTTACTTTCACTCCTTGGAGCATTCTTATTTATTTTTCCATCACCTCTGGAATTTTGGACTTGGTTTATGTATCCCTTTGTCACCACTCCAGTATGTTGACATACAAGTAGTCTCCAACTTGTACACAGTGTGAGATCTCAAAGTTCATTCTGAAGTCAGTTGTTCGGAAGGTGACATGCATTTTTCCATAGGAGAAAAAATTGTTATAAATGATTGTTATATTTCCAGGCCAGCTCACAAAAGATTTTTTCGTAGCTTTAATATACTAGAACTGTGGTCCATTTGCAATGAAAAAGTAGAAATCTTACTAATTCAGCAAAAGCCAGAAGATGGACCAATGGAATAAGAAATGCTTTAGCTTGACTGCTGGCTGGCCCTGGAATGAAGGAGGTGGAATTGGATGAGGTAGATAGGGCTTTAATGGAGGCTCTCAAGGGGACTTTTGTGGAGTTTGGAAGGCTGGAGAGGGTCCTAACACTAGTTCTTCATTATTTCTAACTTTACTTCAAAACTGAAGGCTTTCACTAATAATGACTACTATATACTGAGTACAGTAGCCCTGGCTGGTTTGGCTCAGTGGATTGAGCGTCGGCCTGCGAGCTAAGTGTCGCTGGTTCGATCTTCCAGTCAGGGCACATCAGAGAAGGAAAACTCTGACTCCAAAAAACCTCCGCTGCCTTGCGGCATACCTCTTCAGGGGAAAGGCTAAGGGAGTAAACCCCGACAGAAAATCCGGAGCCGGAGTCCCTAAGGCGGTTTGACGTTGTAGTCAACACCGGCAACTCCTGCGGCGCACCTGAAGCCAAGCTGTATTGACTCGTCTTTCCCTTGGACCCTTCAGCTGCGAAGAGAGGGGGGGTCTGCTGCATGGGCAACAGCAGACCCTCCATATCACCCTGCCCAGGCTCTGTAGCTTCAGCTTCACTGGAGAGGACACTTCAGCGTCATCGTAAGATGTCGATTCAACACGGGAGGAGACAGATACCGTGTCACTCCCGAGTTGGACTGCACAGCCATTCTCGGCGGTGCAGATAGACTCTTAAGAAGCTACACCATCGTCTCTCGAGACGGACGGCTGCCGACGATACTGAGTACCTACTGTGTGTCAGACAATGTGCTAGGCAGTTGACATACCTGTTTCTCATTTTACCCTCAGAACAGCACTATAAGGTAAATACTACAATGACCTTTATTTTACAGATGAGGAGACTGAAGCTCAGAAAGTTAATGAGCTTGATGAAGGTTACACAGATAGCAGAATTGGAAACCAAAGCAGTAGTTTCCCATTTCCCAAACCTGTACTTTACCCTATGTACCCCACCACCCTTTTCTTTTCCTTATATGTAGCACTACTCCTTGGGCTATCAGCCATAATTAGAGTTGTTTGTTATTTCACAAAGGAAACAAAGATAAGAGAAATCGAGAGCAGCGGAGGGAGGTAGAAAAGGAAGGAAGAAGGAAAAGAGTTTTACTAGGTAAAAATTCAACTAATAAACCAGGTGCAGAAGTGCTTCTCAACTGTACTGTGCATAAAAATCACCAGATGCTTGTTAAAATGTAGATTATTACTCAGCAGGTCTGGGAAGGGGCTTAAGTTTTTGCATTCCTAACAAGCTCCCAGGTGACGTTGCTCCTGTTGGATCATTGGCAACGTTTTGAATAGCAAGGCTATATGGTGCAAAGGATAGATGGACAAAAATTTAAGCATTATTAACACCTCATTCCTAATTTAATCAAGATCAACTTTTATACTAAATAGTCACCAGTTATTATCTTTTCTCCTGTAAGCTGTCCCCAGGCCATTGCCTCTGCTTTGGGTCTGCCTATCTGTTTTAGCTTATGTTTTACTTTTTTTTATTGTTACTCTATTACAGTTGTCTCAACTACTTTTTAAAATACAGGTGTGAAAGACATATGTACATCTTCTACCACTCTGAGCTTTAAGAAATCTCAATCACACGTTAGTTTCTCTTGATACAAGATTAAGTCTCTAGCCATGGGGTTCCAGGTCTCAAAAGCTGTTCTTAGCTCTCTCTTTTTACCACTAGGAACGGTCTTATGACATATAACACTGCTGTCCCAGCTCTTTTTAATTTCCCTTCTCAGAACTACTGCCTTCATCTGGAGCAGGAAACAGCCTGGCTTTTTAAAGAGTCCAGATCTTTATTTTTTTTCTGCATAGTTGAAGTAATACCAAGAGTTTATTTAAGGCAGCCATTGAAAAGGTTCTTTGTAGAGTCCTCCCACCGATTCCAGAAGACCAATAAAATTTGTTTCCTGGAAGGTTATTTGCTTTATCTTGCCACCTTCTTTCCTCCCTCCTCTTAAGATTTTGATTGTGATCATTTTGAGCCATTCAAGCTTTTCTTCTATTTTTAGATTCTCTGACTCATTCTTCCCCAATAACAAGAGTCAGGGAGGGCCTTCTATTCTAGCCAAGCTCTATTTTTTAAAGTAGGAAATAATCTCTCACAGTATCTACAAATCAACTTGAGGATCTGTAGCCCACAATGACTCCATTACTTTTCCATCTTCTCTCTCTCTCCAACTGTGGCCTTTCTAACACCCTTTGCATGTAAGTGTTCACCCAGCCTCCACTTGAATATGCTAGATAGGTTCACATTTCATCATCGGATAAAAAAAAATTTGCTGAAAAACACTTGCAATCTTCTCTTTGTAACTTCCATACATTAATCTAACTTTTACCATATGGAGCAGAAATAACCCTTCAAATGTTCCACAACAGCTGTCATATCTTTCTTTAACCATCTCTTTCCTAGACCAAACATGCCCAATTCCTAATCAGTACTTGATAGTTTCTTGACTCTCATCTAGATGCACTACAGTTTGTAATTGTTCACCTTAAAATAGGGTCCCTAGAAATGGACATACTACTCCATGTGTGGTTTGACCAGTGCTGAGTCCATTGAAACACTTCCTTCCCATGATATTCGAATGCAATTCTATGATTGTGTTTATGATTACAGTTGTTTCGACTACTTTTTAAAATACAGGTGTTAAAGACATATGTGCATCTTCTACAACTTTGACCTCTAAGCAGTCTCAATAACACATTAGTTTCTCTTGTCAAAAGATTAGGTCTCTGGCCATGAGGTTCACATTTATCAAACATCTACTTTGGGTCAGATACTTAACATCTACTAAGAAACTTTTCAAAAGGTTTAGTGGCAGAGGTTCTCTGTTCTTTCTTAACCCATGGGTCCTACTATTATCTACTGTCCTCCAGGTCTCTCACTTATTGAGGACCTCCACACCTTACTTATTGTCTCTCCAACATTGGCCACCTTCCTGAATGATTTTAATGTCCTTGTAAATGACCCATCTACAGGTTTCATCTTTTCCATTATTTTCACCTCCACTCCATTTCACCAACCTATTCCTATAATCCACTTTATTCCCAGCAGATGACCTCACCTCTTATTTCATTACGCAAAAGTAAGCCAACAGATGCTAACTTTCATTTTCCGCCCTCACCCCACCCTGCCACAAATCTGTGTCCTTACACATCCTAACCTCCTTTCTTTTTATCTTGCAGTGGTAGGCATGACTTCTCCATTTCAAGGCTAATCCATCTACTTATGTTTTGGAGACAATCGACTCCCACCTCCTTGAACTTCCCTTATCAGTTATTTCCTCTCTTTATCAGTATCTTCAACAACTTTTTTTTTCATTTACACAATAACTTTATTGATTTGGACATGTTGAGTATGTCAGCTATCTCCCGCATAGAACATTAATTGTTCTCAATTAATGTCTTAAAATTTTTTTTTGATTTATTTATCGTTTTTCTATTACAGTTGTCCCACCTTTTCCCCCATTGCTATACCCCCACCCAGCCCACCCCTTCTCCTACAGTCAATCCTCACCTCGTTGTACATGTCCATGGGTTATTTATACTAGTTCTTTTACTAAACCCTTCCCCTACTTACTCCCTTTCTCTCTCCATGGCCCCTGTCCCTGGTAACTGTTAGTCTGTTTCTTGTTTACATGCCTCTCATTCAAAAGTACTTGTTCGTTTGTGTTGTTCATTATTTTCCTGTATTAGGTGATATCATACGGTATTTGTTGTTACCTGGCTTATTTCGCTAAACATAATTCTCTCTAGTTTCATCCATGTTGTCGCAAATGGTAGGAGTTCCTTTTTTCATTCTGCTGCATAGTATTCCATTGTGTAAACGTACCACAATTTTTTGATCCACTCATCCACAAAGGGGCAGTTAGGCTGTTTCCAGTACCTGGGTATTGTAAATAGCACTGCTATGAACATAGGGTGCATAAGTTCTTTTGAATTGGAGTTTCAGAATTCTTCAGGTATAAGCCTAGCAATGGAATCACTGGTTCAAAAGGCAGTTCCATTTTTAGTTTTCTGAAGAAATTCCATACTGCTTTCCATAGTGGCTGCACCAATCTGCATTCCTACCAACAGTGCAGTAGGGTTCCCGTTTCTCCACATCCTCGCCAGCACTTGTTCTTTGTTGATTTGTTGATGATGGCATTCTGACTGGTGTAAAGTGGTTTCTCATTGTGGTTTTTATTTGCATCTCTCTGATGGCTAGTGATGTTGAGCATTCTTTCATATACCTATGGATCCTCTGTATGTTCTCCCTGGAGAAGAGTCTGTTCAGGTCCTTTGCCCATTTTTTAATTGGATTGTCTGTCTTCTTGATGTTGAGTTGTATAAGTTATTTATATATCTTGGAGATCAAATCCTTGTCTGAGGTATCATTGGCAATTATGTTTTCCCATATGGTTAGTTCCCTTTTCATCTTGCTAATGCTTTCTTTTACTGAGCAGAAACTCTTTAGTTTAATGTCATCCCATTTGTTTATTCTTTCCTTTATTTCCTTTGCCTTAGGAGATGTATCAGTGAAAACATTGCTATGTGGGATATCTGAAAATTTCCTGCCTATGTTTTCCTCTAGGACTTTTATGGTGTCACAGCTTACATTTAAGTCTTTGATTCATCTTGAGTTTATTCTGGTGTGTGGTGTAAGTTGGTGGTCAAGTTTCATTTTCTTGCACATCCCTATTCAGTTCTCCCAGCACCATTTGTTGAAGAGACTCTTCTCACTCCATTTTATGTTCCTTCCCTCATTGTCAAATATTAGCTGACCATATAGACCTGGATTTATTTCTGGGCTCTCTCTTCTGTTCCATTGATCTATATGTCTGTTCTTATGCCAGTAATAGACTGTTTTGATAACAGTGGCTTTGCAGTATAGTTTGATATCAGGTATTGTGATTCTTCCAACTGTTTTCTTCTGTCTCAAGATTGCTGTGGCTTTTGAAGTCTTTTGGGGTTCCATATAAATTTTTGAAGTATTTGTCCTAGGTCTGTGGAATATGTCACTGGTATTTTAATAGAGATTGCACTGAATCGATAAATTGCTTTGGGTAGTATGGACATTTTATTGATGTTGATTTTTCTCATTCATGACCATGGTATATGCTTCCATTTATTTGTATCTTCCTTAATTTATTTCTTCAGTGTTATATAGTTTTCCAAGTACAGGTCTTTTATCTCTTTGATTAAGTTTATTCCTAGGTACTTTATTACCTTGTTGCTATAGTAAATGGGATTTCCTTTTCAGTTTCTATCTCTGATATTTTATTTTTGCTGTACAGAAATGCCTTTGATTTCTGAATATTGACTTTGTACCCTGCTATTTTGCCAAATTCACTTATTGTGTCGAGCAGTTTTTTCATGGAGTCTATAGGATTTTCTATGTACACTATCATGTCTTCTTCAAATAATGAGAATTTTACTTCCTCTTTTCCATTTTGGATGCCTTTTATTTATTTTTCTTGTCTGATTGCTGTGACTAGAACTTCCAAGATTATATTGAACAGGAGTGGAGAGAGTGGACATCCTTGTGTTCTTCCTGATCTCAGTGGGAAGGTTTTCAGTTTTTGCCAATTGAGTATGATGTTAGTTTCAGGTTTCTCGTATATGGCCTTTATTATGTTGAAGTATGCTCCCTCTATTCCCAGTTTGCTGAGTGTTTTCATCATAAATGGGTGTTGTACTTTATGAAATGCTTTTCCTGCATCCATTGATATGGTCAGGTGGTTTTTGTCTTTCATTTTGTTTATATGGTGTACTACATTTATTGATTTGCAAATATTAAACCATCCTTGCATCCCTGGCATGAATCCCACTTGATCATGGTGTATGATCTTTTTAATGTGTTGTTGGATCAAGTTTGCCAATATTTTGTTGAGGATTTTAGCATCTATGTTCATCAGGGATATTGGCCTGTAGTTTTCTTTCTTGGTTGCGTCTTGACCTGGTTTTTGAATTAGGGTATTACTGGCTTCATAGAAAGAGTTTGGGAGTCTTCCCTTTTCCTGTATTTTTTGGAATAGTTTGAGAAGGGTAGGTGTTATTTCTTCCCTAAATGTTGTATAAAATTTGCCTGTGAAGGCATCTGGTCCACAGCTTTTGTGTGTCCAGAGTTTTTTGATTTCTGCTTCAATTTCACTCTTTGTTATCAGTCTAGTCAGGCTTTCTGCTTCTTCTTCATTCAGTTTTGGAAGATAACATGTTTCTAGAAATCTGTACATTTCATCCAGGTTGTCAAGTTTCTTGCCATACAGTTGTTTGTAGTAATTTCTTACAATCCTTTGTATTTCTGCGGTATCAATTGTGATTTCTCCTCTTTTGTTTCTGATTTTGTTTATTTGGGTCCTTTCTCTTTTTTTCCTGATGAGCCTGGCTAAAGGCTTGTCAGTTTTGTTTATCTTTTCAAAAAACAAGCTCCAGATTACATTGATTTTTTGAATTGTTTGTTTAGTCTTTATGTCATTCAATTCTCCTCTGATCTTTTTAAAAAATATGCTTTATTGATTATGTTGTTACAGTTGTCCCGATTTCTTTTCCCTTTGTCCCCCTCCACCCAGTGACACCCTCCCTCCAGTTGTCCCCCCACTTAGTCCATGCCCATTGGTTGTCATGTAGTTCTTCTCAACATCTTCCTGTCTAGTCCACTTCCTCCTACTATGCTTCTTAATTTCTGTACCATCTCCCTCCCTTTCTCCCTCCCCCTCCCTGCTGCCTTCCCCTATAATGTTACCCATACCTATAATTCTTTTTCCATTCTCGTTGCCTACTTAGTTTGCCTCTGTTTCGATTCCCTAGCTTCTGTTGTTGGTTGTTGTGATAGTTTTCACTTTTAATGTTCATAGTTTTGACACTCTTTCTCCTACACAAGTTCCTCTAACATTTCATATAACAGTGGTTTGGATCTGATGAACTCCTTCAGTTTTACTTTGTCCTGGAAGCACTTTCTCTGCCCTTCTATTTTGAATGACAGCTTTGCTGGATAGAGTAATCGTGGTTGTAGGTTTTTGCTTTTCATTACTTTGAATATTTCTTGCCAGTTCCTTCTTGCCTGCAGTTTCTTTTGAGAAAATAGCTGATAGTTATTGGGACTCCTTTGTAGGTAACTCTCTTCTTCTTTCTTGCTGCTTTTAAGATTCTCTATTTATCCTTAATTTTGACATTTTGATTATAATGTGTCTTGGAGTGGTTCTCCCTGGGTCCAGTTTTTTTTTGGAATTCTGTGCTTCCTGGACCTGTAAGTCTATTTCCTTCCCAAAGTTGGGAAAGTTTTGCTTCATTATTTTTTAAAGTATATTTTATTGATTATATTCTTACAGTAGTTCCAATTTTTTTCCCTTTGTTCTCCTCCGCCCAGTATACCTCCCTCTCTAGCAGTCCCACCCCCCTTAGTTCATGTCCATGGGTCATGCATATAAGTTCTTTGGCTTCACCCCTTTTCATATTACTCATAACATTCACCTGTCTATTTTGTACAAACTGATTATTTTTCTTAGTCCCTGTACCATTTACCCATTTCTCCCCCTTCCCCCTCACAGCTGATAACCCTCCAAATGATCCCCATACCTATGATTCTCTTCCCATTCTTCTTTGCTTAGTTGGATTATTATTATTATTTTTTTTTAAGATTCAGTTGTTGATAGTTGTGAGTTTGTTGTCATTTTAGCGTTCATAGTTTTTATCTTCTTTTTCTTAAGTAAGTCCCTTTGGCATATAATAATGGCTTGGTGATGATGAACGCCTTCAGCTTCATCTTGTCTGGGAAGCACTTCATCTGCCCTTCCATTCCAAATGATAGCTTAGCTGGATAGAGTAATCCTGGTTGTAAGTTGCTTTTCATCACATTGAATACTCCTTGCCAGTCCATTCCTGCCTGCAAAGTGTCCTCTGAGAAATCAGCTGATAGTCCTGTAGGCACGCCCCTGTAGGCAACTCTCTACCTCTCTCTTGCTGCCCCCCCCCACAGGACTCTGTCTTTATCTTTCACCTTTGGCATCTCAATCATGATGCGTCCTGGTATGGTCCTGTCTGGGGCCATCTCGCTCGGGACCCTCCGTGCTTCCTGGACCTGTATGTCCATCTCCTTCACAAAATTTAGGAAGTTTTCCTCATTTTTTTCAATTCTTGCTTTCTCATTCTGCACTGGTTCACTGTTTTTTTCTTCCTTATGTTTCAAATTATTGATTTGAACCTCGGTTTCCTTCCCTTCACCATTGGTTTTGTGTGGATTTTCCTTCGTTTCACTTAGCACAGCCTTCACTTCTTCTCTTATGCGTTTGTCATACTCAAGCATATCTTTAAATCCTGTGAGCATCTTTATCACCAGTGTTTTGAATTCTGCATCTGTTAGGTTGTCTCTCTCCTCATCTGTTAGCTTGGCTATCTCCTCATTGCTTAGTTCTCCCACTGGAATCTTGATCTGTTCCCTCTTTTGGGCCATATTTCTCTGTCTCCTCATTTTGACAGGTGCCTATGTTTGCCTCTGCATCTCTGGTAGAGCTGTCGCTCCTGTTATGTTGTAATGGGCGGAACCTTAGGGATTTGTCAGTACAGGGTGACCTGTTTCACCACGTTGTGGCACTGTATGTGAGGGAGGGGTCCGAGAGGGAACAATGCCTCCTGCCAAGCACTCGCCCCTTTTCCAAGCAGCTCTCTCACTTCCACACTGGACTGGAGCCCCTCTAGTTACTGCCCTGGTCATTGTTCCCAGAGTGGGTGGGTCTTTGGACGTTCTAGGACCGTGGGGGCCCTTTAAACAAGTGGACTCTGCTGAGACAGGCAGTTTCTGCCTCCACCCCAACCCCCATTGGTCTGCACAGTCAGAAGCAATGAAGCTTAATTTTTCCTGGTGCTGGGACTGTGAGCTGTGAGGTCCAGTGAGGAGTTGGGAACATTCCCCAGGTGTCCCTCCTCACTTTTTAAAATGTGTGACTGCGCTTTCTGCTGGTCTGCTGCTGCTGCTGCCACCGCTATTGCTGCCACCACCACATGGCATCCTCTCCACCTCGGCTCCACTCCTCCTACCTGTCTGGATGAGTATTTCTTCTTTATATCTTTGTTTGCTGGACTTCCATGCAGTTTGATTTTCTGGAACTTCTGGTTGTTTCTACTTTTGAGGTAGTTGTATTCCTTCATAATTGTGGAGGGAGATGCAGCGTGTGTGTCTACACCTCCATCTTGGCCAGAAGTCCTCTCATTATTTTTTCACATAATTTTTCAATTTCTACTTCTTCTTCTTCACCTTCTAGCAACTGTATGATTCAGGTGTTGGCCCACTTATAGCTGTCCCATAGGTTTCTGAGCTTCTCCTCATTTTCCTCACTTCTCGTTTCCTCTTTCTGCACTGGTTGACTGTTCCTTCCCTATGTTCAGATTTGTTGACTTGATCTCTGATATTCTTTCCCTCACCACTAGTTTCATATGTGTTTTTGTTCATTTCAGCAGGACTAGCCTTCATTACTTCCCTGTTTTGTTTTAGATCTGCTGTTAGGTCTGTAAGCATTCATATAATCAAAGCTCTCCAACAGTGCCTCAGAAAGATTTCCTATCTGCTGCTTTGTTAGATAGATATTTGCTGTCTGGTCAGCTGCATCACCGGGATCTCTATCATGATCTGTGCCATCCTGACAGTTTTGTGTTTACCTTTGCTTCCTGGGCGAGGCTGTCACACCTCCTATGCTATAGGGGGTGGAGCCCCGTACACTCATCACAACTGGGCGACCCTTCTTGCCTCGCTGTGGCGTTTTCTTTGGAGGTGGGGGTCCAAGATGGATTCCTGCCATTCACTCTCCACTGAGAGACTGGGAGCCTCCTCCTCTGTCCCCACCCCCTCCGGGTCTAACAGTTCAAGGCAATGGGGGTTTGCCTTCCCTGGTGTTGGAATCACAAGCTGACAGGTCAGTTCTGCAGCTGGGGGTGCTTCCAAGGCCCTTCTCATCTCCCCTTAAATACGGGTGTCTGTGCTTACTGCCATCCCGCCACCATTGCTGCAGCTGCCGCCACCAGCATAGCTTGACCTCTCTGTCCTGGCTTCGCACCTCCTACCTGTTTAGACAAGCACCACTTCTTTATAACTTCATATGTTGGACTTCCATTTATTTTCCAGAACTTCTGGTTATTTCTGGTTTTGCGGTAGTTGTATTCCTTCTTAGTTGTGAAGGAAGATGGAGCATGTCAGTATAGGCCTCCATCTTGGCTGAAAGTCTCCTGTGTCAATTCTGCTCTAATCTTGATGATTTCTTTTCTTCTACTCACTCTGGACTTTGTTTGTTGTTGTTCTTCTAGTTCTTGTAGCTGTAGGGTTAGATTTTTTATTTGAGATTCTTCTATCTTTTTTAGGTATGCCTGTATTGCTATGAACTTTCCTCTCAGGACTGCTTTTCTGTGTCTCATAGGTTTTGTGCTGTTGTGTGTTCATTAACAACTCTTTTTTTCAGTGGCTGTTTCCCATCAGCATTTAGTATGCTCAGGTTTGTCCCATTAAAATTGGAAAGAAACAAAACTCTTTTGACTCTGTCCCCAACTGTTGCTCACCTTATTTCTTCTCTTCAATTATCGAGGAAGCTCTTCAAAAGAGTAGTCTATATTTGCTGTATCCATTTCCTCACTTCCCCCCATTCAAACTAAGTACTGCCCCGCTCTCCAGTCTGGCTTTTCTGCCTCAGAACACCACTGTTACTGCTCTTGTTAGGGAAGCCAATGACATCCTTATTGCCAATCCAACTAAAAAAATTTAGCCTTTATTTTATTGGATGTTTCTTTGTTGCATTTGACATAATTGCTCACTCTTATTCTACTTCTGTGTTTGTGACCCTCTTGAAAATGCCTACTCCTTGGCTGCTGTTCCTCTCACGGTTCTCCTCCTTTCTCTCCAGTTACTCATCATGTTCCTTTGTGGATTTTCCTCTGACACCCCTTAAATGCTGGTCTTTTGCATGATTTTTTCCATTCTATGCCTTTCTCCTAAATCATCTCATCTATTTCCATGTTTTTATCTACTATGCTGTTTACCTCCTAATCTATATCCTCAGACCTCTCTTGTGAGCTCCAAACATGAACACTCAATTGCAGCTAAACAGCTGGGACAT
Source organism: Furipterus horrens (assembly GCF_987537825.1). Taxonomy (NCBI): domain Eukaryota; kingdom Metazoa; phylum Chordata; class Mammalia; order Chiroptera; family Furipteridae; genus Furipterus; species Furipterus horrens. Next base: position 53,048,455 of record NW_028327187.1, on the reverse strand, counting down.
GGTATGTCTCATAGGTACCTCAAAAACAAACTCAGTTCAGTTTGTTCATTAGATTCCAAACTGAGACCAACTCATAGATAGAGAGCAGCATGACAGCTAAGGAGGAGGGAAGGTAGTGGGTGGAGAGATTGAGCAAAGAGGGCAAAAGGACTCATGGACATGGACACCATTGTGGTGATTGGAGGAGGAAGGGGAGTATAAGGGAACTAAATGGTAATGAAAGAAAATACAATAAAAAATTAAAACAATGGAAAACTGAAAAAAAAAACCCATCAGTATGTCACAAATTTATCATTCTTACTCAAATCTGCCACTCCTCCTCTATCTACCTTAAAATCTCCATTTTGGTGACTCAGACCTCTACCCACACAGTTGTCCAGGCCTAAAACTTTGGAGTCATCTTAGACTGTTTGTTCAACCAGTCACCAAGACCTGTGAAGTCTGTCTTCTAAGTATGCATCTGATATTTTTTTCTTTATGTTACTACAGCATATCAGTCCAGACTCTTCATCATTTCTTTTTTAAAAAACTACTTAAATAGCTTCTCAACTGGTCTTTCGCTTCTTGGCCTACTCCCCTTTAATCTGTTCTCCACACTGATGCTAACATGAGTTTTCAGTAATGCAAACCAGATCTTATCTCTCCTATGAGTCAAGCTCTATCACTGCTCCCCACTAATTTCTGGAAGAGTCCAAACTGCTTCACATGTCTTACAAGGACCTTTCACAACCTGGCCCTGCTTACCTTTCCACTCTTATTTCCTGTTATATTTTTCTTATTCTCTTGCCTGAATAATATTAAACTGAACACACCCCATCATGCCTCCATGTCTTTGTACACACTGTCCTCTCTGCCCAGAATGACCCCTTGTCTTCCAACCAAACCCTTATTCAGCTTTCAAAATTAGACTTAGATGTAAAGGAAATTAGTGACAGTGACTTGCCTCTGTAGAGAACTGGGTAGTGGGGGCACAGGGGTGAGGGGCAGACTTACTTTGCCCATTTTCATGTACTTGTTGTATTTTTGCACCACAAATTTGAATTGGTTAAACAAAAAAATGTAAAGTGATCTTTAAAAAAAAAAGTCAGAGGACTTCTGGCCAAGATGGAGGCCTAGACAGACATGCTAGGTTTCCCTCCACAACTAAGAAGGAATACAACTACCTCAAAACTAGAGACAACCAGAAGTTTCAGAAAATCAAGATGCATGGAAGTTCAAGAAACAAAGATATAAAGAAGAAATCGTCATCCAGACAGGTAGGAGGGGTAGAGCCAGGGCAGAAAGGACACAGTGTGGTGGTGGTGGCAGCAGCGGCAGTGGCAGCAGCGATGGCAGCGGTAGGTCAGCAGAAAGCTCAGTCACACATTTTAAAAAGTGGAGAGGGACAATGGGAAGCATTCCCAGCTTCTGACCAGACTGCGAAGCTCACGGTGCCAGTGCCAGGGAAAATCAAGCCTCATTGCTTCTGACTGTGCAAACCAGTGGGGTTTGGGTCCGAGGAAGAAACCGCTGGTCTCTCAGCAGAGTCCGCTTGTTTAAAGAGCCCCCACTGTCCTGGAATGTCCAAAGACTTACCCACTCTGGGAATGATGGCCAGGGAAACAGCTAGAGAGGCACCAGTCCTATATGAAAATGAGAGAAATGCCTGGAAAAGGGGCAAGTGCTGAGCAAGCAGCATTGTTTTTTCTCACCCCTCCCCCACATACAGCTCCACAACATATTGAAACAGGTCGCCCTGTATTGATGAATACCTAAGGCTCCATCTCTTACAACATAATGGGAGTGACAGCTCTACCTAAGACACAGAGGCAAACAAACACAGGAGCCTGTCAGGCTGAGGAGACAGAGAAATATGGCTCAAAAGGGGGAATGGATCAAGGTTCCACTGGGAGAACTAAGTGACGAGGAGATAGCTGACGTAACTGATGCAGAATTCAAAACACTGGTAATAAAGATGCTCACAGGCTTGACAGACATGCTTGAGTACGGCAAACACATAAGGGAAGAAGTGAAGACTATGCTAAGTGAAATTAAGGAAAACCCACACAAAACCAATGGTGAAGGGAAGGAAACCTGAATTCAAATCAATGATTTGGAACATAAGGAAGAAAAAAAAACAAAAAAAAAGTCAATCAGTACAGAATGAAGAAAGAAGAATTGAAAAAAATGAGGAGAGGCTTAGGAACTTCTAGGACAACTTTAAATGTGCCAACATCTGAATCATAAGGGTGCCAGAAGAAGAAGAGCAAGAGCAAGAAATTAAAAGTTTATGTGAAAAAATAATGAAGGAAAACTTCCCAAATTTGGCAAAGGAAATAGACATACAAGTCCAGGAAGCACAGAGAGTCCCAAAAAAGCTAGACCCAAGGAGGACCACACCAAGACACATCATAATTAAAATGCCAAGGTTCAAGATAAAGAGAGAATCTTAAAAGCAGCAAGAGAAAAGCAGAGAGTTACCTTCAAAGGGGTGCCTATAAGACTATCAGCTTATTTCTCAAAAGAAACTTTGCAGGCAAGAAGGGACTGGCAAGAAGTATTCAAGGTGATGAAAAGCAAGGACTTAAAACCAAGATTACTCTCTCCAGCAAAGCTATCATTTAGAATGGAAGGGCCGATAAAGTGCTTTCCAGACAAGGCAAAGATAAAAGAGTTCATTATCACCAAGCCATTATTGTATGAAATGTTAAAGAGACTTATTTTTAAAAAAAGATCAAAACTATGAACACTAAAATGACAACAAACTCACAACTATCAACAACTGAATCTAAAAAGTAAAAACAAAATCCAACTAAGCAAAACAAAATAGAAACAGAATAATAGGTATAGGGATCATTTGGAGGGTTATCAGCTGTGAGGGGGAAGGGGGAGAAATGGGGAAGTGGTGCAGGGATTGAGAAGCATAATTGGTTGATACAAAATAGACAGGGGGAAGTTAAGAATAGTATAGGAAATGGTGAAGCCAAAGGATGTATGTGCATGACCCATGGACATGAACTAAGGGGTTTGAGATTGTTGGCAGAGGAGGGGTACTGGACAGAGGGGAGCAAAGGAGATAAAATTGGGACTACTGTAACAACATAATCCATAAGATATAGTTAAAAGAAGTCAGGAGTCATGTCCTCTAGAAAGTTGTGCCCCGCCCCCTTTTTCACCCCTTTGTAGTTTTCCCTCCCTTCTCTGTGCTACCTCTGGCCTAGTATGTGCTCTTGTAAGTAGAATAATCACATTGTGTTGAAATTTTGATTTTAAATTGTCTGTCTTCCCAAGTTGTGAGCTCCTTGAGGAAAGGGGCTGCATCTTATTTTTGGTTATTTCTCCAGAATGTAGCATAGTCCTCCATGAATGTTTGTTGAATTAATAAAGAAATGAGTGAAGAAATAAATGAAGTATGGGAAGGCCCTATCATAAATCAGGGCTCCAAAACCTGTGCTCTTTCCTGACCTCATTTACTCTGTCCCTTTGTCATGTATTGAAGCTAAAAGTAATACATACTCTATGTTTATTCTTAAGTGTTATCCATCACTCTATCAATTTGGGTTCAGCATCATCCATGGCTGCTGAAATCCTTTCCATTTTCTTTTTCATTTTTAAAATAAAATTTATTGGGTTAACATTGGTTAATAACATTATATAAATTTGATGTATACAACTTCATAATATGACATCTTTACACTTTATTGTGTGTTCACCATCCCAAAATTCAGTTTCCTTCTGTCACCTTGTATTTGTTCCTCTGTGCCTTCCAGCTTCTTTCAAAGTCCCTCCTACATTTATGTTATTGGCAGATTTCATGTGTAGTTATATGTCCTGTTTTGAGTCACTGAATCACAGAATTGAAATAATTTGGCTAATACTTCCTATTTATGGAACACTTACAGTGTGTTCAGCACTGTGTTAGATGCTCTTACATATGATATTGTTACAGCACTTGATACAAATGAGGGCATTGAAATCAGTATGGTTAAGCACTTTGCCCAGGGTCACATTGCACATAAGTAGTGAAACAGATCTGAACTGTGGTTTTTTGACTTTTAAGTTCATGCTTGATTCCTAACACTGCACTGATTAAAAGGGCCCTCCCCACTGTTTGACTATCAGGCAAGGGTTGGCTTGAACCCCTTAGTGTCTGGTGTTCATTACACCTCAAGGCAACCCATTCCAGCTTTGGACAGCTCTGACTGTTTTAAGAGCTCTTGTTTATAGTAAGCCAAATTATAAAAAAAGTTGACCAAGACACAGCTAAGAATAGAGCATTTTAGCTCCCTGCTAGAGCTTCCCATACAGTGTCACACCCAAACATTTGTTTGTTCAACTAGTTAGTTACAAACTCATCTCAACAAACAGCTGAAGCATCCAGCCTGTATTTTGCCATCTCATTTATAAGGAAATTATGGGAAACTGTCCAATGCCTGGATGAAATGAAATTTACTATAGCTGTCACATTCACCGATCTGCCAATCTAGTAACCAGATTTTTTAAAAAAGGAAATGAAGTCTGAGAGGGATATTTATTTTGGGGGGACAATTTGTCAATGATTCAAAGTAATGAGTTTCCAGTGGCAGACTTTCAGATATCACTGACAGACTGTCAGGAAGGTGGTTTTCAGGCACTGGGCTTCCCACTTCTCTTCAAATGACATCTAAGTAAGTAGGCGCCCCCATTTTCATTGCTATGAATTATACAGCACTGTTGTTTGCACCTGGTTTTATTTAGGCTTCTATTTCAGTTTTCTATACTTTTTTTTTCTTTGACTACATTCTGCCCTTGCATGTGTTTTCTCTAGTTCATTCCCTAAATATCTACATCCTCACCAAATACACATACACACACTCTCTCTGTTTTTTTAAGATTTCAGTTATTTATTTTTAGAGGGGAATGGAGGGAGAAAAAGAGAGAGAGAAACATCGATGTGCCAGAGATACATTGATTGGTTGCCTCTCGCATGCCCACAACCAGAGACCCAGCCTGTAACCCAGTCATGTGCCCTGACTGGGAATTGAACCAGCAATCTTTTGGTTTGCAGGCCAGCACTCAATTCACTGAGTCACACCAGCCAGTGCTCTCTTTGTGTTTTGAGAATCAGTGCATGCAGCCCCTCTTCTGGAAGCCTTCTCTGATGTCGCCAAGCCAAGTAATTCCTTCTCTTCCTGTGGGATGTAGTAGAAAGTGTACACAGTGTTCACGATGAAATAGACCTCCAGAAAATATTAGTTCCCTTCTCCTTTTCCTCCATGTATATCTCTAAAATAGTATTGATTACACTATATTATGTTTCTTGTTTATTTGCCCGGCTTCATCACCAGTTCTGAACTCATGTGTTCATCCATTTAGCAGATATTTATTGCATGTTTAATATATGCACAAGTCATTGTTAATGTGAGGTGCTGAGAATACTATGATTTCTGAAAATTGTGCTTTCACTATGTCTTCTTCATTGATATATTTATAGCATCTAGTATAGTGCCTGGCAAATAGAGTGCTCATTACATGCTTGTTAAGGAAAATCTCCAAGTGTGGTCTGTGGACTACTTGCATCTGGATCACTGAGGGGTGAAAGTTAAATATAAGTTCCTGGGTCTTGTTATAGATATATGGAGTCAGAATCTGTTAAGGATGGGCTGCAAGAATCTGCATTTTATCTAGTTCCACAGGTTTTTCTTTTACTTTTAAATTTGGAAATCATTACAAAATAGGAGAGATAGAGGGGAAAACTAATGCTTATTTTTGAAAAATGTAACTAAAATAAATTGAATCATTTTTGGGGGGTACCCAATTACTTTAGTTGAAGGAGTGGTATAAATGAAAAATGTAAGTGGGTGATTTGGTATAAGCTATAGAAAAGGTAACTCCAACATGCACGTACTGCTTTGGTGACCAGGGAAGTTACCCTCATGGCTGTGGTAAGGCAGCCTAAGGTTTGGCTCTCTTTACTGTCTCCCAGAGTGTGCTTATGAAAGAGATACTCTGCTATTCCAGATTCAGGGGCCCCCAACTTGCACAAGTTGGTTACGTGGTCACCCAATTCTTTGATGGATTTCACCTGCTCATCCAGGTAGTGAGTCTCAATGAAGTCACACAAATGAGTGTTATTTTTTTCAGTGGCCAGTTTGTGCAAGTCCAGTAGTGACTGATTCACACTTGTTTCCAAGTGTAATGGACAATCCATTGCATTCAGTTGATTCTCCCAGTCATTATGGTCTGGTTTCTTGATATCCTGAAGGGTGATTCAGCTACCTGGTTGGTTCTGCTGCTTCATTAGTTTCTTAGCATGTTTCCTCTCTTCATGAGATTGGTGAAGAAAATATATGGAAAATGTTTCAAAGCCACAACATTGCAGTCAAAGTAGTAAGACATGGACAGGTGGATGGAGGAAGCATGGAACTCCAGGTTGATATGGCGGTTGATGGTAGCCTCAAGTCCTGTGGTAATTCTGGTGCACATGTGAGGTGGATGTGGTCGTCATGATGGGTGGCTGAGGACAAGCGGCTTTGTGGAACTGGAGTGGTGGTGGGGGCCTTGGGACAGTCAAGGGCACTATGAGGAGGTGGCAGAAGGATGGATCCGGGCAGCTGGCTGAGATAGGGGTTGAGCGCTGGGGTCCGTTCAAGTACTGTTGAAGCAGAAAACCACGGTGACCCTTGGCAAAGACTGTCTGAATAATTTTTAATGCCTCTCACCATAGTAGGAAAATTCAATAAAGGAAGGAAAAGGCATCATTTAAAATTCTCTGGGAAAGTTTTTAAAAATAGGCTTGGAATATTCAAGTAATTAAATAAGGGTCCTTCTAAGTTTAATATGACAAATGGAATTATAGCAAAAAAATCCAATCTTAATTTAGGTTAAGTTTATGATGCCAGAGGGTTTTAATTTTTATAGAGCTATTTGTATTGATAGTATATATAAGGACTCTTTGTCTAACCTATGATATGTTGGTTCCCACACTATAGCCTTGGATCACAAATTTATTATTTTAAATTATGAGAGAATATGTCACAACTGTATTTGTTCTCTGACCCTGGTTATATATGTGACCTATCTGATGTCTAGTCCTTAATCAGGAATGATAGTAGTATTCATTGTCCATGAAAATTAGATTCATTTTTACTGTTTTATGCCATACTTTCCAAGAGCATACTGTTATGAAACATATTCTTTGGTATTAAGTTAAGCATATAAGATTTGAGTCAACCAAAGACAACATAACTTCCATTTCAGGAAGACTTTCTGATTTTATGACCATGTTCTTGGGACCATGAACTTTCCATTTGGGGTTTGTCTTGACATGATTCTCCTGGTCAAGAGCTGAGGTGTCAGTGCATCTTGGCACAAACCTCCTAAATATCCATAGATTTTTATTTCTTCTTCTCTCCTTATAATTTTACCTTAAAAAGATTTTTAATTTAAGGTATTGTTGGTGTCACTGCTGCTGAGCTGAATCATGACCTGTTGCCCTCAAGAGCTCACTGGGCATCATAACCAAGGACCTGAAGATTCTGTGCAGTGACTGCTACCTGGAGCTGAGCAAGGACTGGTACCAGCATTTCAGTGGCGATAACAAAGATCATGGAAAATTACTGAAAGAAAGCTGCACTCTGTATGTGGGAAATATTCTCTTTTATACAACCAAAGAGCAAATATTTGAGCTCTTTAGTAGATGTGGTGATGTGAGGAATGTATTTATGGGCTTGGATAAAATAAAGAAAACACATGTGGTTTCTGTTTTGTAGAATACCACAACAGAGAAGATGCTGAAAATGCCATGGGTCCTTAAACGGGACCCTCTTAGATGACCATATCATCCATACAGATGGGGATCTAGGCTTTAGAGTGGGCAGGCTGTATGGCTGTGGCTGATCTATGGGCCAGGTAAGAAATGAGCTTTGTAAATACTTTGACGCTGGTAGAAGAGACTTTGGAAAAGAAGCTGAGGCCCATGATAAGAGAGGAAAACCTTAGTGAAAAACCTTCAGCTCTAGCCTCTCAAAAAGTGTTTTCAAGAACAACTTCAGGTAAGCAAATAGCTCATCATTTCATAAAAGTTTAAATTACTTTATTTGCTGACCAGAAACCCTTTTGATGTATGTTTCTCTCTGAAAATTTATTAAATGGCACAAGAACAAACGTTCTTTTGTTCTTGTATTTTTGAAGCTGGCTGTCAGATTACCAGTTTGACTGTTAGATCATTAAAAGTAAAATTGTAATCAGGAACAAATTAAGTATGTAAGATCTGAATCAACGAAAGCACAAATACATTTTCAGAAGACATCAGTTGGATTGTATGACCATGTTCCCAGGACTTGAAAATGATCAATTTTTAGAGCTTGCATGAAATAAAGTCAAAGGAATGGAAATTTAAAAGAATATCGCAGGAATACAAGCACATTATTTTAAAACATAAACAATTACAGAAGAGTTTACAATGAAAGCAAAAATCCTCCTTCTCCACCTCTTCCTACCTTAGACTTATTCCCTGGGCAATAACTTTTCATTTTTGGTAGGTTTTTTGTTGTTGTTGTTGTTCCTTTCCTGGTAGTTTCCTCCAAATTTCTAAATAACATAACCTCCTGTACTATTTATTTTCATTTTAAACATCAGGCATTGACTTCCTGCTTTAATAGATGAGTATTTAGCTTATTTATACTCACATTTAGAAGTCTTTCTATCCTAATATAGTTTACAATACTTACCTTTTCAATTGGTATATAACATAGGTTAGGAAACTGTGTCCATCATGAAATTATCCAGGGGTTGAATCAATTAACCTTAGAGCACACACTATGTCTGGATGTCCTATTATGTAAGATAATACATTATTTTATTGTGTAAACCAGTTTGTTAACATACAGTTGAATGCATGCTGATACCAAATATTTTTTCTTAATTTCATCCTTGTGTAAAGGATTTAAATTGCTCCCTTGGGAACCCAAGCATACCTCTCCGTGGTTCATGACTTTTTGTCTGGAAAGTTAGATGAAATAATCTTTTTACTCTTGATTCCTTCACCCTGTGACCTGAGGTCATCCTCTCTGCTCAGTAAGAATCTTTCTTGGGCAGGGGGGGGAAAGGATATGCTGATTTTTATGGAGGACTATTAGGTGCTGTGCACTTTGCTAGAGGCTTTAAAACACAATCTCCTTTACTCTTTCCCCAGGCTTGTGTGGCTTAGTGGAATGAGTGCTGGTCTGTGAACCAAAGGGTTGCCAGTTCGATTCCCTGTCAGAGCACATGCCTGGGTTTCTGGCCAGGTCCCCAGTTGGGGGCGTGTGAGAGGCAACTACACATTGATGTTTCCCTTTCTTTCTCCCTCCTTTCCCCTCCCTAAAAATAAATAAAATCTTAAAAAAATACAATTTCCTTTACTCTTAAAAACTCTGTGCCCACTACCTAGGTGAGGTAAGTGACTATTGGATAGGAAAGTTCACCAACTAGTAAGTGTCAGAGCTGGGGGTCAAATTAAGGGAGTCTATGTCAAAGTTGGTGCCCTTAATTTATGGCACTCTATTGTCTCTTTTCCTTACCTTCAGTTAGGCAACTAGGTCCAAACCTATGAGTTTCCTTTTTCTCAGGAAACTATCCCACTGACTATATCATATCTGAACCCTCTCTCCCCCAAGAAAGCTTCTCAATTATATTCTCCTTTTTGCCTTGCTGTCCAGGATCACTCACACTCCACATCTAATGCAACCCAACCAATATTTATATTTTCTCTCTGGGAGAAAGAGGAACATCTGGCATGCATTTCTGGCCAATTTAGCTTAATAAATTACAGCAATGGAGTTTACTAATTTTTTAGCATCTTCCCTTTGCAAATTTCCTAAAATAGAAAAAAAAAAAAAGAATTTAAAGTTCATGGGATTAAAATTTGTTTCTTACCACAGGAGGTTTCTGGAGGAGCAACTTGGCATTTTCTCAACCACTCCTTTGATGAGGCTAATTGATAGGGAAAACAAGAAAATGGGAATATAATTTTGAATTTTTTTTTTTTTTAGATTTAACAAAATGTTAAACAAGGTTTCTCCTGAAACCCTTACTGCTGCTATTTTTTTAATTCAATGACACCACACTTTTCTAGTTCCCCTAAAACTATTTTTACTTTGCCCTTCATGTGATCCCCCTCCTACATCAACATGTGGTTTTTGACCAAGGTTCTAGCCTAAGTCCATGGTTCTTTTCACTTTTCAAATTCTCTCAGATGGTCCCATTGATTCTACTGTCTTTTTTTTTTTTTTTATCTTTTCTCTGATGACATCAAAAGCTGTATCTCCAGGCCATAATATTACCCCAAACCTGAAAAATCCCACAGGTATTTCAAATTTAACATATCCAGAACCAAACCCATTATCTCCTCCCCAAGCCTGCTCCTTTTGTTATACTCCCTGTCTCAAACAATATCATTACCCAGTCACCCCCATACCTGTAACCTGCTAGTCATTTTACCTCCTTACTTTCTCTTACTCCCCTCATAGCTATACACTGACCCAATCTTGATTTTATATTTCTCCATACATCAGATACCTAGTATTTGTAACCAACTCTTAGCTGATTTCTCTGCCTCCAGTTTTGAATCTATCCAACTCTCCACACAGCCCCCAGAACTAGCTTTTCAAAGTGCAGATATGAACATGTAACAACCCATTGCCTCCCAGATGGAGTACAAGCTTTGTCAGGACCACACAGATCTCCTCAAACTTGACAGCTTCATCTCCCAGCTTCATGTCTCACTCATAGGTCATATTTCAGCAATACCAAAATGCTTGCAGCCTTACATTTCTCCAAACATTTCTATTTCTTTGCTCATGCTGCAGCTTTGAAGCCCATCCCACCACTATTTATTCCTCCCTTTGCCTAGCTGACTGCTTGTCATCCTCTCAGACTCAACCCAGGCATCATTTCCTTAAGGAAGGCTTCCCTTAACCTAACACCCTATCCTGAACTGAGTTAGATGTCCCTTTTCTGTGCTTTCAAAGTATTCTGAACTTGCCTCTATCACAGCACTTGTCCTGTCATAGTTTTCTTGCCTGTATGCATGTATCCTTCATTAGATTATAAGCTTCCAGTGGTCAGTGACTATGCTTTATTCAGAATTGTACTCATCACATCATGCACAGTGCCTGGAACATATAATAACCCAATCAATGTTTGATGAATCAGCTATTTTGTGGCCATAACACACTATTAGCTCATTGAACTGACTTGTAACAACTTTATTATTTTTTTCATACAAATAATCAATACATAGTGTGGTAAGTACAATGATAGAGGTAAAACAAAAGACTAGAAATGGGACTCCTAACTTGGCCTGAGATGAGGGGAGATAGAGAAAATGTACTAATTCAAACTTAGGCTACAGTAATAGAAATAGAGTAAGAAGTAATAGAGTGGAACCAGAGAGGAGATAGTTTTGGTTTATTCTGTATAGTAAAACTATGCCTGAACAACAATATTTTAACCAGTGAACTAAGTTGGATTACTCAATAAATGCCAGTGGTTTGGAAAAAATAAAGCCAAACCTCAGGAATAGTTGAAGGAACAGGAAATGTTTAACCATGATAAGGAAGACTATAAGGGATTTAATAGTTTTCTTCAACTACTTTTTGTATTTGATTGATTATACTTACTATTAAAGTTCCAAATTTTTCCCCTTTGCCCCCCTCTGCCAGGTACCCCACATCCCCCAGCAATCCCACCTTACTTCATGTCTATGAGCCATACATGTAAGTTCTTTAGCTTCTCCATTTCCTATACTATTCTTTTTTTGTATGTTTTATTAATTGTGCTGTTATAGTTGTCCCAGTTTCTTTTCCCTTTGCTCCCCTCCACTCAGCAATGCCCCTCCCTCCAGCAGTCCCCTCCTTAATCCATGTCCATGGGTCATACATATAAGCTCTTCTCTACATGCACCCTGCCCATTCTGCACCCTCTACTATGCTTCTTAATTCCTGCACCATTTCCCTCCCTCTCCCCCTTTCCCCCTCCCAGATGACCCCCCAGCATGCTCCCCATACCTATGATTCTGTTCCTACTCTAGTTGTCTGCTTAGTTTCCTTTGTTTCCATTTCCTAGCTTCTGTTGTTGATAGTTGTGATACTGTTTTCATTTTAATGTTCATAGTTTTGATCCTTTTCTTAAATAAGTCCCTTTAATATTTCAGATAATAGTGGCTTGGTGATGATGAACTCCTTCAGCTTTACCTTGTCTGGGAAGCACTTTATGTGCCCTTCCATTCTGAATGATAGCTTTGCTGGATAAAGTAATCTTGGTTATAGGTCTTTGCTTTCCATCACTTTGAACATTTCCTGCCAGTCCCTTCTTGCCTGCAAAGTTTCTTTTGAGAAATCAGCTGACAGTCTTATAGGTACCTGTTTGTAGGTAATTCTCCTTTTCTCTCTTGCTGCTTTTAAGATTCTCTCTTCATCCTTAACCTTTGGCATTTTTATTATGTGTCTTGGTGTGCCTCCCTGGGTCTAGTTTGTTTGGGACTCTGTGCTTCCTGGACCGGTATGTCCATTTCCTTCTCCAAATTAGGAAAATTTTCCTTCCTTATTTTTTCACATAATTTTTCAATTTCTTACTCTCCCTCTTCACCTTCCAGCAACCCTATGATTCTAATGTTGGCATGTTTATAGCTGCCCCAGAGCTTTCTAAGCCTCTCCTCATTTTAAAAAATTATTATTTCCTCCTTCTGTACTGGTCGACTGTTTATTTCTTCCTTATGTTCCAATTCACTTTCATTAATTTGAACCCTGGCTTCCTTTCCTTCACCACTTGATTCATGTGGATTTTCCTTCATTTCAGCCAGGATAGCCTTCATCTTTACCCTGTTCTGTTTAACATTTGCTGTCAAGCCTGTGAGCATCTTTATCACCAATGACTTAAACTGTGCATCTGTTAAGCTCATTATCTCCTTATCCCTTAGGTATACTCTCTGTTCATTGCTTAGTTGTGTCACTGGGACCTTATTCTGCACCTCCCCTTCTGGGCCATACTTCTCTGTCTCCTCATCATGACAGCTTTCTGTGTTTGCCTCTGTGATTTGGGTGGGGCTGTCGCACCTCTTACATTATAGAGGGCGGAGCCTAGGTATTTATTAGTACTGGTGACCATTTCACTGCGTTTTGGTACTGTAAGTGGGGGAGGGGTCTGAGAGGGAAAAGTGCCAGTTGCTGCTGCTTTTCCAGATACTTCTCCCCCATCCTGTACTAAGCAAGCTCTCTCCTTTTCGAGACTAGTATCTTCTTCCTCCACCCCAGCATCCACTTGCTTTCACAGTCAGAAGCAATGCAGCTCTATTTTCTCCAGTGCTGGAACCGCAAGCTACATGTTCTGGTGTGGGGCTGGGATCACTTCTCGGGTTTCAACTCTTTGACTGTGTTTTTCACCCCGGGTGCAGCTAGCTGCACGTCCGCCAAGCACTGCTCCAGCAGCCACTGCTCTGTTCCTCTTTCTCTCCATCCTGGCTCCACCTCTCCTGCCTTTGTGGCTGATTATTTCTCCTCTATGCCTTTCCGGAACTTCCCTGTAGTTTTGATGTTCTGGATTTTCTTTTTTCTTTTTAGTTTTGAAGTGGTTGTAACTTTCTTTTTAGTTGTGAAGAGGTGCAGTGTGTGTATTTATACCTCCATCTTGGCCAGAAGTCTTTTTTCTTTTCTTTTCAGAATGACAATCAAACATTGGTATTTTTTATTTATTTTTATTTTTTATTTTATTTTTTGGTTTTTCAATTACGGTTGTCCCATTTTCCCTCCATTTCTCCCCCCCTCCGGCCCACTCCTTCTCCCACAATCATATCCCTCCCCATTGTCCATGTCCATGAGTCATTTATACACATTCTTTGACTAAACCTTTCCCTTACTTATCCCCCTTCTCTCCCTCCCCCCTCCCCCCTATTGACTGCTATTCTGCTCTTTGTCCTATTTAGTTCATTTGTTTGTGTTGTTCTTTAGTTTCCTGTATTAGGTGATATCATATGGCATTTTGCTTTCTTTGCCTGGCTTATTTCACTAAGCATAATTCTCTCTAGTTCTATCCATGTTGTTGCAAATGGCAGGAGTTCCTTCTTTCTCTCTGCTACATAGTATTCCATTGTGTAAATGTACCACAGTTTTTTGATCCATTCATCTACAGATGGGCATTTAGGCTGTTTCCAGCACTTAGCTATTGTAAACAGTGCTGCTATGAACATAGAGGTGCATAAGTTCTTTTGAATTAGTGTTTTAGGGTTTTTCGGGTATAGTCCTAGCAGTGGAATCGCTGGTTCAAAAGGCAGTTCCATTTTTAGTTTTTTGAGGAAATTCCAAACTGTTTTCCATAGTGGCTGCACCAGTCTGCATTCCCACCAACAGTGCAGTAGGGTTCCCATTTCTCCACATCCTCGCCAGCACTTGTTGTTTGTTGTTTGTTGATGATGGTCATTCTGACTGGTGTGAGGCAGTATCTCATTGTGGTTTTTATTTGCATCTCTCTGCTGGTTAGTAATGTTGAGCATTCTTTCATGTGTCTACGGACCTTCTGTATGTCCTCTTTGGAGAAGTGTTTGTTCAAGTCTTTTGCCCATTTTTGAATTGGGTTGTTTGTTTTCTTGATGTTGAGTCATATAAGCTCTTTATATACTTTGGAGATCAGTCCTCTGTCTGTGATGTCATTGGCAAATATGTTTTCCCATATGGTTGGTTTCCTTTTCTTCTTGCTAATGTTTTCTTTTGATGAGCAGAAACTTTTTAGTTTGATGTAGTCCCATTTGTTTATTTTTTCCTTTATTTCTCTTGCCTTAAGAGATGTATCCGTGAAGATATTGTTATGTGAGATATCTAAAATTTTCCTGTCTATGTTTTCCTCTAGGACTTTTATGGTGTCATGGCTTACATTTAAGTCTTTGATCCATCTTGAGTTTATTCTCGTGTGTGGTGTAAGTTGGTGGTCTAGTTTCATTTTTTTGCAAGTTCCTGTTCAGTTCTCCCAGCACCATTTGTTAAAGAGGCTCTTCTCACTCCATTTTATGTTCCTTCCTCCTTTATCAAATATTAGTTGACTATAGAGGCCTGGGTTTATTTCTGGACTCTATTCTATTCCACTGATCTATATGTCTGTTCTTATGCCAGTACCAGACTGTTTTGATCACAGTGGCTTTGTAGTATTGTTTGATATCTGGTGTTGTGATTCCTTCTGTCTCAAGATTGCTTTTGCGATTCTGGATCTTTTTTGGTTCCATATGAATTTTTGAAGTAATTGTTCTAGGTCAGTGAAATATGTCATTGGTATTTTAATAAGGATTGCATTGAATCTGTAAATTGCTTTGGGTAGTATGGCCATTTTGATGATGTTGATTCTTCCCATCCAAGAACATGGTATTTGCTTCCGTTTATTTGTACCTTCCTTAATTTCTTTCTTCAATGTTATGTAATTTTCAGAGTACAGGTCTTTTATCTCTTTGGTTAAGTTTACTCCTAGGTACTTTATTTTCTTGTTGCTATAGTAAATGGTATTTTCTTTTTTGTCTCTGTCTCTGATATTTTATTGTTGGTGTATAGAAATGCCTTAGATTTCTGTATATTTAGTTTGTACCCTGCTATTTTGCCAAATTCACTTATTATATCGAGCTGCCTTTTAGTGGAATTTATAGGGTTTTCTAGGTATACTATCATATCATCTGCATGTAATGATAGTTTTACTTCTTTCCCAATTTGGATGCCTTTTATTTCTTTTTCTTGTCTGATTGCTGTGGCTAGGACTTCCAACACTATGTTTAATAGGAGTGGAGAGAGTGGACAGCCTTGTCTAGTTCCTGATTTCAGGGGGAATGCTTTCAGTTTTTGTCCATTGATTATGATATTGGCTTCAGGTTTCTCATATAGAGCCTTAATTATGTTAAGGTATGCTCCCTCTATTCCCATTTTGCTGAGTGTTTTCATCCTAAATTGGGTGTTGTACTTTATTTATTTATTTTTCTCAGATTTAATGTGTTTTTTTTTTTAAGTATATTTTATTGATTATATTGTTACAATAGTTCCAATTTTTTTTTCCCCTTTGCTCCCCTCCGCCCAGCACCCCCCTTCCCCAGCAATCCCCTCTCCAAGTCCATGCCCATGGGTCGTACATACAAGCTCTCCCGCCTCACCCTTTCATATATTCTTCTTCTTCTTTTTTAAAATTAATTAATTAATTAGTTAAATATTTTAACAATAGAAAATAACAATTCCTCCCTCTCAGACTTAAGACCCTTTACAATCTTATAAAGGACAATGGATGAAGGTCTCGAGCTCCTCTAGCTGCTTCAAGCTGGACATGGTCGTCGTCCTACCTACCCGTGGGTCAAGAAATCCCTAATAAGAGTGGGGATGTGGAGGGGAGGGTGGCCTTCCCACAAGGGGAAGGATCGTGCAGACTCCAGGTTGGTTGGCTGTCTCTGGACAACGGCATGCTTGGTTTGACAGGCTGGCATCCTTGTTGTATTCTGGGGGCAACAGGGTTAAAGGACATCATTTAATCCGTAACCACTAGATGACAAAAGACAGGTATTAATTTTTCAATGTCCCACATTAGGGAAAAGAAGGGCTTCTTTGGAGGAAGGTGTGCCAGGTACATCTCACCTGTCCAAAACCCTTTTGCCCATTATACTTATTTTGGACTGAGGGAAATATTTTAGGTTTCCCCCATCTCAGGCCTCTGGGCTTTTTCTGTCCAAGCCATTAGGATAGAAAAGAGAAACCAGTTTTAAAGTGAAGCCCACAGACCACCCCGTTCTTCACCAACCCAGCCACTTAGTTCAGCCAAACCATTGAGTCTCAGGAGGCAGCAATGCAGACAGGATTAAGTGAGGCCTATGCATACAGATAATCACTCAGGTAATGAGATTGTAGGCTTATGCCCTTTGAAAACAGAAAACACATGTTAATTTATGTAACATAACCCACATACAAGTCTCTAAATCTGTAGGACTGTCTTATCGGAAGGAAAATCCTTGTCCTTCTAATATTCACTGAACTTGCATTTCTATTCTTTATATTTTTATTCCCCCCCCACTAAAAAATTTTCTGTTTGTTTGTTTTTCCACTACAGTTGTCTCACTTTTTTTTCCCCCTCTTGCTTCCCTGCACCCTGCCCCCCCCCCTACAGTCAGTCCCCACCCAGTTGTCCATGTCCATGGGTCATTCATACATGTTCTTTGACTAGACCCTTCCCCTTCTTACCCCTTCTCTCCCTCCCATCTCCCCCTTTGTTACTGTTAGTTTATTCCTTGTTTACATACCTCTGGTTCAATTTTGCTCATTTGTTTGTGTTGTTCATTAGTTTCCTGTAACAGGTGACAGCATAAGGTAATTTTCTTTTGTTGCCTGGCTTATTTCGCTAAGCATAATTCTCTCTAGTTCCAATCATGTTGTTGCAAATGGTAGAAGTTCCTTCTTTCTTTCAGTACTTATTCATTGTCATTTTCCCCCTTTGTACTCGTGTTCCTCTCTGTCTCTCTGTTTCTTCATCTTCTTAAAGCAGACCCTTTAGCGTCTCTTGCAATGCTGGTTTGGTGGAGATGTATTCTTTTAGCCTTCTTTTGTCTTGGAAACTCCTTATTTCACCTTCCATTTTGAATGAAAGCCTTGCTGGGTAGAGTATTCTTGGTTGTAGGCCTTTGTTTTTCATTGCTTGGAATATTTTTTGCCATTCCCTTCTGGCTTGTAGTGTTTCTGCTGAGAAATCTGATGATAGCCTTATTGGAGCTCCCTTGTATGTTATTAGTTGTTTCTCTCTTGCTGCTTTTAGGATTCTCTCTTTGTCTTTGAATGTTGGCATTTTAATTATGATGTGTCTTGAAGTGGGCCTGTTGGGGTTCATCTTCATTGGGACCCTCTGTGCTTCCTGGACTTGCGTGACTCTTTCTCTCGTCATGTTAGGAAAGTTTTCTGTCATTAGTTTTTCAAAGAGGTTTTCTATCCCTTGCTCTTCTTCTTCTCCTTCTGGAATTCCTATGATAGGGATATTATTACGTTTCATGTTGTCCTGCAGCTGTCTTAGAACCTCTTCAGTCTTGTTCAGTCTTTTTTCATTTTGTTGCATTGTCTGGGAGTTTTTGTGTAGGTTGTCCTCCAGCTCGCTGATGCGATCTTCTGCTTCCTCTAGCCTGCTTTTAATTCGTTCTACTGTGTTCTTCAATTCAGAGATCGTATTTTTCATTTCCTCCTGGCTCTTATTGATAGCTTCTATGTCCTTTTTCATGCTCACGTAATTTTCTGTGAGTTCCTTGTAGTTTTTCTGGAGTTCTTTGAAGTTTCCGCTGAGCTCATTCAGCTTCTCCATAATCCATGTTTTGAATTCCATATCTGATAGTTCGCTCCCCTCTATTTCATTTAGCACTCTTTCTGGGGATTCTACCTTTCCTTTTGATGGGAGGTTGTTTCTCTGTCTCCCCATTTTTTTGACTCCTATTGTTTGTTGGTGCTTCTTGGAATGATCTGCACTTCCTGGATCTGCCTCTGGTGGCGTCAGATCATGTACCAGTCTGGCCCTAGGCAGCCTGTTGGAGACTTCCAGGGATCTACTGCTGTTGTCTGTCTTCTTTGATTGTTAATCTATTCAATCTGTGATTAGCTGTCAGGCTTAAGGACTGTGGGTGTGGCAGCTTAATTCCTGTAGGCAGGGCTTTTGCTTCCGCCTCAGGCTGACGACACTTGGAGGGGAATGGTCTACCCGCAGTACTGGGGATGAGTCAGCACTGGGACCCAGTCAGCTGCTCCTCCAGTTCTCCCCTCAAAGCCACCGTGCCAAATTCTCCCCAAGTGTCTCCAGCCCTCATTGCCTTCCCTCTGCTTGAGCCCAGGGTAAGTGGTGGCCAAAATATTTTCGTATGTGATCCACTTAAGAGCTCTTTTTCTCCTGCTGTTTCTCTCCGGCTAGCAAGAAAGCCTGTGGCTTTTCGCTTTTCACAGCTGATACTATTTTACTTTCCACTCTGTCGCTGTAGGCTGGGAAGCCCAGCTGGGGGTTTAGACCCTGCCCTTCTCAGGGGGAATCCCCGGCTGCTGAGCTGTTTCTCAGCCCCTTCAGCTGCCACCCGTGGGAGCCCAGCCAGCCCTTCCACGTCTCCGCACTCCCTACCGGTCACGTTGTGATGTAGCGGCCTTTTCTGTCTCTCCGTGGTTATAAGACTTCTCTCCAGCTGGTGTTCGGTTCGTTATTCCAGATGATTTCTCCAAAATTACATTGTAAATCCAGACTAGTTCTAGGAGGAAGTTAGTGTAGCTTCCACTTACTCCTCCGCCATCTTGTTTCTCGAGATTTAATGTGTTTTATTGATTAAAATATTACATTTGTGCCAATTTCCCTTCCCTCTGCTCCCCTCCACCCGGTGGCACCCCTCCCTCCAGTTGTCCCCCCCTTTTAGATTATGTCCATTAGTTGTGCATACAGTTCCTCCCAACCTCTCTCCGTCTATTCCATTCCCTCCTACCATGATCCCCAATTCCTATATCATCTCCCTCCCTCTCCCCACTCCCCCTCCCTGTTGACCTCCCCCCAATATGCTTACCGTACCCACAGTTCCTTTTCCACTCTCGTTGCCTGTTTAGTTTGCCTTTGTTTCATCTCCCTAGCTTCTGTTTTTTAAACCAGTCCCTTTAACATCTCATATAACAGTGGTTTGGATCTAATGAACTCTTTCAGTTTTATTTTGTCCTGGAAACACTTTCTCTGCCCTCCTATTCTGAATGACAATTTCGCTGGATAGAGTATTCGTGGTTGTAGGTTTTGGATTTTCATTACTTTGAATATTTCTTGCCAGTCCCTTCTTGCCTGTAGGGTCTCTCTTGAGAAGTCAGCTGATAGTCTAATTGGGACCCCTTTGTACATAATTCTTTTCTTCTCTCTTGCTGCTTTTAAGATTCTCTCTTTATCTTTAATTTTTGACATTTTGATCATAATGTGTCTTGGAGTGGTTCTCCCTGGTTCCAGTTTCTTGGGAACTCTCCTTGCTTCCTGGACCTGCAAGTCTATTCCCTTCCCCAAGTCTGGGAAGTTCTCCTTTATTATATTTTCACTCAATTTTTCAAGTTCTAGTTCATCTTCCTTGCTCTCTGGCAAACCAATGATTCTTATGTTGGGCCTTTTATAGCTGTCCCAGAGGTTTCTGATCCTCTCATTGTTGCTTCCCATTTCCTCTCTCTGCATTGGTTGACTGCTTGTTCCTTCTCCATATTCCAGTTTGTTGAAATGTACTCTGGATTTTTTTTCCTCACCATCTGTCTCGTATGTGGTTTTGTTCCTTTCGTTATGAATGTTTTTCGCTTCTTTCTTATCTTTTTCCTGCTCTTTTGTGAATTCTGTAAGCCACCTGATAACAATGGCCCAGAACTGAGCCTCTGACAGGTTTCTTATCTGTTCATCTGTCAGGTTCTCTATCTGTTGCCTGGTGAGCTGTGCCACCGGGATTTCTATAGTTGTCTGCCTCATTTTGACAGATGCGTTTTGTTTTCTTGGGCCGGCTGTAAGGGGCAGTGCCTGTGTACGCGTCACAATTCAGCGACTGGCGCCTGTCTGCGACCTATTTCGCAGCCCTGTGGTGGTTTCTTTGGGGGCGGGGGTTCAAGATGGATTCACACAGTTATTCAGCTAGGAGATCGGGATCCGTCCTCCCGCCCCCCTGGGCCTCACTGTTCAAGGCGATGCGGCGGCCGCTCTCCCCAGCGCCAGGGTCGCGCACCGCCAGGGGCTTGACCGCAGCCTGGATTCCTCGCCGCCCCGCCGCTGTCCCAGGTTCGACCGCAAACAGCGCTGCCCTCTTTAACTCTTACCTGCCCAAATGGCACCGCTGGTTTATAACTTCATATGTTGGGCTTCCGTGTAGTTTTATTTTCTGGAATTTCTAGTTATCCTTTGTTTTGAAGTAGTTGTATTCCTCTCTAGTTGTAGAGGGAGACCTAGCGTGTCCGTCTAAGCCTCCATCTTGGCCGGAAGTCGGGTGTTGTACTTTATCAAATGCTTTTTCTGCATCTATTGATATGATCATGTGATTTTTGTCTTTCATTTTGTTTAGGTGATGTATTATATTTATTGATTCGCGAATATGAAACCATCCTTGCATCCCTGGGATGAATCCCACTTGATCGTGGTGTATGATCTTTTTGATGTATTGCTGGATCCTGTTTGCCAGTATTTTATTGAGGATTTTAGCATCTGTGTTCATCAGTGATATTGGCCTGTAATTTTCTTTTTTTGTTGTGTCTTGAGCTGGTTTTGGGATTAGGGTAATACTGGCTTCATAGAAAGAGTTTGGGATTTTTCCTTCTTCTTGAATTTTTTGGAATAGTTTGAGGAGGATAGGCATTAGTTCTTCTCTAAATATTTTGTAAAATTTGCCTGTGAAGCCATCCGGTCCAGGGCTTTTGTGTGCAGGGAGATTTTTTATTACTGTTTCAATTTCCTTCTTTGTTATTGGTCTGTTGAGACTTTCTATTTCCTCTTGATTCAGTTTTGGAAGGTTATGTTTTTGGAAATGTGTCCATTTCTTCTAGGTTGACAAATTTCTTGCCATAGAGTTGTTTGTAGTAATTTCTTACAATTGTTTGTATTTCTGGGGTATCAGTCGTGATTTCTCCTCTTTCATTTCTGATTTTGTTTATTTGGGTCTTCTCTCTTTTTTTCCTGTTGAGCCTGGCTAGAGGCTTGTCGATTTTGTTTATTTTTTCGAAGAACCAGCTCCTAGTGTTGTTGATTTTTTGGATTGTTTGTTTAGTCTCTATGTCATTTAATTCTGCGCTGATCTTGATGATTTCCTTCCTGCTTTTTGCCCTAGGCTTGGTTTGCTGTTGTTGTTCTAGTTCTAGTTCTTGTAGATTCAGGATTAGATTTTTTATTTGAGCTTCTTCTATCCTTTTCAGATATGCCTGTATTGCTATGAACTTCCCTCTTAGGACTGCTTTTGCTGTGTCTCATAGGTTTTGGGCTGTTGTGTGTTGTCATTAGTTTCTAGAAATTTCTTGATTTCTTCTTTGAGGTCATTGTTAACCCATTCATAATTTAATAGCATGTTATTCATTCTCCATGAGTTTGGGCATCTTTGATTTTTTTCTCTGAGGTTGATTTCTAGTTTCAAGGCATTGTGGTCTGAAAAGATGCTTGATATAATTTCAGTTTTCTTGAATTTGTTGAGGCTTGTTTCGTGTCCTATCATGCGGTCTATCTTTGAAAATGTCCATGTGCATTTGAAAAGAATGTATATGTCGCTTCTTTGGGGTGGAAAGTTCTATATATCAGTTAAGTCCATATGTTTTAGTGTGTTGTTCAATGCCTGTATATCCTTGGTGTTTCTTTGCTTTGATGATCTGTTTATTGTTAATAATGGAGTGTTAAAGTCCTCTACTATGAGTGTATTGTTGTTAATATCCCCTTGTGTTCTTCTAGTATTTGCTTTATGTATTTTGGTGCTCCTATGTTGGGTGCATATATGTTTATCAGTGTTATATCTTCTTGATGGATTGTTCCTTTAAGTATTATGAAATGTCCTTCTTTGTCTCTTTTTATTGCCCTTGCTTTAAAATTCATTTTGTCTGATATGAGGACTGCTCTCCTGGCTTTTGTTTCAGGTCCTTTTGCTTGGAATATTTTTTTATATCTCTTTACTTTCAGTCTATGTAAATCTTTTGTTTTGAGGTGTGTTTCTTGAAGACAGCAAATATGTGGATCCTGTTTTCTTATCCATTCTGTTACCCTATGTCTTTTAATTGGAGCATTTAATCCATTTACATTTAAGATTATTATTGACGTGTATTTATTTATTTCCCTTTGTACCTCTGTTTCTCTCCTCTTTTTTTTTCTTTCTTCTTTCTTCTTAGAACATTCACTTTAGCATCTCTTGCAATGCAGGTTTTGTGGAGATGTATTATTTTAGTCTTCCTTTGTCTGAGAAACTCCTTATTTCACCTTCCATTTTGAATGAGAGCTTTGCTGGGTAGAGTATTCTTGGTTGTAGGCCTTTGTTTTTCATTGCTTGAAATATTTTTGACCATTCCCTTCTGGCTTGTAGTGTTTCTTTTGAGAAATCGGTCGATAGCCTTATTGGAGCTCCCTTGTATGTTATTTGCTGCTTTTCTCTTGCTGCTTTTAGGATTCTCTCTTTGTCTTGGAATATTGCCATTTTAATTATGATGTGCCTTGGAGTGGGTTTTTTTGGGTTCCTCTTTATTGGAACTCTCTGTGCTTCCTGAACTTGTTTAACTTTTATTCTTATCAGATTGGGAAAATTTTCTGTCACCATTTTCCTATCAGTTTTTCTATTCCTTGTTCTTCTGATCCCTTTAACTCCAATGATTCTGATATTGTTCCTTCTTATGCTATCCTGTAATTCCCTTACTTCTTCTTCGTACTTTTTCAATCTTTTTCCATTTTGCTGTATTGTGTGGAAAATTTTCTGTATATTATCTTCTAACTCACAAATCTGATCCTCTGCTTCGTTTAGTCTGCTTTTGACTGATTCTACTGTGTTTTTCAGTTCAGAGATTGAATTCTTCATTTCTTCCTGGTTCTTGTTAATAGTTTCTATGTCTTTTTTTTATGCTGGTGTAGTTCTCTTCAAGTTCATTGTAATTTTCTTGGAGATGTTGGCAGCTTCCTTGGAGGTTGTCATAGTTGTTTTTAAGGTTGTCGAGTATATTGTGCTTCTTCACCACCATTGTTTTGAATTCCGTGTCTGACATTTGGGCTGTGTCTATTCCACGTACCTCTCTTTTTGGGGATTCCTCTTTTCATTGAGAGGTTATTTCTGCGTCTTACCATGTTCAATTCTTCCTGTTTGTTTTCATTTTTTGGGTTTGTCTGCTTTGCCTTCCCACCTTTGTGGTATGAGATTCTTTATGGGAGATCTGGGGGTTTCAGTGTTGCAGTCTCTCTGATCTCCTGAGCCTGATGTTCTTGGGGTTCCCTTTATGTCATTTGTTTATGCTGTCTGGTTATATTTCAGATGCTCTTTGGTAGGATCTTCCTTCTGGCTAGTTGATTGAGAGTCACTCTATCCACCTTGTCTTGAGTTCTTTTGTTGAGATGCTGTTAAAAACATAAACACACAGCCCAGGCAGGAGACCTGCTCCCTCCAAAGTATCCCCCACCCTCTATCCCGCTATCGTCAGCCAACGAGCCAGTATTAATATAAATGTAGAGAGATTAGAGCTTTTATACTATAAGAAGAATAGATAAGAGTTCTTTTTAGGGAGGAAAAATATGATTTTTGAGAGAGGGGATGATAGAGTAATAATAGTTGGGACTGTGCAAGATAGTAGGTAATATTTACATTGTATGTTAATAAAAATAGAAGAAAAGGAGGGAAGAATGCAGAATATAGTAAGAAAGAGGGATTGTATAGTATTGGATTCATATGGTAGTTATATTTTATTTATTTAGAGTGAAAGGGAGGCTAAACTAGACACAGAAACAAATAAACAACAATTAAAGAGAAAGATGGGACGGAGAGATTGTATGAAACAGATTAGAGATATAATTTTTTTTTGTTTTTCCCCCTTTCTCTCTTTTCCCTTTAAGGAAGAAAAAAAAAATGTTTTTACTTAGTTCAGCCTTTGTGTGTTGTCTTCTTTTTCTGCGTCCATAGCTGGTCTAATAAGGCAGGTCAGAGGTTCCTGTTCCTTGTAGTAGCAGTGTGCGTCCACGGTAGCTGGCACGGGTGTTCCTTTGGCACCTGTTGGAGCTAGCCGAGTTGCCCCCACGCGTGCTCCCCTGCACTCAAAAGGTGGCCCGAGAGCTTGCCTCAGGCCTGCTGATCCGTGTTCAGGGAGTTGGTCTCTCGCCTCTTAGGGTGGGGCCTCAGACACTTGTGCACAGTGGAACTGAGAGTCTGTGAGTCGCTGCTGCCCACTGTTCCTGTGCCGCAGCCACCTGCCATTCCCGCACCTGCCTGGGCGGGCACAAGCAGAGCCTGAGCAAGTGGTCTGCGCTCTGGCCTGGCGCCCACTGGAGCTGGCCAGGAGTGTCTGTGCACGGTCTTTTGTGTGTCCAGTGGGCCCTCCCTGTACCCACTGGGGCACTGATTTTGTGTTTGTTGGAGCGTGTCCGAGGGGCACCTGGACTCACAGCCCCATGCACCTAGGCCAGTGAATGAGCGCACTTCCCTATGCGCACCCTAGCGACCCAAGGGGAGGGTTGAGGAGTTCACGAGCGCGCCTCTGCGCCTGTGCTCCTCAAGAATGTCCTACCATCCCCAAACTTTCCACCCCTCTCCACAGTCCACAAGAGAAAAATATAAAGGAAAATTACATTCTCACTTGCACAGCAGTATGCTGTCTCCTATCCTTCAACGCCAATGCCACCTGGTCGAGTCCTGTCTCTGCCAGCGGGCAGAGATCCGCTCTCCTCCCGACTCTTCTCTGGGGAAGCCTATGGTCACAAAAAAGCCTTTGTGTACTTCCAGCCGCAGCTTGGGCAGCCACCCCAGTCAGGAATCCCATTTCGTCTCTTTTTCTTCCGCTATCCTCACTAAACAGGTTGTTCCCAGATGGTTTTTCTCTAATCCAGTAGGGCCAAGGCTCAACTCCTGCCAGTGTCCAGCTGCTCACTGAGATGTTCTGTCTACAATTAGCCCAAACTACAGACGGGTCTCGGGAGCCTGAAAGCACAGCCTCCCTTCACTCCTCCGCCATCTTCCTCCTCTCCACAAGTCTTATACTATTCTTTTTAAAAAAATATTTTAAAAAATTTTAGTATATTTTATTGATTGTGTTGTTACAGAAGTTCTAATTTTTTTCCCTTTGCTCCCCTCTGCCCAGTGCCCCCCTTTCCTCCAGCAATCCCACCCGCCCTTAGTTCATGTCCATGGATTGTGCATTTCAGTTCTTTGGCTTAATCCTTTTCCATACATTTCTTAACAACCCTCGGTATATTTTGTATCTACCAATTATGCTTCTTAATCCCTGCACATTTGCCCTTCTTCTCCCCTTTACCCCTCCCCACTGATAACCCTCCATATGATCTCCATATCTATTATTCTGATTCTGTTCTGTTTGCTTAGTTTGTTTTTAAATTCAGTTGTTGATAGTTGTAAGTGTGTTGTCATTTTAATGTTCATAGTTGTGATCTTCTTTTTCTTTTTTTTTTTATTGCTTAAACTGCTTTTTTTAATCATTCAATTTAATGAACATCTAAATGATAAACCCCAAAATAAATACCAATTTGTAAAACTGGGTCATTTTAATGTTCTTTACAATAAAATAAATAGTTTTCTTGATGGCTGCAGACATGTAAGTTCCTGTAATATTGTACTATGAAGAAACATCACACTCAAGTTACTTGTATGAAACTGCTGTCAAACCAGTAAGACTGCATTTATACATCCATCATTTTCAGGATTATTGGTAACCTGGACATATTTTCCCCAAATAACCTTGCCTCCTTGGGTCATAAGGCTCAACTCACTTATATTCACCTAGATGACAGTACCTTTGGTAATAACACCCAAAGTTGTATAGAGTGGGGATGAGGGATTCTTCTTTACACCAAGTATTGGCAGGCAAAAGGTGACTTTCAGTTCAGGATGTGTTACGTGGGCCTTATTGAAATGTAAGCCCATTGGCCTAATGAATCTTTCATATTTAGGTGGTTTTTAGTAAAACCATCTCCAACAAAATAGACTTTAGTAACCATTCTCTTCCATGCTTTTTTCTTTCTCTTTCCAGTTCGAATAACTTTTATACCTCTCTTTCTCCCTGGGCACAAACTTTGGGTAGAGGGACTTCCCATTTTCCCACTTTCTCTTTTTGTTTTTGTTTAATCATATTGGAAAGTACTTTGGCTCGGGACTGTCCCTCTCTGTCCAGTAGGTATGCAGGTACTGCTCCTTCTGGAGTTTTTTCATCATTCTTTTGTTTGGTGTTTCTCTTTTCATGCATCTTGATAGTCTTTTTCATTTGTATTTTCTCAGCATGGCGCTGTTTATGGTAGAGCTTAGCCTTCAGACCAATCATCTTTTTTGCCTTCTTTGAATGTTCATGAGCCTCTCGGCCTTCCTTCTTCCTCTTTTTCTCATGGTAATCCAAACGATATCCATAGCGCTTCCGGTGTAACTCAATATACTCGTTTTGTGGCATGGTTACGACCGCTGGGTGGCCGGGCACAGTACCTCATGCATGAAGATGCTTTCAACTTTCAGGTCTCAGAGACCCACAAACTAACTCCAAGCAACTCGTGACAGGAAAAGTGATCTTCTTTTTCTTAAATAAGTCCCTTTAACACATCATGTGATAATGGTTTGGTGATGATGAATTCCTTTAGCTTTACCTTGTCTTGGAAGTACTTTATCTGCCCTACCATTCTAAATGATAGCTTTGCTGGATACAGTAATCTTGGTTGTAGGTCCTTGCTTTTCATCACTTTGAATACTTCTTGCCAGCCCCTTCTTGCCTGCAAAGTTTCTTTTGAGAAATCAGCGATAGTCTTATCAGAACTCCTTTGTAAGCAACTCTTTGCTTTTCTCTTGCTGCTTTCAAGATTCTTTATCTTTAACCTTTGGTATTTTAATTATCAAGTGTCTTGATGAGGCCCTCTTTGAATCCAACTTGTTGGGGACTCTGTGCTTCCTGGTCATGTATGTCTATTTCCTTTACCAAATTAGGGAAGTCTTCTTTCATTAATTTTTCAAATATATTTTCAGTTTCTTGCTCTTCCTCTTCTCCTGGCACCCCTATGATTCATATGTTGGTTTGTTTAAAGTTGTCCCAGAGGTTCCTAAGCCTCTCCTCATTTTTTTTGAATTATCTTTTCTTTTTTCTGTTCTGGCTGATTGTTTATTTCTTCTTTTTGTTTCAATTCATTGATTTGAATCCCAGGTTTCTTCCCTTCACTGTTGGTTCCCTGTATATTTTTTCTTTATATAACTTAGGGTATCCTTCATTTCTTCCTTTATTTTGTGGCCATACTCAATTAGTCCTCTTAGCATCCTGATTATCAGTGTTTTGAACTCTGCATCTGATAAGTTGGCTTTCCCTGTTTTGTTTAGTTCTTTTTCTGTGTTTTTTTTTTTTTCCTGTTCTTTCATTTGGCCCATATTTCATTGTCTCCTCAATTTGGTGGCCTCCCTGTTTTTGTTTCTGTGTATTATGTAGAGCTGCTTTTACTCCCTGTCTTAGTAACATGGTCTATGCAGAAAAAGCACCTGTAAATTATACAGGGCAGAGTCTTTGATAGTTGCCAGTGTAGGGTAACCCACTTCACAGCTTTGTGGCTCTTTGTGTGTTGTGTGTGTATGTGTGTGTCGGGGGCTCTCTGAGAGGTGACCATGCTACTACCTGGCTTCTGGAGGCCTGCTCGTCACCTGCTGTACTTTAGTCACTTCACCCACTTCCAGTATGGGATTGGTTCCCTTTCGCGTGGGGTTTGTGTGCATTCTAAGCCTATGTGTGACCTTTAAACAGAGAAAATACAACAGTTTCTTCTGCTGCCCCACCCCAACTGGTTTTTACAGCCAGAGGTAATTATTATTATTATTTTTTTTTTGGTGCTAGAACCCTGGGTTATGCAGTCTGGCCTGGGGCTGAGATGGTTTGCACCCAGGGTATCCCACCCAATTTTTATCCACCACACATGAACTTGAGACCATCTGTTTCACCGTGTCACTGCCGCCACTGCCACCACCTCCTCTTTGTGCCAAACTGCCTTTTCGCCCCATCTCTGTGACTACCCTCTCCTACCTGTCTGGATGAATGTGGCTTCCTTAAATTCTTGGTTGTTGGAGTTTCATTCAGCTCAATTTTCTGATGGTTCTGGGTGTTATTTATTTTTGAGATCTGGTTGTAATTCTTTCTATGGTTGTGTGATGAGGTGAA
The DNA here is from genome assembly GCF_987537825.1 of Furipterus horrens. Classification (NCBI taxonomy): domain Eukaryota; kingdom Metazoa; phylum Chordata; class Mammalia; order Chiroptera; family Furipteridae; genus Furipterus; species Furipterus horrens. The sequence continues at coordinate 53,019,647 of NW_028327187.1, read as the reverse complement.
GTGTGTCTACCTATACCTCCATCTTGACAGGAAGTTTTCCTCAAATACTTGAAGGGTTGTGCTATGGGTTGAATTGTGTCCCTCCAAAAAGATATGTTGAAGCCCTACCCCCTGGAACATCATAATGTGACCTTATTTGAATATGGAGTCTTTGAAGATGCAGTCAGTTCAGATGAGGTCATATTGGCATAAGGTGGGCCTTCATCCTATATGATTGGTGTTCTTATAAGAAAATGGATATTCAGTCACGAAGAGAGAAGACTGCAATGTGAATACTGAGGCAAAGATTGGAATTTTGCTGCCACAAGCCGAGGAGCATTAGTCCCCAGAAGCTAGAAGAGGTAAAGAAGGATTCTCCCCTAGAAACTTCAAATGAAACAGCTCTGTCAATACCTTGATTTCAGACTTGTAGTCTTCAGAACTCTGAGACAATAAATTTCTGTTGTTTAAACTGCTCAGTTTGTGGTACTTTTTTGCAGCAGCCACAGGAAACTAATACAAGCTATCATGGAGCAGAGGGAGCCACAGGAAACTAATACAAGCTATCATGGAGCAGAGGGAGAAGTTTTTTCTGTGTAATACCCAATGGATGGAAGCTACAGAGAGACAGAAATACTTCTTTATGTTGAATAGAAATCTTGTAGTCATGCTATCCAAAGATAAAATGAGCTGCCATGGGAATTAGCAAGTTCCCTGTCACTGGAGGTCCAAGGTAAAGATTTGTGTGACAAAAACATTAATAATAATAATAATAATAATAATAATAATAAATTAATAATAATAATAATAAATTAATAATATTACAGTTTCCACCCCTATCCTGATTTTAACAAGCCAACTTCAAAAAGATGTTTATGAGACAATTAGAAATATGTTAATGCTAATTATATATTTGATTATATTAAGGGTTTAGTGTAAAAATAGATAAAAATAATGTCTTAATGTTTATTGAGAGAGAGAGAAGGAGACACTTATCTTTTCTTTTAGAGATGCACATAGAGTAAATGATATGGTATCTAGGATTTGCTTTAAAATAATCTGGAAGAGAGAGAGATGAGTTGTTATACAGATGAAACATGATTGGTCATGTGTCGATAATTGTTAAAACTATGCTATGAATACATGGAGGTTCACTTATACTATCCTCTCCACTTTGTGTGTGTTTGAAAAATTTTATAATCAAATTTAAAAAAAGTTACCAGCTACAATATACTAAGTGCTTATGATGTCCAAAAACCCTGCTGAGTGCTTTTAAACAATTATTTAATTTAATTCAATTGTAGCACATAAAATAGACTTAAATAATAAGTGACATATTCCTGTATAGGAAGGCACAGTACTATAAAAATCTCACCTTTGAATTATTCTGCATAATCAAGATGAAGAGAGAGATTTTAATTTGTTTGGATTGCTTTGAATTTTCAAAAGAATGTATCTGTGTTAATTTGTATACTTAAAAGAAATATCTACAGTAGTCCAATGAGGCACTAATATTTCAATTTTATAAATGAGGAAACTGAAGATCAGAGAATGAACTAAATTGCCTGAGATTGCACACCTACTGAATAGCAGAATTAGTATTTAAAGCCAGGTTTCTCTGACACCGCTGTTGTGTGCTTTTAATGCCCTTGTTATTGAAAGTGTTGCCCAAGGACCAGAAGTATCCTATAATAGGAGAGTTTCCTAGCAATGCACACTCTCAGCCCCCTACCCAGACCTACAAATGAAATTCCACATTAAAGTTTTAAGGGAACTGTATATGCCATACTGCTATCCTGGGTAGTTAAGCACTGGTGGGATGATTAGACACAATCAAAGATTCTAAACCCTGGCTGTTCATCTGAACTATTTAGAAAAATTTTAGAACTACTGATCTCAGATTGTACTGTATTATACCTCTGGGTGGGACCTGAGAATCTATATTTATAGACATCCACAGATGAGCTATCAGGGTTGGGAAACACTGGAAAATGAGGTGTATATAGATAGATCTTTTTCAACTCTTAGATTATCTCATTCTTGATAAGTTTTCAAGAAAGGGTAAGAATTGAGTTATGTGCAACTGTAGAAAATTAGCAGTTCACTGAAGATACTCATTTAGAAGAAACTTTAATTTTTTTTTCTTTAAAGAAATATAAGCTTCAAGGAGTAAAAATGGAGTCCAGGTGGACAGAATGAGAGTATTAGCAAATATATCAAAATATATGATGATTAATATATAAATCTTATATTTTATTTTAAGGAATTGTCAATGTATACATATGTAGTAAGCCTGTGACTATGAAGTAATTAGATTGGTTTCCATTGGTGCCTTATGTAAATCAAACTCATTATACTAGAGTTGATTTTTCCAATATATCCTGATCCCCTCTCCTCAAGGAGCCCATAGTCTAGTAGGGGAAACATAAGTGAACAGACAATTATAATAATGTGTTATAAAGTACTGAGCTATGATGCATACAAGCTGCTACAGAGCATGTAGGATAGGATCCTAATAGGTAGTGGAAGTGGGAGGATGGTAGTCAGGGAAAGATGAATCTTGAAAGCAGAGTAGAATTTATTTAGGAGAAAGACATTTTAGAAAGATGTCTTATAATAGCTATGTATGGTGCCAGGTAAGTACTTGAAATATCAGGGGGATCACTGTTATGGTTGTCTAACTACTATGCTGTACACCTGAAACTAAAACAAAATAATATTGAATATAAACTATATGAAAGTAAATTTTAAAAAAGAAAAAGAAAGTACAGTATGTACAATGGCACAGAAGTCAAAGGAAATGTGGTAACTTCAAAGAATGCCTAATATTGTATGTACATAAGCTGAGTGTGGAGTAGAAGGAAAAGATTGATGAAGAAGTCTGAGGATAGATCACAAAAGATTCTATATGGCATTCCAAAGAGTTGGACATTATCCATTAACTACCTTTGTGTGGGGGACAGACAGACATGGGGAGATGTGGGAAGCAGACAGGCTTGGTTTAAAAGACTCTGCCGGCTGTGCGGAGCCACTCCCAGTTGGGCCCTTAGCCAGCAGGTTGTATTCCAGGCCTGCTCTGAATCCCACCCTCTGGGGGATTTTAAAGATAGAATAGGAATACAAAGTGGCTTTTAAGGAAAAGGGAACCTGCTCTGTTTTTCTCTGTAAAGCCTCAAATCCTTGTCAGTAAAATGTAAAGAACAGAACGATTAAGTAAAAGGAAGTGCTTTTGACCATGTGTAAAATACCTGGATGTTTCAACCCTGTATTGATCTGCATTTCCCTTTCACTCCCTACAATTTGGGAAAGTGTTGCATATTTTGCTTAAGTACTTCCGCATGTGGAAAGTGGATAAAAACCCTGGCTAATAAAGAAATGGGGGCGATTTTCCACTAGAGAAAACCCCCTTCCTCCCTTCCTCAGATGGAGAGTGTCTGAGTAGTTTCTTCATCCACTCCGAGGGACCCAGAGTCTCTCTCACCTTTGAAAGGTTTTAAATAGGGGAATGGCACAGTGAAATTTGTATTTTAGAAAAATTACTCATGTAGCTATGAGAAGGATGAATAAATTCTAATGGGTTGGGACTGAAGCAGTAGAGTTGTTTGGGAACAGTTCAAAATGATAAACAAAAGATAACAAAGAGAGCCCATATATGAAAGAGATTTAAAAAACTGAATGAAACTTTGTGGCAAAAGAAATAAAGGATAAAGCAGAGTCAGGTTTCTGACTAAACACTGACCTAAAGAAGCCCACAGACTAATAGATGCATATATTTGGGAATGGTGGTGCCACTAACTAGGATATGGAATGCAGAAGGAGAACAAACTTTGGAGGAGTAATGGGGATAGAGAAATGTGGGAGAAAAATTAGGAGATCAATTCAGGACATGTTGAGTTTGAGGAGTCTATGGAACAACTAGGTGGAACTGGTGAATAGACAAATGGATATGTAGATGATGAGCTCAGAAGAGAGTTAATGACAAAAGATATAGATGTGGAAATAGTAAGATGCACATTGGAATTATTAGAACAGGTATGTTCATCTAGGAAAAGACTCCAGAGTGAGATGAGACATGGGCTGAGAACAGAACTCTGGGGAACATCAACACTTAAGGATCAGCAGAGGAGAAGGGAATCACTGGAAAGAAGAAAGAGGAGCAGCCTGAGGGACAGGAAAAGCAGGACATTGCAATATCATGGAGCCAAGTTTATTCATTTTTCATTGCTGCTGTGTCAAATTTCCACAAACTTAGGGGCTTAAAACAACAAAAAATTTATTTTGTAGGTCTGAATGTTAGAAATAAAAAAAACATCAGTCTCATTGAGCTGTCAACAGGGCTGGTTCTTTTTGGAGGTTCTAGGGAATAATCAATTTGCTCACCTTTGCCACCTCCATTCCTTGGCTCATGGCTTCTTCATTCATCTTCAAAGTCAGCTGCACAGTATTGTTACATCCCCTTCACTGTCTCTGCCTCTGTTGTCACAATAACTCTGACTGCTTTCCTGACTCTCTCTTATAAAGATGGTTGTGATTACATTGAATCCACCTGAATAATACAGGATACTCTCCCCATCTCAAGATCCTTAACTCAATCACACCTTCAAAATCTCTTTTCATACAAAGCAACATTCATAAATTGCAGGAATTAGAAGGTGGATATCTTTGGGGAACATTGTTCTCCCTATGACACTAGGGTAGCAGGGAGTTTCAAGAAGGAGGATTTTCAGCAAAGTCAGACACAGAGGAGACATAAAGGAAGATTAGTACCAGAGTAGTCTTTGGATTTAGTAATTACAAAAAAACACGGAGGCTTTGGCAAAAATAATATTGGTAAATATGTAGAACCAAAGCTAGAGTATTGGAGATTAAGAAGTGAAAATAATATATTGTGGATATTAATAGGTGAAGAGACTTAAACTATGGAAAAGGACAAAAGGAATCCTGTGGTGTTAAATTGGTAATTGTGGATCAGTGTGAATTCATTGTTTTAAAAATAGATATTTAGAGAGACAGATACATAAGTAGATATAGATGTATGTGGGTGTTCTTTTATGCATATATGTATATGTACATATACATAAGTATGTAGGTGCATATACATACATTTCGTAGCTTTGTATACTGAGAGGTTCTACAGGCAATGAGCACAATAAGATCTTGGTTTCTAAATTCTATTCTCCACTAAAAAGAACAGGGTTCTTGGAGAAATGGTTGATTCCAGCACCACTGGGTCAAGGAAAGTACAAAGAAATGGTTGATTCCAGTGCTGCTGGTTCAAAGGAAGTACATGATGAGCCTAGAAAATCTTGTTTGTGCAAGAAAGTAATAAAGCACCCAATGAATGATGGAGACATGTCAGACTAATAGAAGACTCAGCATGAAGAGACTTCCATTGGCCAAATCTGGAAAATTTGAGCATTAAAATAAATAACCATAGCACTATAAAAATCCATAAGTCAACACTAATAAAAATCAAAAAATGGAAGAGAAGGGAAAGGCCAGTTTTACTGTAATAATAAATATAGAAAGCTGGTGAAATGAGAAAAATACTTTGGCCACCATCCTAATAATAATTGAAACAAGCAGGAATCACCAGTAGCTGCTAAAACTAGTGAATGAAAGGTGGAGGGGTAAAACCATATTTATATAGTCTCAGTGTTTCCCTACTAGATATCTATTAGTAAAAGAGAAAAAATAACTTTGCAGTGGAAAAACTTAGCAAACAGAATCTTAACCAAGTGATCAAAGTTAAAATGGCCAGTAATGGGACAAATCAACATCATGTACCTATTGAGGACACAGCATTTCTGTGATGTTCTTTCCAAAAGTGTAAATATGAATCTAATCATGAGGAAAACACAGATACACTCGAATTGAAGGACATTCTACAAAATACCTGACTGGTACTCTTCAAAATTATCAATGTCATGAAACACAAAGACTGTAAAAACTATTCCATATTAAAGGAAATATGAAAGCTGAGTGTTACTCTGAACCAAAATTTTCTTCTGCTATAGAGAACATCATAAGGACAATGAATTCAGTGAAATCTGAATTAGGAATTAGATCTATAGCTTAGTTAATACTGTATCAATTTTAATTTCCTGATTTTGATCCTTGTGCTTGGGTTATGTAAGACAGTGTCTTTATTCTTAGGAAATGTACTCTGAAGTATCTAACAGTAAATGGCATCATGTCTGCGACTTAATCTCAAATATTTGAAAGTGAGAGAGACAGGGGAGGGAGAGAAGGAGAGAGAGACAGACAGACAGACAGACAAGGATGAAGCAAATGTTAACATTCGAGTAATCTGGGTGAAGGGCAAATGACATTTTTAAAAACTTCTTTACTTCAATCCATTTGTAACTTCAAGCTCTAATTGGATCCCTAAGATCCAATTATTAAAGGTCACAGAGGGCCAGTTGGCAAAGAATAAACAAAATAAACATTTAAAAACTCTTACTGTAACTTTTCTGTAAGTCTGAAATTATGTCAAAATAAGTTAAGGAAAAAGAAATGATTCTGAGATGAGGAAGTGGAACAGAAACTTCTTAACCAGTTTACTTTTAACTTCGTTCAATGCATTTGCCTGTGAAGGCAAGTTCAGAGGAAGGACAATGATAGTAATGGTTATATCTGTTCCTGTTGTACAGATGGGACATGTTTATGCCAGTTTATAGCCTCAGGGGAATCATCAAGTAGCAATAGGGTAAAGATACAGGAGAGAATAAATATCTCTGGCATGGAGCACACTGGTGGAGCTCCACTTTGATGGAGCATTAGCTTTAGGAGAAAGGAAAAAATCCCATGTAAAAAGGAAGAAAACATGAAAGTGTGCATATGTAGGTAACTTTGTATATAAGGGGCTGCTGAGAAAGATATTCCTCCTGATGGCCTATTTTCTTGTGAGTAGGAGGCAAAGTCATCTATGAAGTATGAGGAGAGAAGTACCTAGTGTGGAAAATAGGATATAGCCAAAATAGCTGTTCTGAGAAGTGGGAGAGGAAGCTAATGGGGAAATGTTGAGCTGCCTAGTATTGTTGAGAGCCCAACTGAGGTTTGGGGAGTTAAAGTCCAAACACAAAACTGGTTTCTTTGCAAAGCAGCAAACACACTGATTGACTCACACCCTGTAGATGACTTTGCCTTCTGTTCCACAAAGTTAGTGCTTCAGCTTGCATATGCATTCACCAATGGATTCTCGGTTGCTTGACCTATTCATCTCCCATGATATATTCTCTCCACTACAACCCAGATTCCTACTTCCATGGTTACAACCTGGACTTTATAATTACAAAAATTCCATGTCATTTTTATTTGAAACATTCTACTCTTCTGCCACCCATCCTTATTGCCAACACACACACACACACACACACACATGCACACTCCAATCCACACACACTCATACCTCCAGTCCATTTGCCATCACTTTTCTCACTATACATCAGCCTCTCTCCTGACTTTATTTAATTCCTTAACCAGTCCTGAATCTGTGTTTCATCCTTGCACCCAATTCCTTGTCCATCATTCTCTCTGTTGGCTCTACTGGCAAAACTGCAACCCCCTAATGAGCTCTGCCACCTGCCTTCTTAGAGCCTGTATCAAGCCACTGAATAGTGCAGGAGGGTATCACATAATGAAACTCATTGGTCTCACTTTAAGTTCATGAACTTAAACTTCAAGAAGGCACTCAGTCCCCCCACTGTGCTCTAAATCCAATTTCTTTTCTTTTCCTCAAGGAATTTTTTCCTTCAGTTACCTCCTTTCTCTTTTGCAACATCAATCTCTCTCTGTCATTTCCTGTTGATATTTAAAAAAAAAACACTCTATCATGACCTCCACCTTTCATCCCATTTATCATTCCCCTTTATAGCCTTTTTTTTTTTTCACATCCAAAGCTGTCTACATATGGTGTCTCCACTTCCTGCCTTCCCATTCAATCTTCCACCTCTACCATTTCACAAAAACAGTTCTTGTTACCAATAACTTGGATGTTGGCAGATCTAATGGGCATTTTTCTGTCCTCATTTTACTCACCCTCCCAACAGCATTCAACACTGTTGTCCACTCCCTCCATTTTGAAATATACATCTTCCTGGACTTTCTTGACACCAGTCTCATGGTTTTCCTCCTAGCTTCTTAACCACTACTCATTCTCCTTTGCTATCTGCTCTCTCTCCCTTTAGCTAATTTTTAAATATTGGTATTTTCATTGGTCTGTCATATATCCCCTTCTCTCTTCATTCTATATTCTCTCATTGGGTGATGTCATCAATTCCCATAGATTTAAATACCATTTTTATTCTGATGAAATCTCCACATCAGAGTTCTCCTCTGAGTTCTAGTTGTCCACTTAACCTCCGTATAGAAATATCTCACAAAGATATCACACTTTATATACAGTAGTCCCTTGCTATATCGCGGTTCACTTATCGCGGCCTCACTGTATCACGGGATTTTTAAAAGTATTATATTTAATTATTTATCGCAGATTTTCACTATGTTGCAGGATTTTGCGGTACTGTATACGTATGTTGTTAAAGTTACATAGGTTTAAGAGTGTAGAATAAATATAAGGTTCCTACTTTGTGGGGGGTCTGGAACATAATATCTGCTATAAGTGAGGGAATACTGTATCCTAAATCGAATTCTGAATTGACCTAATTATTTCTTTACTTTCAGTAGAGAGAACCACCATCAATCCCATTGCTCAAGCCAGAAATCTAGGTGTTATAATCAATTCTTCCTTTTCTCTTATCCTTTCCATTTTTCACTCATCAGCAGGCTGTATCTTCATAACAAACCTTAAATCTAATCACTCTTCTGCATCTTCATTGTCATCACTCTTAACTGCACTACTTTTAACTCCAGCTTAGATTGCAATATGACCTAATTTGTCCATTTGAATTCTTGCCCCCCTGTAACCCATTCTCCCATGGAAGCAAAAGTGACACTATTAAAACAAAAGATTGTTCTTTGATTAGTGCAGCTCAGTTGGTTGGGGTCGTCCCACAGGGCAAAAAGGTTGCCAGTTTGATTTCCAGTCAGGGCACATGCCTGGGTTGCATGTTTGGTGCCCGGTTGGGGTGCATGCAGGAGGCAACCAATGTTTCTCTCTCTCTCTTTCTCCCTCACTTCCCCTCTCTCTAAAAATAAATAAATGAAGTCTCTAAAATGACTCAAACATAATATTTAAAATAAAATGAAACAAAGCAAAAGATCATATCACTATACTGCTTAAAACCCTTCAGTGTAACCTTTTCCCTTGTTTTATTTTAACACTATGGAAATTATCATCATCCAAAATATATAGTTTACTTATTTATTGTCTGTCTTTTCTTTCTAGAAAACAAAGATCAAAGAAGGCAAGATTTTTTTCCATTTTGTTCATTGCTATATTTCCAAAACTTATGGAGTGGCTGGCACATAGTAGGCAGTACATAATTATTTATTTAATGAATATGAGTTCAAAATAGTGAAATAAAAAAAAGCATAGTAAAACCACATTTTTAAATAAAATATTTAGATAACTACTATGAGCATATTAAAAGATTTCTAACTTACCAGTTTTCCATCCTTTTCATTTCCCTGATTTCTTGATAGGCCTTGAATAATTTGTTATCTGCAGTTCCTATCTTCCCAACAGCAAATGAACCTGTATAATAAAGCATATGAGCAAACTCATTAAGGGAGTTTTGGGGGAATCCTATGAGATGAGATGAGATGCAAGATCCTATGAGATGAAATGTAAGGCCATTTTTAGCTTATTATTTTGTGTCTTGTGCCCAATTAACACCCACTGGGGACTACTAATAGAAGTTCCACTGTGATTTTTTTTTTAATTCAGAAAATTGGTGAAGATGGAGATTTGATTGGCCAGATGAAAAAAAGAAATCCAAGAGCATCAAGGGAACAGAGAAACTGCTTTTTAGAGAGGAGATGATCTAAAGGTAGCATTATATATCCATTCTAGTTATCCCTGGATTGAGATCAGTGCTTGGTTCAGTGCCCTAGCCTTACGCAAGCAAAGAGATAGCTCCTCTAGACAGAATACAGCAAAGAATCCAAATATCTGACTAAGTGCAATGGAAATAGTTAAAATTGGGAGATTTGAAAACAAGTAAATGCAGAATTATTTTATATTGGATAGTGTACTCAAGACAATGATGGTTGAGCTAAGTTATGAACAAAAAAGAATTAGCTATGTAGCTATCTTGGCAAAGTACTCTTCAGTCAGTCAGCTATTGTCCTGGGACCAAATCCTGTCCACAGCCTGTTTTTGTAAATAAAGTTTTATTGTTTATGCATTGTCTATGGCTATTTTTGCACAGAACTGAATCGTTGAAACAGAGACCATATGGCCCACAAAGCCTAAAATTTTTACTGTTTGACTAGTTATGAAAAAAGATTGCCCACCCTTGCTCCCAGCAGAGGGAACAGCAAATGCAAAGACCTTATGCAGGGATGAGCTTGGAGAGTTCAGGAAACAGAATGAAGTACTGAAATGGGTAAGAGGAAGAGTAGTATGAATCTTGCCTCAGATCAACATTAAACTCACTGGTCTGTAGTCTTCAGAATCCACCTTCTTTCCCCTTTTGAAAACCATTTATCTCAAGCCTTTGGGGATTTGATACTGGTACTTCTCCCATGTGTATGATTTCCCAGGATCACTGGTAGTGGCTCATTCCTCTTATTTGTGGGTTCTCAGTAGCCAATAGAGTAAGTAAGTCTTTCAGGTCCGAAGATTTGAACTAATTTAGAGCAGCACTATTTTTTAAAAATCTTCACCCCAATGATGCGTTTGTTGAATTTAGAGAGAGAGGAAGGAACAAAAAGAGAATAAAATATCTATGTGAGAGTGAAACATGGATCAGTTGCCTTCCATATGTACCCTGACTGGGGATCAAACCTGCAACCTAGGTATGTACCCTGACTGGGGATAGAACCTGCAACCTTTTGATTTATGAGATGATGCTCCAACCAAATGAAACACTTGGCCAAGGCTAGGGAAGCCTTCTTAACCCATAACAGGCCAGTATCCTCCTAACAGGTTGATATTAATAGGAGGCACTATCTGTAATCAAATTATTTAAAACTTGAATCACACTTGACATCATTTCACTGATATCTCTGAGTTGGAATTTAGTATCATGGATTTAACTCTGATTAATATTAATTATATATATCTAAAGACACACATCTATCTATGGTAGTGTTTCCAAAACTACATTTTGAGAGACACTAGTGTCTTGTTAGATTTTAATAAGTGAGTAGAACATGAAAGTCCCATGGTCAAATATATTTGGGGAATGCTAAACAAAGCTAGCATTGGTTTTATTTCTGTCAAGACTTCTTAAAGCCTTAATGTGCAAATGTGTGTTGTGAGTCTCTGAGAGGCAGATTCAGTGTGCAGCATTTTCCAAATTTATTTGATCAATTATTTTTCTCTCAGAACACCAGTTAATATCTTAGAGATACTACTGCTTCTTGAGTCAACTTGAGAATTGCTGGCATATAGGCAGTTGAGGCCCTGAGTAATGTGTCTGGCCTCCCAACATGAATCTGCTATAACTGTACTGGTTTGCCAAGAGGGCTTTTTCCATGTGTGACCTTCTCATTGTAGATTGAAGACTGGGATAAACTTATCAGGGTGGTGAAGGTAATTTTTGAATGACACTCTTCCCTGTTTATTGCCATTCATCCAGCAAATAGTAGCTACTATGAGCCAGGCACCATTCCAGGTACAGAATATACATCACTGATGGAGACAGACAAGGTTCATGTTCTCATGGAATGTATATACTAGCATTTGTGTGCATAACAAGGAATATAATGAACACATATAGCAATTTTAGCTAATAGTAAGTGCTCTAAAGGAATGTCATATTAGAGAATAATGTGCAGGGGTTACTTTAGATGAGGTGGTTAGGGAAGGCTTCTTTGAGTAGGTGCTGCATAACCTGAGGGATTTAACAGCTGTGTGAAGAGTGAAAGGAAGAGCACTCCTACAGAGACAAGAGAACATGCAAAGTTTCTGATATTTGCAAATTCTTGGCAGTTCAAGGGATAGCAGAAGGCCAGTGTGTTTAGATCACAGTGAGCAGGGAACAAGTGGGCAAATATAGCAAGAGGGAAACCGAATGAAATTGAAGGGGTAAGCAGGGCTCAGCCATTGCTAAGTCTTATAGAACAGTTTAAGTAACAGGCATTTTACTTTAATGGCAGTGAGAGGAAGGAATAAAATAATCAGATTTTCATTTTGAAAAAAACATCACTCTGGTTGCAGTACTGATTGCAAGGGGCGGGGGGGGGGGGCGAAGTAGAAGGGCAAGACCAAAATAAAACTTGATGATTGATTAAATGTAGGACATTTGGGGAGAGGCAGGTATCAAGGATGACACCCCAGTGTCTGGTATAAGCAGTGGATGGTGCCATTTAATGAGATTGAGAGGAGTAAAAATCAAGAGTTCTCTTTTGGTCACATTACCTGAATGCTTCCTATAAAAACATCCACGTGGAGATGTTAAACATGTGGATATGCAAGTCTGGACACAGGGGAGAGGTCTGAACTGGAAAAGTAAAATGGGGATTGTACTTAAAACCATAGGACTGGAGAGGTCATCTAGGGAGTGAGTGTAGATGGAGAAGACAGCAAAGGATTGAGTCTGGGACACATCAAACTTGGGAGGTAGAAGAGCAGGAGGAGGAAAGAACAGAGCTTAAGGAACAGGCAGTGAGATGGCAGAAAAACTAGGAGGATGTGGTGCCATAGCAGCCAGACTCTAAGTGACCTGGTACATTGGTTAGGAAGGCATGGCCAGCAGGTAGGTTAGCCTTCAATCTGAAGACTAATTAAAACTCCAGGAAAATGTTTACCAAAGTAATATAGATATCCAACATATTTATTGTAACAGAGAAATTTAGATAAATTATAAAATGAATAACATCAATACCAAAATGTAAATCAAAGGAGAATAAAAAGTACCTGGAGCATGCCATTTCTCTATACTAGGAGCATATTTATTTTGAAGCACTATCTCTTAAGCAGCCAAGAGGCCCATCCACAACTAGTTGTAGAACAATGTCCTATTGATGAGCCCTTGCCAGAAGTACTACTCATCATCCTGTTAAGGGCCTCCTGGTTAGAAAAGCCTTCAGGTCAACCTCTGGATTTCAGACAACTAGCTCCTTCTTTTAAGAGCACTATGAAGGTTCCCTTCTGCAGAAGGAACAATTCTCTTGTGCAACAAAATTTTCCTTCTGTGATTTTTCCCTCTTAAACAGACTGAACTCTGTGCTTCTCTCTGTAGAAAGTAATCTACAGCCATTTCCCCTCTCCCTCCCCTCTTCTTAGCTGGAAAAAAAAAGAGCCCATTGGCTGTCCCTTTTATACTTTAGGACTGTGAAGTGGTGAGTCTCCCTCAGATTAGTTCAATTAAACACCTCAAGCTGGAGCTGTCAAATGTCTTTTTTTCCCTCAATGGGCCTGATTTATTTTGTTAATAAGATCAGCACATGTTATATACAAAAGTAACTGTTAAATAATTATAAACAATTTCATCACATACTCCCAGCTCATTTTGCATCTTCTGCCAAATACAAAACATTTACTTTCATACATTTACAGCTACAATTTGCATAAAACCACTGAAAGTGGGGATATGTTCAAAGCAGCTGCTTATGTGATATTATCAAAATCTCCCCACACCCACATGCACCATTAGTTATTCCTTTCAGTTAATACATCGAAAGCCTTGTTAAAATTAAAACATTATTTGCCAACAGAGAGACAAATGAAGCTATTAACAGTAAGCTCAAATGAACTACAGTAACCCTTAATCAGGTGCTTTGTGAAAGGGACTCAGAAGCAGTTAAGTTTTGAGGAGGAAAGGCAAGGGCCAGAATATGGGTTGCTACCTGGGGAGGGAAAGTGGGGTTCAGCATTCTGTAGATGCTCTGGTAATCTATGGACTTGTTTGAAAGCACTGCTAATTCAGATAGAGGGGACACTGCTAAAAAGTGAAGGAAACAGGTAGTTTCTAAATGATAATAAAAGCCATTAAAAGCACATTTCTAAGTTCCAGTTCTACCAAGAGCTAGTAGCTAGCTTGGTTCAGGCACGTCTGGGATGAAAGTGGTCACTTTTTCATATTTTAGAAAATTCTCCAGCTATCTGTGGGGATCATATCAAATAAAGTTAAATAATTCTCAGGGATCAATTGACTCAACTTCATGGGTATCTTCTTAGCACGTAACTTTTAAAACTTTTAAATGACAAAAGAAGTACGCATTGTAGAATATCCAAACAGTTGTAAAATATATAGAATCAATCTTGAAAGATTCCCCTCAACACCCACTGGAATTCCAGGTTCACACTATTTACAGCGTTCCCCCTCCCAGATTCTTTTCTATGCATTTACAGAATATACATATATCTACCATCTTATGCAAATACAAAAATCTCTATCTGTTCTGCATACATTCTTGTTCTTTTATCTTCTTAAAATTTGTTTTATTGTGGCAAAATATAGCTACAGTAGCCTCCCACTTTATTCACAGGGGATATGTATGTTCCAAGAGGCCTGAAACTGAAGATAGTACTGAATTGTGTACATACTGTGTTTTTCCCTACACATACATACCTATGACAAAGCTTAATTTATAAATTAGGCACAGTAGAGATTGACAGCAATAGCTAACAACAAAATAGAACAATTGTAACAATATACTATAATAAAATTATGTGAATGTGGTTGCTCTCTCAAAATGTTTTATTGTGCTTCTTCTGATGATGTGAAAAGACACAATTTTTACGTGAGGCAGAATTTTCCATTTAATATTTTCAGACCGTGATTGACTTCAGGTAGCTGAAACCATGGAAACCTAAACCATGGTTGGTGTGGGATCTACCTTAACATAAAATTTACCATTTTTTGGTGTTTTTTTTTTTAATTTAAGTATATTTTATTGATTATGTTGTTACAGTAGTTCTAATTTTTTCCCTTTTGCTCCCCTCTGCCCAGTAACCCCTTCCCTCCAGCAATCTCACCCCCCTTAGTTCATGTCCATGGGTCATGCACATACATCCTTTGGCTTCACTCTTTCCTATATTACTCTTAACTTCCCCCTGTCTATTTTGTACCAACCAATTATGCTTCTTAATCCCTGCATCATTTCCTCATTTCTCCCTCTTCCCATTTCCAGCTGATAACCCTCCGAATGATCCCCATACCTATGATTCTGTTCCTATTCTGGTTTGCTTAGTTGGATTTTCTTCTTATTTTTTAGATTCAGTTGTTGATAGTTGTGAGTTTGTTGTCATTTTAATGTTCATAATTTTGATCTTCTTTTTTTTGAGTAAGTCCCTTTGACGTTTCATATAATAATAGCTTGGTGATGATGAACTTCTTTAGCTTCACCTTGTCTGGGAAGCACTTCATCTGCCATTCCATTCCAAATGATAGCTTTGATAGATAGAGTAATCTTGGTTTTAAGTTCTTGCTTTTCATCACGTTGAATACTTCTTGCCAGTCCCTTCTTGCCTGTCCAGTTATTTTTGAGAAATCAGCTGATAGTCTCACAGGCACCCCTTTGTTAGGTAACTCTTTGCCTTTCTCTTGCTGCTTTTAAGATTCTTTATCTTTCACCTTTGGCATTTTAATTATGATATATCTTGGTGTGGTCCTCTTTGGGTCTAGCTTGTTTGGAACTCTCTGTGCTTCCTGGACTTGTGTCTATTTCCTTCGCCAATAGGGGGAGTTTTCCATCATTGTTTTCTCACATAAGTTTTCAATTTCTTGCGCTTCGTCTTCTCCTTCTGGCACCCCTATGGTTTGGATGTTGGCATGTTTAAAGTTGTCCCAGAGGTTCCTAGCCTCTCCTCATTTTTTTCAATTCTTGTTTCCTCATTCTGTACTGCTTGACTGTTGTTTTCCTCCTTAGGTTCCAAATCATTGATTTGAACCTTGGTTTCCTTCCTTTCACCAATGGTTTTGTGTGGATTTTTCTTCATTTCATTTAGCATAGCTTTCACTTGTTCCCTTATGCATTTGCCATACTTAAGCATATCTGTCAAGCCTGTGAGCATCTTTAGCACCAGTGTTTTGAACTCTACATCTGTTAGGTTGGCTATCTCCTCGTCGCTTAGGTCTCCCACTGGAACCTTGATCGGTTCCCCCTTTGGGGCCATACTTCTCTGCCTGCTCATCTTGACAGGCTCCTGTGTTTGTTTGCCTGTGTCTTAGGTAGAGCTGTCGCTCCTGTTACGTTTAAGGGGCGGAGCCTTAAGTTCTCGTCAGTAGAGAGCGACCTGTTTCACCACTTTGTGGTACTATATGTGAAGGAGGGGTCTGAGATGGAACAATGTCACCCGCTCAGCTTGCCCCTTTCCCAGGCACTTCTCCCACTTTGTATGGGACTGTCGCCTCTGTAGTTGCTGCCCCAGCCATCGTTCCCAGAGTGGGTGGGTCTGCGGATGCTCTAGGACCATGGGGGCCCTTTAAACAAGTGGACTCTGCTGAGAGACTGGCTGTTTCTTCTTCTGCCCCAACCTCCACTGGTTTCCACTGTCAGAAGCAATGAGGCTTGATTTTCCCCAGCGTTGGAACCGTGAGATGCATGGTCCGGTCTGTCGCTGTGAATACTTCCCAGGTGTCTCTCCTGACTTTTTAAAAAATGTGTGACCGCGCCCTCTGGCAGCCTGCCACTGCCACCACTGCCGCCGCCACCACACCGCATCCTCTCCACCCAGGCTCTACCTGTCTGGATGAATACTTCTTCTTTATGGATTTGGTTTTTTTTTAAAGTATATTTTATTGATTATGTCGTTACAGTAGTTCCAATTTTTTCCCCTTTGCTCCCCTCTCCCCATTAGTTCATGTCCATAGGTCGTGTATATAAGTTCTTTGGCTTCACCCTTTCCTATATTATTCTTAACTTCTCCCTATTTTGTACCAATCGATTATGCTTCTTAGTCCCTGCACCATTTCCCCATTTCTCCCCCTCCCCACTCCCAGCTGATAATTCTCCAAATGATCCCCATACCTATGATTCCGTTCCTATTCTGGTTTGCTTAGTTAGATCTTGTTTTTATTTTTTAGATTCAGTTGTTGATAGTTGTGAGTTTGTTATCATTTTAGTGTTCATAGTTTTGACCTTTTTCTTAAGTAAGTCCCTTTGACATTTCATATAATGGCTTGGTGGTGATGAACTCCTTTAGCTTCACCTTATCTAGGAAGCACTTCATTTGCCCTTTCATTCCAAATATTGGCTTTGCTGGATAGAGTAATCTTGGTTGTGGGTTGCTTTTCATCACATTGAATACTGCTTGCCAGTCCCTTCTGCCTGCAAAGTGTCCTCTGAGAAATCAGCTGATGGTCCTATTGGCACCCCCCTGTAGCAACTCTGCGCCTCTCTCTTGTTGCCCCCAGGACTCTGTCTTTATCTTTCACCTTTGGCATCTCAGTCATGATGCATCCTGATGTGGTCTCCTCTGGGTCCAGCTCGCCCAGGACCCTCCGTGCTTCCCGGACCTGTATGTCCATCTCCTTCACAAAATTTAGGAAGTTTTCCTCATTTTTTAAAATTCTTGCTTTCTCATTCTGCACTGGTTGATTCTTTTTCTTTTCCCTTATATTCCAAATCATTGATTTGAACCCCGGTTTCTTTCTCTTCACCATTGGTTTTGTGTGGATTTTCCTTCGTTTCACTTAGCATAGCCTTCACTTCTTCTCTTATGCATTTGCCGTATTCAAGCATATCTGTGAAGTCTGAGAGCATCTTTATCACCAGTGTTTTGAATTCTGCATCTGTTAGGTTGTCCATCTCCTCATCTGTTAGGTTGGCTATCTCCTTGTCGCTTAGTTCTCCCACTGGAACCTTGATCCATTCCCCCTTTTGGGTCATACTTCTCTGTCTCATTCTGACAGGCTCCTGTGTTTGTTTGCCTCCACATCCCAGGTAGAGCTGTCACTCCTGTTACATTGTAAGGGACGGAGCCTTAGGGATTGGTCAGTGCACAGCGACCTGTTTCAGCACATTGTGGTGCTGTATGTGGGGTAGGGCTCTGAGAGGAAATAATGCCTCCTTCCCAGCACTTGCCCCTTTTCCAGGCACTTCTCCCACTTCCACAGTGGACTGGTGCCCCTCTAGCTGCTGCCCTGGCTGCCATTCTCAGATTGAGTGGGTCTGTGGATGTTCTGGGACTGTGGGGGCCCTTTAGACAAGTGGACTCTGCTGAGACTGGCAGTTTCTGCCTCCATCCCAACCCCCACTGGTTTGCATAGTCAGAAGCAATGAGGCTTGATTTTCCCTGGTGCTTGGACCATGGGCTGCGAGGTCCGGTGAGGAGCTGGGAATGCTCTCCAGGTGTTCCTCCTCACTTTTTAAAACGTGTGACTGTGCTCAATTTCTGCTGGCCTGCACCTGCTGCTGCCAACACATTGGGTCCTCTCCACCCTGGCTCTGCCCCTCCTACCTGTTTGGATGAGTATTTCTTATTTATAGCTTTGCCTGCTATACTTCCATGCAGCTCGATTCTCAGGAACTTCTGATTGTCTCCAGTTTTGAGGTAGTTGTATTCCTTCTTAGTTGTGGAGGGAGATGCAGCATGTCTGTCTAGGCCTCCATCTTGGCTGACAGTCTCTTAACCATTTTTGAGTGTACAGGTAGTGGCATTAAGTGCATTCACAATGTTGTGTGATCATCTATATCCAGAACCTTTTCAACATTCCAAATAGAAAGTGTGTACTCATTAAACAGTAAGTCACCATTATCTCCTCACATCAATCCCTGGTAACATCTATTCTAACTTGTCTCTATATGATCCCTTTTTTTAAACTTGCTTTTGAAAAGGTCACACGCAGACATTATTTAAAAATTCTAACAACAGGGAAGGGCATATACAGTGTTAAATACTTTCCCTTCCTAGGCTTGAACTCTAGGCAACTAGTGTAATCAGTTTCTTGGGTAACTTTACTGAAGAGCCTATGTATAAAAAAGCATAAATGGACATATACCATCCCCCCATTTTTTATAAAGTAGTAACGAACTATACGCAACCTGCCTTTTCCATTTAACAATATCTGATATATATGTAAACAATGCACATATAATATGTATATAATGTATACATATAAAATGCACATATGTATAACTCCTATTTATCTACTCCTTTCTTATGCGAGGATCAGCTTACTTCTCCAATTACCTTTTTAAAAATTAATTAATTTTTATTTTTGAAAAAAACACATAACATAAAATTTATCCTCCCAACAATTTAAACTGTACAGGACAATATTGTCAACCACATACCACATGCACATTAATGTGCAACAGACTCCCCAGAATCCCCCCAATCCTGCATGACCGAAACCCTACCCCCCACCGTCTCTTCCCTGAGCCCCAGGCAATCACTGTTTTACTTTCTGTTTTAATGAGTCTGACGACTTTAGATACATCCTATAAGTGGGATCATGCAGTATTTACCCTTCTGTGACTGTCTTATTTCTTTTTTTTTAAATGTTTTTTATTGATTATATTGTTACAACAGTTCCAATTTTCTCCCCCTTGCTCCCCTCCACCCAGCACTCCCCTCCACCAGCAATCCCCCCCCAAGTCCATACCCCTGGTTCATAAAAATTAACTATCCCCCCCCCCAAATATTAGGACCCTTTGTAAGCTTGTAAAGGAAAATGGGCGAAGGTCTCAAGCTCCTCTAGCTGCTTCAAGCTGGACATGGTCGTCGTCCTACCTACCCTTGGGTCCAGAAAACCCTAATAAGAGTGGGGGTGTGGAGGGGAGGGTGGCCTTCCCACATGGGGAAGGATCGTGCAGACTCCAGGTCAGTTGGCTGTCTCCGGTCAACGGCGTGCTTGGTTTAACAGGCTGGTGTCCTTGTTGTGTTCTGGGGGCAACAGATTTGGCGAAAAGGGTTAAAAGACATCATTCAATCCATAACTACTAGATGACAAAAGGCAGGGATTAATTTTTCAATGTTCCATATTAGGAAAAAAAAAAAAAAAAGGGCTTCTTTGTAAGAAGGTGTGCTAGGCACATCTCACCTGTCCAAAACCCTTTTGCCCATTATACTTAGTTTGGGCTGAGGTAAATAGTTTAGGTTTTCCCCCTCTCAGACCTCTGGGCCTTTTCTGTCCAAGCCATTAGGATAGAAAAGGGAAACCAGTTTTAAAGTGAAGCCCACAGACAACCCCATTCTTCACCAACCCAGCCATTTAGTTCAGCCAAACCGTTGAGTCTCAGGAGGCAGCGCTGCAGAGAGGATTAAGTGAGGCTTATGCATACAGATAATCACTCAGGTAATGCGATCATAGGCTTATGTCCTTTGAAAACAAAAAACACGTGTTAATTTATGTAACATAACCCACAAACAAGTCTCTAAATCTGTAAGACTGTCTTATTGGGAAGACATCTAGTTGCAAGGCACTTGAAATTCTATTTGCCTGCAACTTGAATATCTTTGATGATATCACAGACATGGTTTAATTTTCAAGTGAAACCATATTTTAAATGAGAAGAAACTTTTAAGACGGTTAGTTGCCCTGTTTTATACTCTACTACTGATCATTGTGACTGTCTTATTTCACTTAGCATATGTCCTCAAGATCATCCATGTCATAGCATACGGCAGGATCTCCTTTTCTAAGGCCGAATGTATATGCCACATTCCACTGTACGTATATGCCACATTTTCTTTATGCACTCATCTGTTAGTGGACATTTAGGTTGCTTCCAATTCTTGGCTATTGTGAATAATATTGCAATGAACATGGGGGTGCAAATATCTCTTTGAGGGTCTGCTTTCAATTTTAAATATATTTCCAGAATTGAGATTGCTGAACCATACATTAGTTCTGTTTTTAATTTTTTGAGGAAGCTCTGGACTCCTGAGCTTTTTCCGTAGTGGTTGCACCATTTTACATTTCCACTAACAGTGTACAAGTGTTCCAATTTTTCACATCCTTGCCAACACATTTTCTTTCTGCTTTCTTTGAATTCTTAATAATGGTCATTCTGACAGGTGTGAGGTGATAGCTCATTGTGATTTGAACTGCATTTCCCTGATAATCAGTAATGTAGAGTATTTTTTCATAGGCTTTTTGGCCATTTGTATATCTATAGCTTCTTTGGATAAATGTCTATTCAACTCTTTTCCCTATTTTTAAAAGATCCTCACCTGAGGATATGTTTACTGATTTGAGGGAGAGAGAGAGAGAGGGAGAGAGAGAGAGAGAGAAACATTGATTGGTTGCCTGCCATATGTACCCCGACCACGGTCTGAACCCACAACCTAGGTATGTGTCCTGACAGAGAATCAAACCTCACTCCCTTTTGGTGTACAGGTGGAGCTCCAACCAACTGAGATATCTGGCCAGGGCTACTTTGCCCATTTTTCTTTGGTTATTTATTGTTTTGTTATTGGGTTGTAGTTCCAGATATTAACCCCTTACCAAATATATGATTTGCAAGTATTTTCTCACCTTTTTAGTCTGTTGATTCTTTTGATGCGCTGAAGTTTTTAAGTTTGATGTAGTACCACTTTTCTATTTTTGTTTTCCTTCCCTGTGATTCTGGTGTGGCTCATTAACTTTTACTTCTCTTAGGGGCAGACTTTCATCAGGATGGCCTGGTTGTGATTTTTGTTTTAGGGTTTCCATTCCGATGCTCTCTATCTTGCACATTGTTTAACAAGGGTATTGCCTAATTACTATTGGTTCCCTGATGGGATACACCCAGAGGATCTTAATTTTTCTGGACTTGTTCACATGCACAGTAATGGGAAGCCTGTGTGTGTGTGTCTGGAGTGGGTGTTTCATCACATTTTTAAGCCTCTTTTCCCTTCCTCTCCCTTTTTATCCCATGTTTGGAACAGAATCTACTCCGAGCCTCCTCTTCCTTCTGGAATACTTCTTGTGAGTGGGGCGAGGCCTCTGAACCAATGACAGGTCAGCCAAGTGGCTAATTTCAGACCAGTGTAGTCTTCTAGGTTCCAAACGAAACAATTAACTTATTATGGACATTGAATAACTGGATAGCTGGTGTCTGTTCTATTGTCCTCTTAGTAAGGACCCTTTTGTTTTGCCCATCAAAGATCTGAATGTACAAATGAAACTTTACATTGTTTTTGTTGCTGCTGTTTTCTGTTTGTTTTTTTTTTTTTTTTTTTTAAATTTGGTGGCTTTAATCCATCCCACAGCTTTTTACCAAGGCCAAAAAACACAGCCATTCACCCTTTGTAAAAAAAATAAAATAAAAAGAGGGGTTGGGTTTCCTTCAATTGTCTGCCTTTTTTTGTCTCCTCCACTATTTTCGTTTTACTCTGTAGTTGACTTTGCATAGAGCAGCTTCATCTGAGGACCTGTGCTGTGGATCTGGGCTCTTATCTCATTGCCAGTTGCAAGGGACTTTTCCTTGTTTTTACCTGGGGGTTTGTGTGTCCAGAGGAGTGGTGGCTGGGAGAAGAGTTTGATCATAATCTGCTTTCTACATTTCATACACATTCTTTGCGCTCTCTCTCTCTCTCTCTCTCTCTCTCTCTCTCTCTCTCTCTCTCTCTCATGCGCGCGCGCCACTGTGCGCGCACGTGCACACACACGCCCGCCTGGCCCCTCTCAGTGTGTCTTCCTTCAAGATGACAGGGCGCTGGAGAAAAGGCTGCTGGAGTCAGCTGGTAGGTACAGTAGTAACCCGAACCCCACCCACCCGCTGCCTCTGCTTGCTCAGGTTTCTCCGGTCACTACTGTCCAGGGAGAAAACAAGTAAACGCGACTCCAGAGGAGGGGCTGGGGATCTGGGAGCAGCAGGGGAGGCGGAAGGTGAGGCCGGGAAGGTGGCCGAGTGTCCCTGCTGTTGTGGACCTTCCCCGTGCTCCGTCGGAGCCTCAGCCCCAGGCCTGTTTGCCCCGACTTCACCCCTGTTTTCTAAGGGATTCCCCCACCCCCCACCCCGCCTTCTCTGCGGTGGCGGAAATGACAGTGTGGTGCTGCCTTGGTGTCATGGTGCTACCCCTGGGCTGAGAGGGCGAAAACTCTTAAGTTTGGCTCTAGAGACACAGGCGCAGGAACGTCGCGGCTCCCTTGCTGTCCTTGGTGGGGCGCACAGGCGAGAGGATCCCGGTTGCTCCGAGGCGGCAGCGGTGAACGCGAAGGCGGGCGGCGGCCTAGAGGGGTGGCAGTAGCTACGGCGGCGGCCTGGGAGCTTGCCCTGGAGCCCAAGCCAGGTCGCGGCGGAAGCAGGCGAGCGCCCTGCACCTTGGGGCACGTTCAGGAGATGGCTGGCACTCGGGAACGCTCTGGGTAAAACGCGCCCCTTCGCCACGGTCCCTGGGGGCCAAGCGCCCCCATCCGCAATGGCCTTGGCCTCAGCTCCAGCCACCTCTCAGGTGTCGCAGGAGCCTGGCGCAGGAGGGCCCATGAGGCTCGAGGTGGTAACAGGGTCCCCGGCCCGGCCATGGCACCCCGTTGCGCCCTGGGGGCCCGGGCTCCAGTCACTGCTGCCCTCCTGGGATGGAGTTTGCACTCTGGGGTGCGGGCAGGGACTACCCGAGGCCTCCCGCGCAGCCCAGCAGGGCCCGGCGCTGCCACTCTAGCCGCTCCTTCCCACGAGCACCTTCCCACGCTCAGGCAGCCAGTAGCCTCCTCGACCAGGGAGGCGCGCCCCTCGACCAGCTGTCTGCCCTGCGGTGGCTGCTATGGCAGCCAGGGATGCTGCGGACACCCTGCCAGCAGGGAGGCCCGACGAAATTCCATCCCTTTTCTGCCAGGGCAGCGATCCTTGAGTCTCTTTCTGGGCGTTCCCTCATTTCTGGCCTAGCTCTGAAACCAGCTCAGTGGGGGAGAGGGGAAACTTATATACGTCCACTGGAGAGACTGCTACTGAATTGCGGAGAGGTCGGGGTTTTCCATTCCTGGTTCATAAGAATTAAGTAAGTAACGGCGGGGTACATTTACAGAAACATCTTTAGTGATGATAAGGTTTATGTTACTTAGCACTTTGTGTGCAACACATTATTTCTTGGAGGTGTCTCTCAGAGTAGAAAATTGGAATCCTGGGGTCTTTGGGTTCTTCACTGTCTCTTCCACACTTCCCACTCACCTTCACACTCATTCGCTGTCCTCCTACGTTATCACACACCCAAATCTCCCACCAGAACCCATTCTTCCCACATACCCTTCCCTCCATCAACCTGTGTTCTCCCAGCTTTCCAGCCATGCAGCTTCTTGCTTCTCAGCCAGTTTGACTTTTTCAAGATTTCTGAGTGTGGGGCTGGTGGTGTGATGGGTGTATGTCTCTGAGGAGCTCTTATAAAAGAATATATTGGAGACTATGTAAATAGACAAGGTACTGTGTGAGGGTCGATTCCTCTGACTGTCAGGTTGGACCACAAGGGCTGCCTTTAACCCTATTCTCTTCCCTCCTAGTACTCTAATCAGTTATCTGGCCATGTTCCAATAGAAGAAAAATGCTGAAAAGAGAGAATGTTCCTCCCCTACTTCCCTCTCTACCTCTAACAGTCACCCCCTCAACCTTCTACACTTATGCGCTGAGGAGGAAATAGTCTGCTATTTTTATATATTTCTGCCCAATCAATTAACTTAATACAGATATATAATGTGAATTAGTTTTTCCTGATTGTTCTCCAAAGCTTGATTTATGTGGTTGAAATACAGGTCAGGAGCCAAGATGATAAGAAAGTTCATTCCAAATCAGATGTTGCATTGGCTTTATGGCCTTAGGACATTCCTATGGCCTTTCTTTCATAGTTGGTACACTGGCGTAAAAGACATAATACTGTGTACTAAGTATTGTGGGTCTTGTCTTGGTCTTTTGAAGATGAAAGTGTCCTATAAGTTATCAGCATTACACTTTTCAAAGAAAGTGCTTCATTTATCTTTTTATTGGTATACTACATTGACTAGGTCTAAGTAGAAACTTTAGTTTCTGGAAACCTTAACTTGCCATTATTAGCCCACTGGAGCCAAATCTTTCACCAGTACTTAGGTCCTCAGTCTGTTTTCCCCTCTAATGCACATATAACTGAATGAAACATACATAAAAGTAGACATACAGAGTAACAATGATTATTTTAAATCAAAGCTTAATCATATCTAATGTACTCCAACCTAACAATCTGAGTTGGGCTCATTTGAAAACATAACCTCACCCATCTTTAGCCTTTATGGGGGCAGTTAGTTAATTTCTAATAAAAAGTGGCATAAATAATTTTAGGCATGGGTTTATAAGCATGATCAGTATCTAACAGTGGTGAGTCAACAATATTTATTAAGGACCTACAATGTGCAGATACCTCTGCTAACTGGACTGAGGCCCCAGCCTTGGCCTAGTATTTTGGCCTCCTGCTTGTTTGAAGCCTACCTCCTTACTTGCAGCTCCAAGATTTGGGCAGGGAGGGGCTGTGAGGGGCAGGGGTAGAGGCTAGGGACATGACCGGGTTGATTGTTTCTCTCTTGTTTACTTTTCTGACTACTAGCCTTCTCATTTTGCATGTTGTGCCTTGCATAGCCACCCCCTGGGAAGTATTGCCACAAATCAGAGTGACTTGATTGCTTCACAAATGTATCATCTGAATAGTGCAAATTGATTTAGATGAAGTTGGTTTAGTTAATCCCTCCTTCTTAAGTGCAGGGCAACCTGCTCCAACTTGCAGATCCTAAAGCAGTGCCAAAATTGCTCTAGGTAGTGAGCCTACCCATTCCCTCCTCCCTCCTCCCATAAAATCTGCTGACTTCATGGCAGTTGAAAAGGAAACTGTAGGAGGAGTATATATTTAACACTCAACAAACCTCATTGGCTTGGTGAAGGGGTGAGGATGTCTTCTTTTCACTGTATCTCCTAGCACTAAGATTCTCTTTCCCAACAGGATACAAAGCCCTAAAAAAGGTAGACAGGGCTGAGTCACAGAATGTGTCTCAAATGGCAGTTCTCAGAGGTGCCTGCTTGGCCTTATGTGTGTTTGTCACTCAATCTTTATGGATTTTGGAAACTCCCTAGCTGTTAGGCCATGGGATTTGGGTGCTCGTGGAGGCCAGGGGGTGATACATTTCCGTTTAGCATTAAGTTTTCGACTTCTGTGCAAAGGGAAACATGAGGTAGTATGTTTGCAAAGCAAGTCCTAACTTAAGCTGGATATCTTGGCTTAGAGCCTTGCATCATCAAAATATGACATATAACATGTTGATA
The DNA here is from genome assembly GCF_987537825.1 of Furipterus horrens. Lineage (NCBI taxonomy): Eukaryota > Metazoa > Chordata > Mammalia > Chiroptera > Furipteridae > Furipterus > Furipterus horrens. Next base: position 52,993,448 of record NW_028327187.1, on the reverse strand, counting down.
ATGGATATACGATAGTTCAGGAGAGTTCACAGTTGTTCACTTTCTGATAGGTGAAATTTTGGTACCAAGGTGGTGTTGTACGAATATCTGTATTTCATGTCTCTCAAAAAATGTGTTCATCACTGAGCAGGGCAGAGAAAAGACTAGAAAAGTGTTTCTCAACCATTGTATTGGATATGCTAGCAAGTAAGAATACCAGATGAGTGGTATTGAGAAAAGAAATTTAAATCAAATTATCCCCCTGTGCAGGCTACTACCTCCCTTTTTATATCCCCTCTTTTCCAAGGGTAAATATATGTTTCTCTCTCCATTTTTCATGAAGTAAAAGTCTGCTAAGAGCCTTCTATGGGCATTGGAGGTTTGTGGCTGTTTCTACCATTTGTCTTTTTTCATCTTCCCCTTCACCATGGCCATAGACAGACATCTTTGCAAAAGTCAATGCCCCAGCCTTTTCATTTTCCTTAGAAATCCTATAAGCTTCTAAAACTACTATATGGTTTAAGTATAGATGATAGAAAGATTTTGAATAATGTGCCAATATCCCACCACTCCCTTCTCCATGTGTGGTTCACCTGAATGCACACTAGGGTGTTGATTTAACCTAAGTGAGTTAGGAAAGTGTCCTTTGTAAGGCTTGTCCTCCTTGGGTTCTTGTCTCCCTGCAGAGCTCTGACTGCCTGACCTTGGGCTTTATCTCAGACTCTTTCCTGCAGGTCAGACTCCTTTAGCTGATGAAAAGAACAGCATCTCCAGCCTCTTGGTCTTCCTCTTACAGAGACCAAATGATCCGATAACAAACTTGTATAATCTAAAATCCTCCTGTAACAGAAAATACCAATATTTATAATTTGCTGGCTTAGGAGGAGCATAATGTTTGGGCATGGTAGACAATGCTAATGCAGGGTAGTGAAGTATCTAATGTACATAGCCCAGAAGTAAATGGCTGATGTTCCAGAATCCTCTATCACTTTGTATATAGCCCTTTGTTCAGTGTTGCTAAGATCCATGTGGTTCCCAAGGGAGTAGAAGCTTGATTTCAAACAGAATTCTGTTCTTTGTCCCTTGTTTCTGACCTGAACTTGGGGTCCTTTCAGCCTGACATTCAACAGAATGCCCTACATACATATATTGCCAGTTTTGTTCTGTGGAAGTAAGGTGCCTGTCCATTCAGGTGTGCCACTGAACATTTAAACATTTACAAATATTTCATTGGGTAAAAGAGACTGGGGAAAACAGTCCTAGAATGGATGAAAAGCTTTACTGATAGCAGTAAGTAAATTAAGTTTGTTCTCCATTTGTTCCCTAACCTTGTAATTGCCAGTGCAATCTGCATTAAGATAAAGATGTTATGAATTGTACTTAGGATTCTGACAATTATCATGTGTTACCTTGGCAAATCTGTTTCTTGGTTACTTACATTATATCTTTTGCAGTTGTGGCAGATCTAGGACTTTTAGTTCTGCTATTGTGATATTCATTTTAATATTTATGATGACTATATTGTATAAAATACCCAATGGTTGGATTTAGGAGCTAATGATTTTGAAGAAAATATCATTAAATCCACATACTATAAAATATTAAGTAGGCTTAATAACCTATTAGACAGGAAATGACTCTGATGCTCTCTGCCAGTTGGTAATCAACCTCTAGTTCTGCGATCTCCCTGTGCATGATAAAAGCTTAAGAGTAAAGAAGAGAGACAGTACCTCCCTTGGGGAACTCCAGTGTAACAGGGGAGACATATGAGTATAGTGAATACCACAATCAGACTCGTGGTCCTCCAGAAAACTCGTGGGGGAGTGTGATTGTCCTCTATTATGTCAACCATGTGTTTGGGATAAATTTTCAAACATATTCTGCTTTCCTTGATAACTTGCTTTGCATCTGTCATCTGTGACTGCATGGTGAGAATATATTTGTAAAGCAAATAAATTATTTTATTCTATCTGATTCTCATAAAAGCTTCTGAGATGGGTAAGGCAGGAAGTTTTCATTAAACAGATGAAGAGGCTGTGGCCCTAATAGTTTACATGTCTTACCTAGGATCAGTCAGCTAATTAAGTTTAGAGCCAGCACTACGACCAGGCTTTATTATGAGGATCAAATGAGATATTGGCTTTGGAACCACTTGAAAAGTATAAAATGGTACACAAACATAAGATGACTGTTATTGTTAATTATGCTTACTGACTACCTAGCCTCTTGTTTGGGGGGTTTCAATTTTCAGTCTTTATCCTTTTAGGGTGAGAATTCTATGCATTGGTTGCCTTTTATGTTCTCAAATGATCTTTTTTGAGGTCCAACAAGTTTTTTCCTCTTAATAGTATTCTAGGACTTCATTGTCTTTTTTCAGTTCCAAAAGGTGTTCTCACTCATTTATACACCTGTGTGACTCCTCTCCCCTTTAGTTGACCTCTGGAACACCACTATATCTTTCTTGAGTTACAACAGGCAAAATTACATACTGCCCTTCATCATCTTGGCTTAGCTGAGGAAAATTAATGCATTTTATTTCCAGTTCCTCTCATGAGGATGCCCATTGCTTGTTAGTCTTTCTAGTCACACTAATAAATAAGAGTTGTGTTTTGAGGGGCCATTTTTTAATAATCCAAGATGTCTTTTCTATGTGATAACAGATAGCAAGAGCTCTGTAATAATAGGATGTCAGAGCTGGAAAGCATCTTAAATAGATCATGTGGTGATTTTAGTCCAACTTGAATGACATTTTACAGTTAAGGAAAAATCAGACTAAGCCAGGACTTGTTTGCTCATTCCCCAAGGCAAGAAAACAGTTTCTTATGTTTTAAGGAAGAACTCTTAGAGCATTAATGTTAATATCCTGAAGAATGTTTATTTTATATTAACTTTTTAAAACAAACTCTACAACTCAGTTCAGTTCTCATTCTATAGCCCAGAGGTCAGGCTTGGTTTTGTATTCATGGCTTTTCTCTGAAGAAGGAGAGACTGTGGCTCCTAAGGGAGGTGGTGAGAACCCAGAGCCACGCTCTACAGATCTAAAAGATGAAAATTAGATAGAATATAAACTTTTGAAATAAGTGAGCACTTAATTATGTTAAAATAACATTTGAAATAATAGAATTCTTCTAAGTGCTGGTCATGAGTTCTCTCTCTGATCAGAATTAACTAAATGCTGGATTTGAAAGGTGATACTAAAATTGATCTTTTCACTTTATAATGCAGAATATATTGTTTTTATCTTACTCACCTGCTTTTAAACTGCTCTTTTCTATTTCTACCTACTCACACAGCCTTATACCTTCTTATAGTTTATTCTCATCCACTTTTTTTTCAGAGACTTAGCCTGAAGGAGATGCGGGGTGAAGATAAGCCATGGATAACACTTTTATAATAGAGCAAGGGCAAATACATAAACATACTTAGTCCCTCTCTATATCGCAGTTCGCTTAACACGGCCTCACTGTATTGTGGAATTTTAAAAAATATTATATTTAATTATTTATCACAGATTTTTCGCTATATCGCGGGATTTTGCGGCACTGTATATGTATGTTGTTAAAGTTACGCAGGTTTAAGAGTAGAATAAATGTAGGGTTCCTACTTTGTGGGGGGGTCTAGAATGTAATACCCATGATAAGTGAGGGAATACTGTACTTAGTTGATGACATAGAAGTAACTAAATTATATAGAAGGAAACAAATCAGTGTATGTGGTTGTGGATATTTGTTTCTTAACATGGCAGTTGGGCTGCTCTCCTGAGCATTTCATCAATGCATTTTTATGACAAACAATTGTGTTTTCTGGAAAATACTTCATGATTACCTGTCATTGGGTTGCACCCTATCAGGTTCATATACTGTCTTCATTCTAAGCAAACATTCTAATTCTGCATAGATTAGTGATTCACAAACTTTGAAGTTGCAACACTCTGTCATTGTTTTATTTTTGTCATACCATCCCCCCTGTACTTCCTAAAAGTATTTTGTGATATAGGAGTAAAATATTTTGGGGAGTTTTATATTTTTTAAATGAATAAAATTAGGAACTGAGAGCTTTCTAACACCCATTAAAGATATTCCAGAATATTGCAAAACCTAGACAGGGAATTACATACCTTGAAAAACAATTGAAAGGAGTAAGCAATCCAGTAGAGTTTAGAAATACTACGTAATTACATAGTTGGCAGTATAGTATAATAGTTAACTGTTTACATTCTGGGTTCAGACCTGGGTTTGAAAAATTTTTAATTGAGATATAATTCAGTATCATAATATTAACCATTTTAAAGTGTACACTTCACTGGTTTTTAGTATATTCACAAGGTTATACAACCATCACTACTATCTAGTTTCTGAACATTTCATCATCCCAAAAGAAACCACATACCAATTAGAAGTAACTTTCTTTTTAAATATTTTGTTTACTTACTTTTAGAAAGAGGGGAAAGGAGTGAGAAAGAGAGGGAGAGAAACATGCAAGAGATACATCGATTGATTGCCTCTCACACGCCCCCAACTAGGGACCTGGCCTGCAACGCAGGCATGTGCCCTAACTGGGAATTGAACCAGCAACCTTTTGAATTCCAGGCCCATGCTCAAGCCACTGAGCCAGACCAGCCAGGGCAGTAGTGACTCTTTATTCCCTTAATTCCCTAGCCTTGCCAACCACTTAATTTATTTTCTGTTCTTATGGGTTTACCTATTATGGATATTTCATTAAATGAAATAATATAATTTGAGGCCTTTTGTGACTGGATTCTTTCACTTAGAATAATATAGCATGTATTTACTTATTTAGAGAGGGTAAGAGAGGGGGAGAAAGAGGGAGAAAAACATCAATGCCAGAGGCCAGAGAGAAACACTGATCAGTTGCCTCTTGTAAGCACCTCATCTGGGGACCAAACCTACAACCCAGGCATGTGCCCTTACCGGGAATTGAACTGGCGACCTTTCACTTTGAGGGGCGATGCCCAACCATCTGAACCACACCAGTCAGGGCTCGTTTCTTTTTCATTGAGATGAACTTTGAGAAAATTATTCTAAGTGAAAGGAATCCAGTCACAAAATGCCTCAAATTATATGATTCCATTTATATGAAAATCCATAACAGGAAAATCCATAAGGACAGAAAATAGATTAAGTGGTTGCCAAGGACTAGAGGTTTGGGGAAATAAAGAGTTACTGCTAATTGGTATGGGGTTTCTTTTGGAATGATGAAAGTGTTCAGAAATTAGATAGTAATGATGGTTTTATAACTTTGTGAATAATATTTCATTATATGGATATACCACATTTATTTATCCATTCATCAGCTGATGGACATTTGGGTTATTTCCATCATTTGGCTATTATGAATCATGCTGCTATGAACATTATGTACATGTTTTTGAGTGAGCATGTATTCAATTTTTCTCAATCATTTGATAACTTTACATTTATCCTGTTGAGGAACTGCCAACTATTTCCCAATGCAGTTGATCATTCTATATTCCCACCAGCAATGTATGAGGGTTTCAATTTCCCCATATCCAGGTTGACATTTTCTATATTTTAAAAATTAAAGCTATCTTAGTGGTTGTGAAGTAGTATCTTAGTGTGGTTTTGATTTGTATTTTCCTAATGACTGATGATGGTGAGTATCTTTTCATATGCTTATTGATGACATATATATTCTTTTGAGAAAGATCTATTCAAATCCTTGCCTATTTTTTTTTTTTTGGTGAGATGTAAGAATTATGTGTATTTCTAGATAGTAGACCTGTATCACATATATGATCTGAAAATATTCTTTCTCATTCTTTGAATTGTTTTTTCACTTTCTTGGTGGTATTATTTGCAGCACAGAAAATTTCAATTTTGATTAAGTCTGATTTATCTATTTTTTCTTTTAGTTGTTTGTACAGTTGGTGTCATCTAAGAAACCCTTGCCTAACCTAAGTTCAGAGATTTACACCTATGTTTCCTTCCAAGAGATTTATAGTTTCTGCACTCATATTTAGATCATTGATTCATTTTGAGTTAACTCTTATATATGGGGTGAGGTAGGGCTCTAAGTTTATGCGTTTGTATACGGATATCTAGTTATTCTAGCACAATTTGTTGAAAATATTATTTTCCCCCATTGAATGGTCTTGGAACCCTTGTCAAAAGTCAATTAACCATTAATATAAGAGTATATGAGTTTATTTCTAGCTTCTTGGTTGTATTCTGGGTTTAAATCTTAGCTTTGCTACTTGTAAACAAGTGTGACCCTGGGTAATTTGTCTTTTTAAAAAAATAACAGTATTTATCTTTTAGAGGGATGTTCTGAAAATTAAATGAGATAATGCTTATAAATATATGTAAAGGCCATTATTTAGTTCTCGGCCTATAGTAAATGCCCAATAAATTTTAAGGGGAAAGATGCTTAGATAACCGGGGAAGTAGGAAAAATGAGGAATAGTTGAAAGGATATTGAAATATTAGGAGTCACTAGAATAATACATTGATAAGGTGGCCTTATAAGTGAGAGATGAGATGAAGAGATGTTTGAAGAAATTGAAAAAGTATTCAGTTCCCCCAAATTAGCTAAAGCAGTTACTATATAAGTGGGGACCTCAAAAACCATGAATTATCTTTTGGAGGGCAGGCCCCTTGCAGTGCAGGCTTCTGCCACTAGGTAGGTGTTCTAAGAACCCATCTGTATCAGTGTGTCAGCTGGCGTTGTTGTGAGAGGCTGTGTTCAGCTTCAGTGAATTTTTTTTGAGGACCCTTCCACTACATTTGCCCATTTCATGATGGGTGATTTACGAGTGCACTTGCCCACACTGTGCTGAGTGTTCAGCAGTTTTTGACCAAAGACAACATGACCCCCCGATGCCCCACCATCCCTATTCACCTGATATTGCCCCCAAGTGACTTTTCTTTTGTTCTCCTGGATGAAAAAAAGCACTCAAAGGGAAATGCTTTGCCAGTGTGGAAGAGGTGAAACAAGCAAACAAATAAAAAAAAATGGCGGAAGCACTAAAGGGCATCAAAATTGATGAGTTCAAAACTGTTTTGAGCAGGAATAAATGTCTCAATAAGTGTATTGCATCAAATGGAGAGTGCTTTGAAGGTTACTGAAGTTTAAACATGTAAGAATAAATACATGATCTTTTATAAATAAATTCCAATTTGGGGGAGTTTCTCCCCTCATATGATGATAAAATGGAACTGTGTAGAGAAGTTGCTTATCATAAACAACAGACTGTAATCACCACGTATTATTCTTTATAAGAGCTGAAATTAGTTAAAGTAAGTTATTATAGAGCACTTATGTTTCACTTTTTTCTATGTCAAGGATTCTTTTGAGAACATTTTTAATGCTATGGACAACCTTCTCACCCATGAAAATGTGCATATGACATACACACAACATTCTTCAAACAGTTCTAGAAGATTCAGGAATCCCTAGTTAAAAATCCTATTTTGATCTTATCTAAGACAATCCTGACCCATACCATACTTTCCTAAGCTTAATTTCATGGTGATTTTCAAGTGTCACACTTAATTGGGAACAATTTTTATGATCCTAGGAAAATTTAAAGAGCTTGTACTCAGTACAGAAGAATTTATACAACACCATCTTAAGACTTAGAAGACTTGTGGTACTCTGATTTTTTTATATTGCTTTCAACATATAGACATACCTCTTAGCAAAGCTCCTGACCAATTGTAATTTTGGTGGGAGACCATACTTGATCCTTTCAGGTAGCTTATAACACAAACATTGAGGGATGAACAATGTAGTTCTGGTAAAGACAGTAATGGAAATGCAGTGTAAGATGGAGATAAGTCTGAAAGAAAGAGATATAGCTCTGGAAGGGACTCGGAATAAGAGGCAGATATTCAGAGCAACTCAGAAGAACACAGAGACAAAAATAGAAGTGCAAATATGCTGTTTAGAAACCCTTTTGTAAATAGTTAAGATAAACGTCAGTGAAGGAGGTGAGGTGATAGAAATAGAGGTGTAGGGAAAAGAGTACAGGCATTGTGACACAGTGCTCTGAGTATGTATATTCTAGATTAATTTACTTAACAATTCTGAACCCCAAATTCCTTACCATAGTACGAGTATTGTAGTAGTACCTTCCTCACAGGCTTCTTTATAGAATTTAATGAAATAATGTATGTATAGTGCTTAATATGGAACTCAGAATACAAAAGGCGCTCTATTAATGCTAGGTCATCTCATGACTTCTTCTACTTTAAAGGATCTATTATTTAACAATTATTGAATAACTAGTGTGTGCAAAGCATCGTACTTTGAATAAAAGTATGAAATAGTTGATGCCCTCAAAGAGCAGGGAGAGTTAGCTGAAGAGACAGATATATAGATGAAATAAAACAGAATGTTCTGGAAGCCACCAGTGGTTGAGGTGATAAACATGTAAATGAGAAAACTGGTTTTCTAGGCTTGGATGGTGATATTCACCATATAGAGAAAACTTGAAGAAGAACAGGTGCTTTTGTTTTCAAGGAGGAAAGGTTAATAAGTTTACTTATTTACACATTGAAATGAGCTGTGGATTTTCAAATGCAATGTTTCTGCCTTGAGTAAAAATTGGGATCTTTCATCTCCAAAGTCTCTTCTAATCTAAGATTCTATGATAGATGTACATTTTAATTGTTTTACTTTATCTCTATAGGTGAATGCTGATAGATGTTATAAGCTACAAAATACTAGGCAACAATTTTAAGCATTGTAAAATAAAAATACCATGTCTTATTTAAAAAGTGGTTAAAAAACATTTGAACTTACCAAACCAACTGAGAGTGACTTTTTGACAAAAATATTCTTGACTTTTACAGCTTAGTTTCCTGTAGATTTCTACAAAATAGTTCAGTGTACTTAAAAAGTTTGATTTAGAAACAGCTTTTAGGGATACAGCTATTGTACTTTTGCAGAGGGTATAATTGTACAGTACTTAATATTTAAGTATCCTGTGAGAAGGCTATGTGGGTATCTATGATAGATGACCAAATCTGAAGAAATATCAATGGCAGAGTCATATTCTTAAGTCCTGTTGAGTGTCTCCAATGATAGTGAGATGACGAACAAAAGTTGTTCAAAAGCAAAAGGATAGCTCTGGCTGGTGAGGCTCAGTTGGTTGAAGTGTTATCCTGTAATCCAAGGGTTGCAGGTTCAATTCCCATCAGGGCACATACCTAGGTTGTGCGTTCGATTCCTGGTTGGAGCATGTGTGGGAGGTGACCAATTGATGTTTCTCTCTCACATTGATGTTTCTCTTTTTCCCTCGCTCTAAAAGCAATGAAAAATGTCCTCTGGTGAGGACTGGAAAAAAAACAAGATGATCATAGGATTAACATTTCAGTCAATAAGACATTTTATATTGTTCCTTAGTTAAGTCTAGCTTACAATATTTATGTGTGTTGATTTTAATTAATGAAAAACTTATGGCAACAAGTATGTATATGTTCAGCTCAGAAATATCTGTGAGAGAAGAGATAGATTGACAAAGAGGTTAGTTTCTTTTTGGTTTAGTTTGATGCACACTACAATGAAGATTGCCAGGTCCTGACTGGTGTGGCTCAGTTGGTTGGTGTCATCACACAAAGAGAAAGGTCACCAGTTTGATTCTTAGTCAGGGCACATGCCTAGGTTATGGGTTCAGTGCCCAACTGGGGCATATGAGAGGGAACTGATTGATGTTTCTTTCTCACATCAATGTTTCTCTCCCTCTCTTTCTCCCTCCCTTACCCTCTCTCTAAAAATAAGTAAATAAAATCTTGAAAATGAAGATTACTGAGGGATCCAAGACGACATAGGAGAAAGTGGAAGCTACGCTAATCTCCCAGGACCAATCTGGAATAACAACTAAATTGTAGAGAAATCATCCTGAATAACCAACTGAACACTAACTTGAGAGAAGCTTTGTGACCATGGATAGACAGAAGAAACCACTTCACCACAATGAGACTGGTAGGGATTGTGGAGGAGGTGCGAGAGGACTGGCTGGGTTCCAATGGGCAGCAGCTGAAGTTCCAGAGGGATATTTCAGTGGCCAAGGGGTTCCCACTGAGAAATGTGGGGTCTAAGTCTCAAGCTGGGCTCCTGAGCCTACAGACCCAGAGCCAGAAAGGAACCCAGATAACATCTAACTGTGAAAAGCAGGATTTTTCTCTGCCAGGGAAAGACAACTGGAGATGTAGAGAGCATCTTAAAGGGCCAAAGCACTAAATTTAATTTGCCACCATTTCCCCTGGGGTTCAGCAGAGGGAGGGCTTAGTATACTAGAGACGCTTGAGGAAATCTGGGGTTGGTGGCTCTGGGGAGAGAACTGAAGGAGGAGCTGCCAGGATCCTTGTGCTGAATCGTTCCTCATACAGCAGAAGCCATCTTTCTCAGGCAGAGCACTCCTCTCCAAATAGCATCAGCCTGAGGGGAACCAATAGCCACACCCACAGAAATCATCTTCCCTACCCTGTGGAGTTTAAGCGGCCACTGATTATAGCTTGGTGCTATATCACTAATTAGTTTAACAACTAAGGTGGATCTCTGGGAGCTCTACGAGACTTCAACTGACCCTACCCAGGACTTGGTGATGGTAAAAGTCAGCTTTAGCGCACAGCCTGGTTCTTTCTGCACACAAACATGCTCAACAGCAGGAGCCACACAATGTGGATCATTGATAGTTCCAAACAGGTGGACCAGGGCCAGTCTCAAGCAATATCTGACAAAGGCTTACACAGAATCTTTGCAGATCTACCTAATACATATAAACAAATACAAAGGAGCAGCCAAGATAAGAAGACAAAGAAACAGAACCCAAATGAAAGAACAAAAGAAATCTGCAAAAGAAGAGCTAGATGAAAGGGAGGCAAGCAATTTATTAGACAATTCAGAGTAATGTTTGTAAGGATACTCAACAGCATGAAAAAAGACATAGAAATCATTTTAAAAGACCAGTCAGAAATAAAGAATACAATTTCAGAAACAAGTATTACACTAAAAGGAATAAATAGTAGGTTAGATGAAGCAGAAGATCAACTTAGTGATTTGGAAGACAAAGTAGAAAAAAACAGACAGAGAAGCAAAAGAAGAAAGAATTAAAAAACGAGGCAAGCTTAAGTAACATTTTAGACAACATGAAGCATAACAACATCCACATCATGAGAATACTGGGAGAAGAGAGCAAGCAAGGGATCGAGAACATATTTGATGAAATAATGACCATAAACTTCACCAAAATCTGGTGAACGAAAAAGACACACATGTCCAGGAATCACAGAGAGTCCCAAATATGTTGGGCCCAAAGAGGCCTACACTGTGACACATTATAATTAAAATGACAAGGCTTAAAGACAAGGAGAGAATCCTAACAACTGCAAGAGAACAGCAGGTAGTTTTTTACAAGGGAGCACCAATAAGACTGTCATCTGATTTCTCAACAGAAAAATTTCAGGCTAGAAGGGAGTGGCATGAAATATTCAAGGTGATGAAAACCAAGGACCTACATTCAAGGCCACTACCTAGCAAAGCTATCACTTAAAATTGAAGGAGAAATAAGGAGCTTCCCAGACAAGAAAAAGCTAAAAGGGTTTGTTAACACCAAACCAGTACTGCAATAAATGTTAAAGGACGTCCTTTAAGAAAAAGAAGAAGAAAAAGAAAAAGAAAAAAGAGGAAAATAGTCTAACAATAAAATGGCACTAAATATGTGTCTACCAATAATCGCCTTAAATGTAAATGGCTTAAATGCTCCAACCAAAAGATATAAGGTAGCTGAATGGATAAGAAAACAAGACCCATATCTATGCTGCCTCCAAAAGACCCACCTCAGATAGAAAGATACATGCAAAAAGTAAAGGGATGGAAAAAGATATTTCATGCAAATGAAAAGGAATAAGAGGTTGGGGTAACAATACTTATATCTGACAAAATAGACTTTAAAATGAAGGCTATAGTAAGAGACAAAAAAGGACACTACATAATAATAAAGGGAAAAATCTAACAAGAGGCTATAAATCTAGTAAACATTTACATACCCAACATACAAGCACCTAAATATGTGAAGCAAATATTGATGGACATAAAGGGAAAAATTGACAAAAATACAGTCATAGTTAGGGGTTTTAGCACACCATTGACTTGAATGGAGAAATCTTCCAGGCAGAAAATCAACAAGGAAACAGTGACCTTAAGTGGTACACTAGATCAAATGGATTTATCTGCTATCTTCAGAGCATTTTATCCCAAAGCAGCAGAATATACATATTTTCAAGTGCACATGGAATGATTTCTAGGATGGACTACATGTTAGGACACAAAACAAGTCTCAATATATACAAGAAGACTGAAATCATATCAAGCATCTTCTCTGACCACAAGCTATGAAACTAGAAATTAATCAGAAGAAGAACACTGAAAAATATGCAATGATATGGAAGCTACATAACTTGTTATTAAACAATGAATGAGTCAACAACGACATCAAGAAAGAAATCATTTATTGAAGAGGCTATTTTCACTTCATTTTATGTTCCTTACCCCTTTTTCAAATACTAGTTGACCATATAGGCCCGGGTTTATTTCTGGCTCTCTATTCTGTTTCATCGATCTATATGTCTGTTCTTATGCCAGTACCAGACTGTTTTGATTACAGTGGCCAGGTATCATGATTCCTATTACTGTGTTCTTCTTTGTCAAGATCGCTGTGGCTATTTGGGGTCTTTTTTGGTTCCATATAAATTTTTGAAGTATTTGTTCTAGGTCAGTGAAATATGTCATTGGTATTTTAATAGGGATTGCATTGAATCTATAAATTGCTTTGGGTAGTATGGACATTTTAATGATGTTGATTATTCCTATCTATGAACATGGTATATGCTTCCATTTATTTGTATCTTCCTTAATTGCTTTCTTCAGTGTTATATAGTTTTCTGAGTACAGGTCTTTTACCTCCTTGGTTAAGTTTATTCCTAAGTACTTTATTTTTTTGTTGCTACAGTAAATGGGATTTTTTTTCTAGTTTCTATCTCTGATATTTTATTGTTGCTATACAGAAATGCCTTTGATTTCTGAATATTGACTTTGTACCCTGCTATTTTGCCAAATTCACTTATTAGGTCGAGTAGTTTTTTTGTGGAGTCTATAAGGTTACCTATGTACATTATCATGTCATCTGCAAATAATTACAGTTTTACTTCCTCTTTTCCAATATGGAAACCTTTTATTTTTATTTTTTTTCTTGTCTGATGTTGTGGCTAGAACTTCCAAGACTATGTTCAATAGGAGTGGAAAGAGTAGACATCCTTGTCTTGTTTCTTATCTCAGGGAGAATGCTTTCAGTTTTTGCCCATCGAGTATGATGTTGGATTCAGGTTTTTCATATATGGCCTTTATTATGTTGAAGTATGCTCCCTCTAGTCCCAGTTTGCTGAGTGTTTTAATCATAAATGGGTGTTGTACTTTATCAAATGCTTTTCCTGCATCCATTGATATGATCATGTGGTTTTTGTCTTTCATTTTGCTTATGTGGTGTATTACATTTCTGATTTGCGAATATTAAACCATCCTTGCATCCCTGGCATGAATCCCACTTGATCATGGTGTATGATCTTTTTAATGTGTTGTTGGATCCAGTTTGCCAATATTTTGTTGAGGATTTTAGCATCTATGTTTATCAGCGATATTGGCCTATAGTTTTTGTTCTTTGCTGGGTCTTGATATGATTTTGGAATTCGGTAATACTGGCCTCATAGAAAAAGTTTGGGAGTCTGGGAGAACTGGACAGGAACATGCAAGAAAATGAAACTAGACCACCAACTTATACCCTACACCAGAATAAACTCAAGATGAATAAAAGACTTAAATGTAAGCCATGACACCATGAAAGTCCTAGGGAAAAACATAGGCAAGAAAATTCAGGTCTCCCACAAAGCAATATTTTCTTTGATATATCACCTAGGAAAAGGGAAATAAAGGAAAGACTAAACAAATGGGACTACATCAAACTAATGAGTTTCTACTCAGTAAAAGTAAACATCAGCAAGATGAAAAAGGAACCAACCATATGGGAAAACATATTTGCCAATGATACCTCAGGCAACAGATTGATCTCCAAAATATATAAAGGACTACATCTCAACACCACGAAGACAGACAACCCAATTAAAATATAAGCAAAAGACCTGAACAGACACTTCTCCAAAGAAGACATACAAAGATTCCATAGGCATATGGAAGAATGCTCAATGTCACTAGCCATCAGAGAGATGCAAATTAAAACCACAATGACGTATCACTTCACACCAGTCAGAATGGCCAGCATCAGCAAACCAAGAAACAACAAGTGCTGGTGAGGATGTGGAGAAAAGAGAACCCTAGTGCACTGTTTGTGGGAATGCAGACTGTGGTGCAGCCACTATGGAAAACAGTATGTAACTTCCTAAAAAAACTAAAAATGTAACTGCCTTTTAAGCCAGTGATTCCACTGCTGGGATTACATCTGAAGAATCCTGAAACACCAGTTCAAAAGAACCTGTGCACCCCTGTGTTCATAGCAGTGCTATTTACAATAGCCAAGTGCTGGAAACAGCCTAAATGCCCATCTATAGATGAGTGGATTAAAAAACTGTTGGACATTTACACGATGGAATACCTTGCAACAGAAAGAAAAAGGAATTTCTACCATTTGCGACAACATGGATGGAACTAGAGAGAATTATGCGTAGTGAAATAGGCCAGGCAACTAAAGAAAAATACCATATGATATCAACTAATACAGGAAACTAATGAACAACACAAATGAAAGAACAAAACTGAACCAAAGGCATGTAAACAAGGAGCAGACTAACAGTTATCAGGGGGTGTGGGGGAGGGTGTGAAGGGGGGTAAGTAGGGGAAAGGTTTAGCAAAGGAATTAGTATAACTGACCCATGGACATAGAGAACGGGGTGGAGATTGACTGTGGGAGAAGGGGTAGACGGGGTGGGGTGGGAGCAATGGGGGAAAAAGTGGGACTACTGTAATAGAAAAACAATAAATAAATTAAAAAAAGAAACTCTAGAACTGATAAATGAATACAGCAAAGTAGTAGGACACAAAATTAATATCCAGAAATTAGTTGCATTTTTATATACCAATATGAGCTAATAGAAAATGAAATTAAGAATATAATCTCATTCACAATTTCAACAAAGAGAATAAAATACCTAGGCATAAACTTAACCAAGGATGTAAAAGACTTTTACTTGGACAATTATAAGACACTGAAGAAATAAACTGAAGAAGATACAAACCACTGGTAGCACAAATTGTATTCATGGATAGGAGAATTAACATCATTAAAATGTCCATACTACCCAAAGCAATCTATGTATTCAATGCTGTTTTTATCAAGATTCCAGTTATGTATTTCACAGAACTAATACAAACATTTAAAAAATATATGGAACCATAAAAGGTCCCACACTGCAACAGTGATTCTGAGAAAAAAGAACAAAGTTGGAGGAATCATGGTACCTTATCTCAAACTATACTATAAAGCCATAGAAATCAAAACAGCATGGTACTGGCATAAGAACAGACACATAGATCAATGGAACAGAATAGAGAGCCCAGAAATAAACCCACACCATTACAATAAATTAATATTCAACAGTGGAAGCAAGCATATACAATGGGCTAAAGATTGTCTATTCAGTAAATGGTGTTGGGAAAATTGGACAAATACCTGCGGAAAAATGAAATGACCACCTTCTTATACTGCACAAAAGAATAAATTTAAAATGGATCAAAGACTTAAATGTTAGATCTGAAACCATAAAAATTGTAGAAGAAAACAGGCAACAAAATCTCAGACATTCATTGATCGTAGTGAGCTTTTATTGGATATATCTCCGCAGGCAAGGGAAACGGAAAAAAATGGGAGCACATCAAACTAAAAAGTTTTTGCATAGCAAAGGATATCATCAACAAAATAAAAATATTACCCACTGAATGTTCTCTAATTCATATAATTGCCCATACATCTGATAGAAGGTTAATATTCTAAATTTATAAACAATTTACAAAACTCAACACCAAGAAAACAAACAACCTAATTTAAAAATGGACAAAGGACCTAACTAAACACTTCTTCGAAGAAGACATACAGATGACCAATAGATATATGAAAAGAGGCTCATCATCACTAATCATCAAAAAAATGCAAATTAAAACCACAATGATATGTCACTGCTGTTAGAATGGTCATCATCAATAAATCAACAAACAAGTGCTGGCGAGGATGTGGAGAAAGAGGAACCCTAGTGCACTGTTGGTGAGAGTCCAGCCACTGTGAAAAGCAGTATGGAGGCATCTCAAAAAATTAATAATAGATCTGCCTTTTGACCCAGGTATCCCACTTCTGGGAATATATCTGAAGAAACACAAAATACTGATTTACAAGAACACTAGCACCTCTATGTTCATTGCAACATTATTTACAATCGCCAAGATATAGAAGCAGCCCAAGTGTCCATCAGTAGATGGGACATTTATACAATGGAATATGACCTGGCAGTAGAAAAGATTTTACCCTTTGTGACAGCATAGATGGATCTGGAGAACATTATGCTAAGTGAAATAAGCCAGTCAGAGAAAGACAAATACCGTGTGATTTCACTAATATGTGGCATCAAGTGAGCAAACTGAATTAACAAAGACAATGGGGACATACTCATAGATGGAGATCCGGATGACAGCTGGTGAAGGGAGGTTAGTGGGTGGAGGGATTGAGCAAAAAGGAAAAAGGACTCATGGACATGAGCAATAGTATCATGGTTGCTGGGGAGGAGGGGTATAAAGGAACTAAATGGTAATAGCAAAAATGCAATAAAGATTAAATAAACAATGATGATTACCAGATCTGAAAATTTCTGGCTCCTCAGTTAGCTAATATATATCTAGATTTTGATATGTATCTTGTTATGTTTTAGGAACTATGAAAAGACACATGGGGAGGTGAGCTTCATAGCAGGCTTGTGCTAGTTCAGCAGGTGTTAAAGCCAACTGAAGCCACAAGGTAATTTGTCTCCATTATTGATCAGCAACTATTGCTGAGTAAGTTGAAAAGGTGAAATCATTGCTCATTTAGTTTGATGAAATGAAGAATTTTCTGAAGGTGAGGTAATAAAATGAAAATGAAAACTATCATCATTTGTTTCTAGTACCTCAGTTTACTTGAAATGGGATGGAACAGAAATTTCTGTGTTAATAAGAAGTAATTTAAGTTCACACTCTGGAGAACCCATTATCCTACAAACAAGAACTGCATTTTTCTAAAGCTCTCTCTTATTATGCAGACGCACAGAATGGAATCATTTCATGAACTAGAGAGTTAGTTTGAAATCTGGCCTTGTTTTCCTTCCACTAGAAGTGAAATAGGAGCAGCCCCTATATTTTACCTTGAAGTAAAATACAGAGCAATATTGGAGAATGGAAATTGAGACTTTTGCAGGGTCTCAGGCTCATTATAGTCGAGGACAAGAAATGTCAGTGGAGAATATGTAAGAGAATGATCAATGTCAGTGTTGTGAGCTGGAATAGTAGTAATGTTAATCAGTAAACCAGGATTCAGAGGTTGTCACTGGGTTTTATTATTAGTACAGGAAAATAAACTCAGGCATTTGTCAAAAACAAGGTTTGAAGGGGGAGAAAGTCTTTCTGATTAATTTCTGAATCACTTTCCTGTTACTTCAGCATCCCTGGGGAATCCAACCTGTAAAGTCCCATTGGTCAGTGAATAATTATATTACATCTACCTTCCCTTAGAAGTTCTTAATGACTCTTGCTTTGTATTTCTTGCAGGTGAAAGCCCAGCTTCTGTGGTTGTTAATGCCTCAGCAGGATTATTTTCACTAAAGATGGAAACACTGGAGTCTGAATTGACCTGTCCAATCTGCCTAGAGTTGTTTGAAGACCCCCTTCTGCTCCCTTGTGCTCATAGCCTGTGCTTCAGTTGTGCCCATCGCATCTTGATCTCCAGCTGCAGCTCTGGTGAACCCATTGAACCCATTACTGCTTTCCAGTGTCCTACCTGTAGGTATGTTATCTCGCTGAACCACCGGGGCCTGGATGGCCTCAAGAGGAATGTGACTCTGCAAAACATTATTGACCGCTTCCAGAAGGCTTCAGTCAGTGGACCCAATTCCCCAAGTGAGAGCCGCCGGGAGAGGACCTACAGGCCCAGCACCACCATGTCTAATGAGCGAATTGCTTGCCAGTTCTGTGAACAGGACCCGCCAAGGGATGCAGTGAAAACATGCATCACCTGTGAGGTCTCCTACTGTGACCGCTGCCTGAGGGCCACACACCCCAACAAGAAACCTTTCACCAGCCACCGCCTAGTAGAACCACTGCCAGATGCACATCTTCGAGGGATCACCTGCCTGGACCATGAGAATGAGAAAGTGAACATGTATTGTTTATCTGATGACCAATTGATCTGTGCCTTATGCAAACTGGTGGGGCGTCACCGAGACCATCAGGTTGCATCTCTGAATGATCGATTTGAGAAACTCAAGGTAAGGGATCTGGGAAATATCACTTACACAACTTTGTCTCTTTATACAGTTATATAGTTAGCAAGTTCTCTCATAAAATGGGTCACTTTTTAAAATATAAGCCTTGTGAGGAATAATCTACTCACCTGCAAGCTCTCACTGGAACTTATTTCATCTGTTGCATAAACCTGCTTGCATCTGACCAGTTCTGGGGAAGTTAGCCCATGACCCACCACACCAGTAGTTCACCCAGGGAAACAGCACTCTCTTTCCTCTTTCAGTGCCATATTGCATGCTACATATCTTTACCATGGTCTTTCTACTTCTTTTAAGTATGTGCATACCTGTGTAGGTGTGCTGCAATTAGCATTTGTGCTGATTTTCATATTTATGAGTATAGCCATGGGAAGGTTGGGTGTATCTTTGTGTAGGTGTAGGTGTCTCAGTATATCTCTATATGTGAGAGATTTTTATGGAGGACAGTAGTGTATGTTTGCACACTCAGTACTCTAAAGAAAAAAGTTTGGCATTGGCTACTACGAATTCCCATCAAGCCCTTAATGTGGGGCTAATTCTAAGTCTGCTTTAAAAAGCAAAAGGAAACAAAATTAAAATTACAACAAAACAAAACAAACAGGCAAAAAAGGAACTTCAATGAACCATGAAGTCAGGAGGAATGATCAAATACCTGAACTAAACATTTAAACTGAAGGCCATAAATATTTAATCCAGTATCAGATTTTGTGCCAGTGTTTATTTTTGTGGTTTATGGACTGAAGCACTTGTTTGCAGTCCCTGCCTTGGAAGTTCCTAGTCTTTCATTTGTGTTCAGTGGGCAGAGTTTTCCAAAGCTCTTGGGCCATATAATACTTATGAGCAAGTCTAAGTGCCTATTATAAAGCCCTGTTGATGTTAAAATGTCAGATCCAAGAAATTGTTTTATTCCCATTTCCTGCCTGGTATGCAGTTTACATTCTCTTACAAAAAGGAGCAACTTAGAAATTCCAGAAAAATAAATTGTGTAAAACAAGTAAGATTATCACTGCTAAATAGGGCCCGAATATATAAGCCAAGCTCTAAGGAAGATTTACATAGGATGGAAGGAGGGCAAGAAGGGGGTGGAGAGTTTCTTCTTTCCATACTCTGGAATAATGTAACTTAGGTAAAATTTATTATGTTTGTGAGGGCAGCAATACTCAAGATAGTATACATATTCTCTTTTGTAATTTGTGGCAAGCAATATTGAGCCTAGTCAGACTGACAATGCTTTGTGCCTTTTTTATTGTTATTTATTCCTAATGTTTATAAACTTGTATGAAGTTCAATGTTTATGTTGATTTCACTCAAGGTGATATTCTCATTCATATCAAGACTGCAATTCTTAGGATCATAAAAAGTTAGACCTTGATCTTGGTCTAGTCGAAACCCTACACTTTAAAGTAGTATAAACTGAGAGTTTCATAGGTTAAGCAGTTTGGTCAAAGTCACAAAATTGAAACTGGAACTCAGCTTCTAGTTTGTGAATTAAGGACCCTTCCTACTGCATCCTGCTGCCACTTTATTTTAGACCTAATTTTTCCCCATGAAATGCGATTTGAAACTAAACATTATCCTCCAGCAATTGCACATATTTCGGGTCACAGATAAATTATTACCAGCATCCAGGAAAAGATATTATATAAACTTACAGCTTCATAACTGGAAGAGATGGGGACAGGTTTGCAGGAAGAGTGAGCAATATGGAGAGGATGAAACAATCTCTGCCAAATATTTGCAGGTGTTGGAACTATAATAAAGCATTGGCCTTGAGAAATGCTTCAAACAGAAAAATCTGTATCCATATGTACTACTGAGATAACAAAAAACTGGATAGAATAAGCCTGTATCTACAAAACATCAGCTTTTTAAAAACATCCAAAAACATGAAAACATTGGATGATTGATTAGATACTTGTCATAATGCAGCTATCGCCCTTGTCCCTAGGGATGGATGGAGCGCAAAAACATTTAACCAAAAGATACTTTAGTCTGTAACTAATCATTAATATTTGGAGAGAGAAAGGCCAGATTTTGAATTGTTCCCTTTTAACTTTTTAAGGAAATGAGCAGAAAAATCTGATTATAAATTAAGTGGAAACTTTTTTTGTTCATTTTTGGATGGAAAGTGGAAACATATGAATCATTCCAAACCGTGTGGTTTGTTATATTGTCTGGAACATCTTGGACTTTGGGGAGGGAGAGGGAGGTGCTGCTTGTGTATGTGTGTGGGGTCACTTTGGTTTGATGCCAGATGTGAAAGGATATTAGTTCTCCATGTAAAGCAGAGGGAAAAATCTGACTTGCAGTGTCACATATACTCACTTTTTAAAAAAGTTAATTTTAATTTAGAGGAGCATTTAGGATTATCCCCTTAATTTGTTTGATTCTTCCCCTAGGAAAAAGAAAATGCTGGCCGTCAGAAGCTATAGGGGATATGGCCTTGAGCATACTCTCCTGGCCCCAAGGAGAGCACAGCAGTTCTATAAGAGAAAGGGAAGAATGATAAGTTTGACTTTCTGGCCAGTAGCTGATATGGTATTTATTTGTACTTTTTGGTTCTGGAGCTTCATTATTGGCACTTATAACTCTCCTTTGTACAGACGTCCCTGATTAAGATTAGTAGTCTTTAATATTTATTTGTTCAATAAAGAACAAATGCAAGGTCAGAATAACCAGAAGCTAGTCTGTCTTCTTAACATGTACGCAAAATGAATTAGAGGGTTTGGGATACTTAGTATAGTTTGTTTTCATTATTTAGTTGTCCAGTCTACTTACATGTCCTTTTGAAGACTACTAGTTTGAAGAATAATTGTGTTCATGACAGTTATTGTAGTAGTAAGACCTATCAAAGTAGTTATTTTCTCCATTACTTCTTTTCACTTACTAGTCCCATTATGTAAATTAGTTCATGATATATTTTGTCTTTCTATAAAACTTTCACATTTTTGAGTTTTCATTGCCGCATGAGTTTCTCCCCTTAGAAAATATTGATATTATTGTATTAATAAGTGTTGGCTTTATAAAAAGATGGTGACAGATCTCAACTTTATATTCTAAGTCCTGTATATCTTGGTCCACATGCTGCCCTTTTTTTTTCCCCTTACAACTCTCAGACATGCTACCTTCATTTACCCAGGGTAGCCTCCTGTCTGCTAAACACACAGTTCTCTTTTCAAATTCTGAAATTTCACTCTCACTCATGCTCTTCTCTTGGCCTGCTTAGGAATGTGACCTATTCTTTAGTGCTCAGTTGAAACCCCAGAAGGACACGGCCACTCCAACTATATCATAAATTCTTTGAGGCCAGGCACAATGTCTTTTATTTCTTCAATATCCTCCTGTTGTCTAACACACATAGTCTATGCTCAAAAAATCAAATGTTTAAACCTTTGTAATGGATTTTCAGGAAGTATATCAGCATCTCTAGCTTGCTTTGGTGCTCATCATTTTTTTATTTTATTTTATAAGTATATTTTATTGATTATATTGTTACAATAGTTCCAATTTTTTCCCCTTTGCTCCCCTCCACCCAGCATCCCCCCTCCCCCATCAATCTCCCCCCTAGTCCATGCCCATGGGTCGTACATACAAGCTCTCCTGCTTCACCCTTTCATGTATTCTTCTTCTTCTTTTTTTTAAAAAAAATAAATAATTGATTATTTTAACAATAAAAAATAACAATTCCTCCCTCTCAGACTTAAGACCCTTTATAATCTTATAAAGGACAATGGGCGAAGGTCTCGAGCTCCTCTAGCTGCTTCAATCTGGACATGGTCGCCGTCCTATGTACCCTTGGGTCCAGAAAGCCCTAATTAAAGTGGGGGTGTGGAGGTGGGGGTGGCCTTCCTACGTGGGGAAGGATCGTGCAGACTCCAGGTCAGCTGGCTGTCCCCGGACAATGGCATGCTTGATTTAACAGGCTGGCATCCTTGTTGTATTCTGGAGGCAACAGATTTGGCAACAGGGTTAAAGGACATCATTCAATCCATAACCACTAGATGACAAAAGAAAGGTATTAATTTTTCAATGTCTCACATTAGGGAAAAGAAGGGCTTCTTTGGAGGAAGGTGTGCCAGGTACATCTCACCTGTCCAAAACCCTTTTGCCCATTATACTTATTTTGGACTGAGGGAAATAGTTTAGGTTTCCCCCCTGTCAGGCCTCTGGGCTCTTTCTGTCCAAGCCTTTAGGACATAAAAGAGAAATCAGTTTTAAAGTGAAGCCCACAGACCACCCCATTCTTCACCAACCCAGCCACTTAGTTCAGTCAAACCATTGAGTCTCAGGAAGCAGTGCTGCATACAGGATTAAGTGAGGCCTATACGTACAGACAATCACTCAGGCAATGAGATCGTAGGCTTATGCCCTTTGAAAACAGAACACACATGTTAATTTATGTAACATAACCCACATACAAGTCTAAATCTGTAGGACTGTCTTATCGGAAAGACATCCAGTTGCAAGGCACTTGACATTCTTCTTGCCTGTACATTAAACATCCTTGATAATGCCACAGACATAGTTTAACTTTCAAATGAAAACAAATTTTAAATGAAAAGAAACCTTAAAGATGGTTACCTGCACTAATTTACAGTCTACCACTGAGCATTGTGATTTTCCTTGAATCGCGATATTTCTCCCTAGGATTACCCTCCTTGACATTAAAGGGACTGCATTAAGTCCATTTTTAATTTGTCCTCTTCATTTGCATAAATACAACAAGAGCAGAAAATGATCACTTATGATCTTTAGCTCCGCTTTGCTAGAACTTACGCAAGGAACATTTAGGGTGACCTTCAGTCTGCCCTTCAACACCCAGAAGCAGAACCACATACCTGGCATTCAGCCTTGCTTGTAAACACCTGTCTTTTCCAAGTCCTTCTGGTTTTCCATTGTACCTTAAAGTCCCTTCTAGCCATCTTTCAGGAAAACAACCTTCATTCCTTCCCTGGAAAGATTGCCATGGACCGCGCATCCAACCAAGGTACCAGGCCTTTTATCTCGTGGACTTTTATTACCTTTGAAAGTCATTTCCAGTTTCTCAGGGCTTTTTGGTAACAACCAAAGCCCAAGCATGTCTCTTTCAGGCATGACATTCCAGTCAAAGTCTTAGCTAAAACAAACAAACAAACAAACCTCTATTAACAACTGGTCTTATTAGTTTTATGCAAAGAAACCTATGTCATTACTTACTTGTTTAGAATGACAAACTCTGGAGGGATCAGATAGGGAGAAAAATATACAGTGTGAAAATCCTTGTCCTTCTAATATTCACTGAACTTGCATTTCCATTCTTTATATTTTCATTTTTTCCCCCACTAAACATTTTTTGTTTGTTTTTCCATTATAATTATCCCACTTTTTTCCCCCTCTTGCTTCCCTGCACCCTGCACCCCCTTCTCCTACATTTAGTCCCCACCCAATTGTCCATGTCCATAGGTCATTTATACATATTCTTTGACTAGACCCTTCCCCTTCTTACCCCCTTCTCTCCCTCCCATCTCCCCCTTTGTTACTGTTAGTTTATTCCTTGTTTACATACCTCTGGTTCAATTTTGCTCATTTGTTTGGGTTGTTCATTACTTTCCCGTAATAGGTGATAGCATAAGGTATTTTTCTTTTGTTGCCTGTCTTATTTCGCTAAGCATAATTCTCTCTAGTTCCATCCATGTTGTTGCAAATGGTAGAAGTTTCTTCTTTCTTTCAGTACTTATTCATTGTCGTTTCCCCCTTTGTACTCATGTTCCTCTCTGTTTCTTCATCTTCTTAAAACAGACCCTTTAGCATCTCTTGCAATGCTGGTTTGGTGGAGATGTATTCTTTTAGCCTTCTTTTGTCTTGGAAACTTCTTATTTCACCTTCCATTTTGAATGAGAGCCTTGCTGGGTAGAGTATTTTTGGTTGTAGGCCTTTGTTTTTCATTGCTTGGAATATTTTTTGCCATTCCCTTCTGGCTTGTAGTGTTTCTGCTGAGAAATCTGAGGATAGCCTTATTGGAGCTCCCTTGTATGTTATTTGCTGTTTTTCTCTTGCTGCTTTTAGGATTCTCTCTTTGTCTTTGAATGTTGCCATTTTAATTATGATGTTTCTTGAAGTGGGCCTGTTGGGGTTCATCTTCATTGGGACCCTCTGTGCTTCCTGGACTTGCATGACTCTTTCTCTCCTTGTGTTAGGGAAGTTTTCTGTCATTAGTTTTTCAAAGAGGTTTTCTATCCCTTGCTCTTCTTCTTCTCTTTCTGGAATTCCTATGATATGGATATTATTACATTTCATGTTATCCTGTAGCTGTCTTAGAACCTCCTCAGTCTTGTTCAGTCTTTTTTCATTTTGTTGCACTGTCTGGGAGTTTTTGTCTAAGTTGTCCTCCAGGTCGCTGATCCAATCATCTGCTTCCTCTAGCCTGCTTTTAATTCGTTCTACTGTGTTCTTCAATTCAGAGATCGTATTCTTCGTTTCCTCCTGGCTCTTATTGATAGCTTCTATGTCCTTTTTCATGCTGGTGTAATTCTCAGTAAGTTCCTTGTAGTTCTTCTGGAGTTCCTTGTAGTTTTCCTGGAGTTCTTTGTAGTTTCTGCTGAGCTCATTGAGCTTCTCCATAATCCATGTTTTGAATTCCATGTCTGATATTTTGCTCCCCTCTATTTCATTTAGCACTCTTTCTGGGGATTCTACCTTTCCTTTTGATGGGGGGTTGTTTCTCTGTCTCCCCATTTTTGTGACTCCTATTGTTTGTTGGTGCTTCTTAGAATGATCTTCATTCCCTGGATCTGCCCCTGGTGGCATCCGATCCTGTACCAGTCTGGGCCTAGGCAGCCTGTTGGAGACTTCCAGGGATCTACTGCCTTTGCCTGTCTCCTTTAGTTGTTAATATATTCAATTTGTGATTAGCCATCAGGCTTAAGGACCATGGATGTGACAGCTTAATTCCTGTAGGCTGGGCTTTTGCTTCCCCTCAGGCTGACGACACTTGGAGGCAGGGAAATGGTCTGCCTGCAGCACTGGGTATGAGTCAGCATTGGGACCCGGTCGGCTGCTCCCCCAGTTCTCCCCTCAAAGCCACCACACCAAACTCTCCCCAAGCATCTCCAGTCCTCTCTGCCTTCCCTCCGCTCGAGCCCAGGGTAAGTGGGGGCCAAAATATTTTCATATGTGATCCGCTTAAGAGCTCTTTTTCTCCAGCTGTTTCTCTCCGGCTAGCAAGAAACCCTGTGGCTTTTCGCTTTTCTCAGCTGGATAGCATTTTACTTTCCACTCTGTTGCTGTAGGTTGGGAAGCTCAGCTGGGGGTCTAGACCCTGCCCTTCTCAGGGGGAACCCCTGGCTGCTGAGCTGTTTCTCAGTCCCTTCAGCTGCTACCCGTGTGAGCCCAGCGAGCCCTTCCGTGTCTCCGCACTCCCTACCGGTCACGTTATGATGTAGCGGCCTTTCCTGTCTCTCCATGGTTATAAGACTTCTCTCCAGCTAGTGTTTGGTTGGTT
This sequence comes from Furipterus horrens, assembly GCF_987537825.1. Taxonomy (NCBI): domain Eukaryota; kingdom Metazoa; phylum Chordata; class Mammalia; order Chiroptera; family Furipteridae; genus Furipterus; species Furipterus horrens. The sequence goes on along the minus strand of NW_028327187.1, from coordinate 52,967,420 downwards.
ATTCCAGATGATTTCTCCAAAATTAAGTTGTAAATCCAGACTAGTTCTGGGAGGAGGTTAGTGTAGCTTCCACTTACTTCTCCGCCATCTTGTTTCTCTCCTGTTTATTTTATTTTTAGAGAGAGGGGAAAGGAGAAAGAGAGGGAGAGAAACATCACTGTGTGGTTGCCTCTCACTCGCGCCCCCAACTGGGGACCTGACGTGCAACCTAGTTGTGTGCCCTGACTGGGAATCGAACCAGCGACACTCGGTTCACAGGCCGACGCTCAATCCGCTGAGCCACAGCAGCCAGGGCCTGGTGCTCATCTTAAAAGATATAAATTTGTCTTACCATTATGAATACTTTAGAAATCTAAAAAATATCTTCTGTGAACTACTGATAATTAAAAACCAGAGAGTTATAAAAAATGTCATGTTCTTAACTGTAAGTGGCTATTCATTTTGATTTCTGGATTTTCCGACTGCCCATTCTTATGGTGACATCTGTATAAATCAGACGTGATTATTATAATTCTCTTTGAGAGTGATGTCTTCACATTTCCATGCCCACGGCCTGCCAAAAATATAGCTGATGAAAACCAGGGGAAATAGAGGAATTTCCTGAAAGGAATAAACAAGCACATTTTCTTCTTCTCATTGCATTTCCCCAATTTCATTACTACAAATAATTCTTAAATGCAGTTCCATTTACATATCAAGCATCTCGTTGTTATAAAATATTACCTGGCACTAGGATTAGCTTTTTGTTATGGGAAAGTAAGACAGGCGCGTGCACACACACACACACACACACACACACACGGGAAGTGAGACTGTGACAGAGCTAAAGATTGCCAGGCAAAGAAGAAAGATATGAGACTTGGAGAATGTTCAAAGAAAAGCCACAATGAGAATTAAAAAGTTGGAAAATATGATATCCTGGAATCTTATCATAATTGATTACTTGTCCTTCTTCCTACTCAGTCACTCTGTCATTTATCCTCCCCCATTCTCACTCAGCCACTGCCTTCTCACAGGTATTTATCTACTTATGCATTTGACACCCACTTCTGTCTGCTAAGACAGATACCCTTTAAACTTACCACCAATGGGTGTTTGACTGTTTTTGAACCAGTATGAGTATGACTATAAGAGAAAGAAAAATATCTGTATGAGCCTGACTTGATAGAGGGTATATTTGCATATATATGCATGAGTCACTATAGACAAAGGTGTGTGTTTCTGAATGGCCAAGTGGTTGAGAATGACTCTGTTTGTATGTCTATGTGTATCTATAAATGTGCATCACTGTGTGGTGGAGGAGATAATTTCTGTGTTAATTTTTTGTGGGTTTATCTGTACATAAGTTGGATACGAGAGGAAATTGAGTATAAGGCAAGTTTTCTGTGGCCACCCTAGAGAAGGTTAGGACTTCAGTAGAATCTATCATGATACTAAAGATCTCCCTAATAAATGGGCAAATTCATGTATCCTTATGATAAGAAAAATCTCCAGTGGTTATCATAGGTGAGGGAACAAAAAAAGTTGTTTCTTGCTTTCACTCACTTAGGTACTGAATCACAGTAGCTAAATAGAACAAGAGCAAAGAATTTGAGTCCAGATTTGTCCTTTTTAAGGTACGGTGGTGGATGGGTGTGTATTGGGTTGGGGTAGTATGTGTTATGGGGTGTTTCAGCAAAACCAGCCTTCAACTCATGATTATAAAAATCATTCTTTCTTATAAATTAGGCTTCTCTGTTGTTTCTTAATTATTTATGACTTGCTCCTTATTATGTATAACATGTATAAATCTGTATGTGTTTTGCTTGTGTAAGGGGGTAAAAATGCATTTTATTTCTTCTCTACTGGAACTGTGTGGTAAGACTCATTTGAAGCTCTGTTCTTTTCCCTCTAATAATTATATTGATTCTCTGGCTCTGCTCTCATGTAGTATTAACAGGCCTTGTGTTTGAAGATGATTTCTATTATTTCTTAGGTTTGAGGTCAAGATTAGCAAGTAGAAATGACAACTATCTGTACTTTTATTTTTCTGTTTTTCTGTTACTTCTTTTGTCCTAAGTCTTCTCATCAACATCTGAAACGAGCTAACAATCATAAGTCTAAGAACAATGTACAAAATGTTGACTAAGAGATTGTTATTGGGGTGGAGAGGAAGATAGCGGAGGAGTGAGGGGAGGCTGCACTCTCAGGCTCCCGAGACCCGTCTTTAGTTTGGACTAATTGCAGACAGAATAGCTCAGCGAGCAGCTGGACACTGGCAGGAGTCGAGCCTTGGCACTGCTGGATTACAGAAAAACCATCTGGGAACAACCTGTTTAGTGAGGATAGCGGAAGAAAAACAGACGAAACAGGATTCCTGACTGGGGTGGCTGCCTGAGCTGTGGTTAAAAGGACACAAAGGCTTTTTGGTGACCACAGGCTTCCCCAGAGGGGAGTCAGGAGGAAAGCGGATCTCTGCCCGCTGGCAGAGATGGGACTCGACCAGGTGACATTGACGCTAGAAGACGGGAGACAGCATGCCGTTGTGCAAGTGAAAATGTAGTTTTTCCTTTGTATTTTTCTCTTGTGAACTACGGAGAGCGGGGGGGAAGTTTGGGGATGATAGGACATTCTTGAAGAGCGCAGGCACAGAAGTGCACTCGACACCTCCCCAACCCTCCCCTTGGGTTGCGTGGACGCGCATAGGGAAGTGCCCTCATTCACTGGCACAGGTGCCTAGGGCCACGCGTCCAGGTGCCCCTCGGACACACTCCAACAGACATATCAGTGCCCCAACGGTTGCAGGGAGGGCCCACTGGACACGCAGAAGACTGTGCGCAGTCACCCCTGGCCAGCTCCAGTGGGCGCCAGGCCGGAGTGCCAGGCTGGAGCGCAGAACACTTGCTCAGGCTCTTCTCATGCCCGCAAAGGTGAGCGCAGGAACGGTGGGTGGCTGTGACATGGGAACAGTGGGCAGCAGCGACTCACAGACACTCACTTCTACTGAGCACAAGTGTCTGGGGCCCCACCCTAAGAGGCGAGAGACCAACTCCCGGGAACGCAGCTCTGCAGACCTGAGGCTAGCTTCCCGACCTCCCGGTCACCTTGGGTAGGCCCGTGTGCCCACAGGCGCGCGAGTGCAAAAGCACCTCGCCTGCTTCAATAAGCGCCAATCGCTCACTTGCACTGTGCACCAGTGTCTGGGGCCCAGCCCTGGGAGGCGAGAGACCAAATCCCAGAGAGCAGCTTGGCAGGCCTGAGGTGGGCTCTCGGGCGCCTTGCACGCAGGGTCACCTCAGCTAGCTCCAACGGGCGCCAAAGGAACGCTCCATGCTGGCCACCATGCGCACACCGCTGCTGCAAGGAATAGGAACCTCTGACCCACCCCATTAGACCAGCTGTGGACGCAGAAAAATAAGAGGATACACAAAGGCTGAACTGACATCTCCACAAAAGAACTCAAGACAAAGTGGATAGAGTGACTCTCAATCAACTAGCCAGAAGGAAGATCCTAACAAAGAGCATCTGAAATATAACCAGACAGCATAAACAAATGACATAAAGGGTAACCCAAGAACATCAGGCTCAGGAGATCTAAGAGACTGCACCACTGAAACCACCAGATCTCCTATAAAGAATCTCATACCACAAAGGTGGGAAGTCAAAGCAGACAAACCCAAAAAACAAACATGAACAAGAAGAATCCAACATGGTAAGACGCAGAAACAACCTCTCAATGAAAAGAAAAGAGGAATCCCCAGAAAGAGAGGTAGATGGAATAGACATAGCCCAAATGTCAGACATGGAATTCAAAACAATGGTGGTGAAGAAGCTCAATATACTCGACAACCTTAAAAACAACTATGACAACCTCCAAGGAAATTACCAACAGCTCCAAGAAAATTACAGGGAACTTGCAGAGAACTACAGCAACATAAAAAAGACATAGAAACTATCAACAAGAACCAGAAAGAAATGAAGAATGCAATCTCTGAACTGAAAAACACAGTAGAATGAGTCAAAAGCAGACTAAACGAAGCAGTGGATCGGATTAGTGAGTTAGAAGATAATGTAGAAAAAAATTCTCAGATCATACAGCAGAATGAAAAAAGATTGAAAAAGTATGAAGAAGAGGTAAGGGAATTACAGGATAGCATAAGGAAGAACAATATCAGAGTCATTGAAATTAAAGAGGGATCAGAAGAACAAGGAATAGAAAAACTGATAGGAGAAATAGTGACAGAAAATTTTCCCAACCTGATAAGAATAAAAGTTATACAAGTTCAGGAAGAACAGAGAGTTCCAATGAAGAGGAACCCAAAAAAACCCACTCCAAGGCACATCATAATTAAAATGGCAACATTCCAAGACAAAGAGAGAATCCTAAAAGCAACAAGAGAAAAACAGCAAATAACATACAAGGAAGCTCTGATAAGGCTATCGATCGATTTCTCAAAAGAAACACTACACGCCCGAAGGGAATGGTCAAAAATATTTCAAGCAATGAAAAACAAAGGCCTACAACCAAGAATACTCTATCCAGCAAGGTTCTCATTCAAAATAGAAGGTGAAATAAGGAGTTTCTCAGACAAAGGAAGACTAAAAGAATACATCTCCACCAAACCAACATTGCAAGAGATGCTAAAGGGAATGTTCTAAGAAAAAGGAAGAGAGAAAAAAGAGTAGAGGAACAGAGGTACAAAGGGAAATAAATAAATACATGTCAATAATAACCTTAAATGTAAATGGATTAAATGTTCCAATTAAAATACATAGGGTAACGGAATGGATAAGAAAACTGGACCCACATATTTGCTGTCTACAAGAAACACACCTCAAAACAAAAGATTTACATAGACTGAAAGTAAAGGGATATAAAAAATTATTCCAAGCAAACGTACCTGAAGAGAAAACTGGGGTAGCAGTCCTCATATCAGACAAAACGGATTTCAAAGCAAGGGCAATAAAAAGAGACAAAGAAGGACATTTCATAATACTTACAGGAAAAATCCATCAAGAAGATATAACACTGATAAACATATATGCACCCAACATAGGAGCACCCAAATACATAAAGAAAATACTAGAAGACCACAAGAAGGACATTAACAAGAACACACTCATAGTAGGAGACTTCAACACACTATTATCAACAATAGACAGATCATTGAAGCAAAGAAACACCAAGGATATACAGGCACTGAACAACACACTAAATTAAACCACATGGACTTAACTGATATATATCGAACTTTTCACCCCAGAGAAGCAAAATACACATTCTTTTCAAATGCACATGAGACATTTTCAAAGATATACCACATGATAGAACACAAAATAAGCCTCAAGAAATTCAAGAAAATTGAAATCATATCAAGCATCTTTTCAGACCACAATGCCTTGAAACTAAAAATCAACCTCACAGAAAAAAATCAGACACCCAAACACATGGAGAGTGAATAACACGCTATTAAACAATGAATGGGTTAACAATGACCTCAAAGAAGAAATCAAGAAATTTCTAGAAACTAATGACAATGAACACACAACAGCCCAAAACCTATGGGACACAGCAAAAGCAGTCCTAAGAGGGAAGTTCATAGCAATACAGGCATATCTGAAAAGGATAGAAGAAGCTCAAATAAAAAATCTAATCCTGAATCTACAAGAACTAGAACTAGAACAACAACAGCAAACCAAGCCTAGTGCAAAAAGCAGGAACGATATCATCAAGATAATAGCACAATTAAATGACATAGAGACTAAACAAACAATCCAAAAGATCAACAAAACTAGGAACTGGTTCTTCGAAAAAATAAACACAATCGACAAGCCTCTAGCCATGCTCATCAAGAAATAAAGAGAGAAGACCCAAATAAACAAAATCAGAAATGAAAGAGGAGAAATCACGACTGATACCCCAGAAATACAAACAATTGTAAGAAATTGCTACAAACAACTGTATGGCAAGAAATTTGACAACCTAGAAGAAATGGACAAATTTCTAGAAACATATAACCTTCCAAAACTGAATCAAGAAGAAGTAGAAATTCTCAACAGACCAATAACAAAGAAGGAAATTGAAACAGTAATCCAAAATCTCCCTGCACACAAAAGCCCTGGACCGGATGGCTTCACAGGTGAATTTTACAAAATATTTAGGGAAGAACTAACTCCTACCCTCCTCAAACTATTCCAAAAAGTTCAAGAAGAGGGAAAAATCCCAAACTCTTTCTATGAAGCCAGTATTACCCTAATCCCAAAACCAGCACAAGACACAACAAAGGAAGAAAATTACAGGCCAATATCACTGATGAACATAGATGCTAAAATCCTCAATAAAATATTGGTAAACAGGATCTAGCAATGCACCAAAAAGATCATACACCACGATCAAGTGGGATTCATCCCAGGGATGCAAGGATGGTTTAATATTCGCTAATCAATAAATATAATACATCACCTAAACAAAATGAAAGACAAAAATCACATGGTCATATCAATAGATGCAGAAAAGGCATTTGATAAAGTACAACACCCATTTATGGTGAAAACACTCAGCAAAATGGGAATAGAGGGAGCACACCTTAACATAATTAAGGCTCTATATGAGAAGCCTGAAGCCAACCTCATACTCAATGGACAAAAACTGAAAGCATTCCCCCTGAAATCAGAAACTAGACAAGGTTGTCCACTCTCTCCACTCCTATTCAACATAGTGTTGGAAGTCCTAGCCACAGCAATCAGACAAGACAAAGAAATAAAAGGCATCCAAATTGGCAAAGAAGAAATAAAACTATCACTATATGCAGGTGACATGATAGTATACCTAGAAAACCCTATAAACTCCACTGAAAGACTACTCGATATAATAAGTGAATTTGGCAAAATAGCAGGGTACAAAATAAATATACAGAAATCTAAGGCATTTCTGTACACCAACAATAAAATATCAGAGACTGAGACGAAAAAGAAAATACCATTTACTATAGCAACAAGAAAAATAAAGTACCTAGGAGTAAACTTAACCAAAGAGTTAAAAGACCTCTACATTGAAAATTACGCAACATTGAAGAAAGAAATTAAGGAAGACACAAATAAATGGAAGCAAATACCATGTTCTTAGATGGGAAGAATCAATATCATCAAAATGGCCATACTACCCAAAGCAATTTACAGATTCAATGCAATCCTTATTAAAATACCAATGACATATTTCACTGACCTAGAACAAATACTCCAAAAATTCATATGGAACCAAAAAAGACCTCAAATAGCAAAAGCAATCTTGAAACAGAAGAACACAGCAGGAGGAATCATGATACCAGACATCAAACAATACTACAAAGCCACTGTGATCAAAACAGTCTGGTACTGGCATAAGAACAGACATATAGATCAGTGGAACAGAATAGAGAGCCCAGAAATAAACCCAGGCCTCTATGGTCAACTAATCTTTGATAAAGGAGGAAGGAACATAAAATGGAGTGAGAAGAGCACCTTTAACAAATGGTGCTGGGAGAACTGGACAGGGACGTGCAAAAAAACTAGACCACCAACTTAAACCACACACCAGAATGAACTGAAGATAGATCAAAGACTTAAATGTAAGCCGTGACACCATAAAAGTCCTAGAGGAAAACATAGGCAGGAAACTTTCAGATATCCCACCTAACAATATCTTCACGGATACATCTCTTAAGGCAAGAGAAATAAAGGAAAAAATAAACAAATGGGACTACATCAAACTACAGAGTTTCTGCTCAGCAAAAAAAAAAAAAAAAAAAAGCATCAGCAAGATGAAAAGGAAACCAACCATATGGGAAAACATATTTGCCAATGATATCACAGACAGGGGACTGATCTCCAAAATATATAAAGAGCTTATATGACTCAACATCAAGAAAGCAAACAGCTCAATTAAAAAATGGGCAAAGGACCTGAACAAACACTTCTCCGAAGGGGACATACAGAAGGTCCATAGGCACATGAAAAAATGCTCAACATCATTGGCCGTCAGAGAGATGCAAATAAAAACCACAGTAAGATACCACTTTACACCAGTCAGAATGGCCATCATGAACAAATCAACAAACAGCAAATGCTGGTGAGGATGTGGAGAAACGGGAACCCTACTGCACTGTTGGTGGAAATGCAGACTGGTGCAGCCACTATGGAAAACAGTATGGAATTACCTCAGAAAACTAAAAATGGAACTGCCTTTTGAACCAGCGATTCCACTGCTAGGATTATACCCAAAAAATCCTAAAATTCTAATTCAAAAATCTTATGCACCCCTATGTTCATAGCAGCCCTGTTTACACTAGCTAAGTACTGGAAACAGCCTAAGTGCCCATCTGTAGATGAGTGGATCAAAAAACTGTGGTACTTTTACACAATGGAATACTATGTAGCAGAAAGAAAGAAGGAACTCCTGCCATTTGGGACAACGTGGATGGAACTAGAGAGAATTATGCTTAGTGAAATAAGCCAGGCAAAGAAAGCAAAATACCATATGATATCACCTAATACAGGAAACTAAAGAACAACACAAACAAATGAACTAAATGGGACGAAGAGTAGAATAGTAGTCAATAGTGGGGAGGGAGAGAAGGGGTATAAGTAAGGGAAGGGTCTAGGCAAGGAATGTGTATAAATGACTCATGGACATGGACAACAGGGAGAAATATGATTGCGGGAGAAGGGGTGGGTTGGGTGGGAGGGAGTAATGGGGGAAAAATAGGACAACTGTAATTGAAAAACCAAAAAATAAAATTAAAAATAAAAGAGATTGTTATTGGGTAGATGAAAATTCTGTCTCTGTTGGACGAAAGAACATATTGCAGAAATATAAGTGAAAAAATGTTAAGGAAACAAGGATTATTGAACTAAAAGAAGTGAAGTATAAAGGGAAATGTGGTAACGACATTCAGGTTCATAAAGGGTTGATATAATGATTCAATGTGTTCTTTATCTCCCTCAAATATAGAACACACAATAAATTAAACTGTAGCACCAGGGATTTAGGCCAGGGTTTCATTCACTCATTTACAAAAACTTAATGAATTCTCATTTTGTTCACTGAACACTTAAAATGTTTACATCATTGTAGGAGCTGGAGACACAGAAAATAAGGCACAATTCCTGCCCTGAGGTGCTCTGAGCTGAGTAAGTAAGGGTGATAGATACATACACTAAAATTTCTAATTTAGTGTAGTAAGTGCCTTGATGGAGGTTTGCACAGAAGCTCTGAAGCACAGAGAATCAGTCGGGAAGGAAGTCACCAAGTTCAAAAACAGGGACTCATGAATGGATTGGTTGGAGAAGAGAGGAAACTGGAGAAAGAGTTTGAAGAAAGTATTGATAGGATTTGGTTGATGATTGTAGTGGTTACAGACAATGGAGAGAAAGTTTTTAAAATTATTTTGAGTAGATGTCTTAAATAATGGTGGTATCAGGGACAGAAATGGAGGGAATTGGGAAGGAGCTAGTAGTTTTTGTGGGATGACTTACTTTAGATTTAGTTTAATGTGATTTTGGGTCATTCAATATTCACTCATTTATCATACCATTTATCATTTGAACACCTATTATGTGGCAACCACCAGAAGAGATGCAGGGGTTAAATTATAAAGACAGAGACAGACAAGAAAGGACACAGTTACAAGAAAATGTGGTGAGTGCTATGACAGCAGAAGCACAGAAGGCTGTGAGAGAGCACAGGAGGGATATCAAAATAGACTTTGAGTGGGTTTTTGTGCACCCTCCATTGGGAGAAAGGGCTACAGTAAGGGACAAGGAGTGTTCTAATCAAGATAAAAGAGCTTGTTCAAATATCTGGAGGAGAGAAAGCATGGGTTGCTCTTAGAATTGAAAGGGCAAGTGTTCTAGAAGGAGTTAAAATACATACCTTTATGGTGGCTGAAAGATGAGGGCTAGAGAAATAAGTTTGGTGTCTTTAGTATGGAGATAAAGCTATGTAATGGTAGCTGAATGAGGGCATCACATTGAAACTTGTGGCACATAAATGGTCTAGAAGTTGGACATGAAGGAAGAACAAGGGGAGGATGTGTGTGAGAGGCAGGGACTGAAGAGGAGTAGTGCAAATGGAATATAATGTTGAGGCCTCCAGGAAAGTAGGATTGCCTTTGACTCACTATTCTAAGTATTATCTAAATAAACACTGGAGGGAGTTCTGGCCAAGATGGAGGCATAGACCGACACGCTCTGTCTCTCTCTACAACTAAGAAGGATTACAACTATAGTAAAACCAAAAATAATAAGTTCCAGAAAATAAAGCTACAGGGAAGTCCAACGTATAAAGTCATAAACAAGTCGTGCTTGTCCGGACGGGTAGGAAGTGCGAACCCGCAGCTGAGGAAGATCGAACTGTTCTGGAGGCAGCAGCTGCAGCAGCGAACAGCAGGACCCGGTAAGCAGACACCTGTATTTGTGGGAAGGAGAGAAGCTCCTGGGAGCTGGCCCCGGCCCTGGCTGCAGACCAGATCATTAGGCTCGCAATTCCAACGCTGGGGAAGGCAGACCCCATTGGAAGGCGACTCCCTGTTCCTCAGCAGAGAGTTATAGCAGGAATCAGTCTTATATCCCCGCCCCCATGCAAAACGCCAGAGTGTGGTGAGAAAGGTCGCCAGGTTGTGACGAGCACACGGGGCTGTGCCCAATATAGTGTAGGAGGTGTGACAGCGCCCTGCCCAAGAAGGAAAGATAAACAAAACAGTGAGAATGGCAGAATTAATGATTGAAATACCAATCACATGGCTAACGAAAAAACAAATAAAAGCATGGACTAAGTGGGGGGGACAACTGGAGGGAGGGGGGAACAGGGGGAAAGAAATTGGGACAACTGTAACAGCATAATCAATAATAAAAATAAAATAAATTTAATAGTAAAATGTTAAAAAAAAGAAATAAATTGTATATCATGACCCTAAATAAATAAATAAACACTGGATTTAGGTTTTTAGTACAGGTTTTCATTTAGAAGGTCCAAATATAATGCTTTACACATATAAACAGAGAAGGAAAACTCTGACTCCAAAAAACCTCCGCTGCCTTGCGGCATACCTCTTCAAGGGAAAGGCTAAGGGAGTAAACCCCGACAGAAAATCCGGAGCCGGAGTCCCTAAGGCGGTTTGACGTTGTAGTCAACACCGGCAACTCCTGCGGTGCACCTGAAGCCAAGCTGTATCGACTCCGTCTTTCCCTTGGACCCTTCAGCTGCGAAGAGAGGGGGGGTCTGCTGCATGGGCAACAGCAGACCGTCCATATCACCCTGCCCAGGCTCTGTAGCTTCAGCTTCACTGGAGAGGACACTCCAGCGTCATTGCAAGATGTCGATTCAACACGGGAGGAGACAGATACCGTGTCACTCCCGAGTCGGACTGCACAGCCATTCTCGGCGGTGCAGATAGACTCTTGTGAAGCTACACCATCGTCTCTCGAGACGGACGGCTGCCGACGACACATATAAACTAGAGATTTAACGATGTTATGCACCTAAAGAGAGAGGAAAGAAAAGAATGCATGATGGTTTGTATAGCAATTTCTGATAAGGGGACTTGGGGAGTGTGGGTGGTGTAATTAATATATAATGTGACAGACTGAAGCAAAAGCAAAGTATTTTAAGACAAGCAGTTTAAAAAAGAAGGCCCCGTAGGATTGTGATAAAGTTTTGGTTCCAGTCTTGTGGAGCAGCTAGAAACATCCATGAGTAGACAGGATGTCAAAAAAGAGTATGTCCAAGAATAGTAATGGGGTCACTGGCTCGGGTTATTTTTAAAGATGAAATTAATTCTGTCAATTGGGAAGGCGCAGGTTTGGAATGAATTGGCCATTTTTTTCCTCCTTCCTTTCCGTTCCTGCACCCCTCAAGGTTCAATTCCCTATTCACAACAGTTAGGATCTTGTCTAGGTTTAGAAAATGTACCCCATGTACCTTTTTTTTATTTATTTATTTTAATAGACTCTGGTAGGATTCTACCGCTTGCACCATTTATTTTTTTATTCATCTTTCTTTTTTATTATTGTTCTATTACAGTTGTCGCAATTTCCCCCCAATGCTCTCCACTGCCCTGCCCAACTCCCCTCCCACAGTTAATCCCCACCCTGTTGTCCATGCCCATGGATCATTTATACTTGTTCCTTGATTAGACCCTTCTTCTATTTCCCTCCTTTCCCCCCTCCCCCCTGCCCTCTGGTCACTGTCAGTCCGTTCCTTGTTTAGATGCCTCTGGTTCTACTTTGCTCCTTTGTTTGTTTTGTTCATTAATTTCCTGTATTAGGTGAGATCATATGGTATTTATCTTTCACTGCCTGGCTTATTTCACTAACCATAATACTCTCCACTTCCATCCATGTTGTTGCAAATGGTAGGAGTTCTTTCTTTTTTTTTTTTTTTTTTGCAGCATAGTATCCCATTATGTAAATGTACCGCAAACTTCTGATCCACTCATCCATTGATGGACACTTGGGCTGTTTCCAGCACTTGGCTATTGTAAATACTGCTGCTATGAACATAGTGGTGCATAGGTTCTTTTGAATTGGGGCTTCAAGATTCTTCGGGTATAATCCCAGCAGTGGAATCACTGAGTCAAGAGGCAGTTCCATTTTTAGTTTTTCGAGGAAATCCCATACTGTTTTCTGTAGTGGCTGCACCAGTCTGCATTCCCACCAACAGTACACTAGGGTTCCCTTTTCTCTACGTACTTGCCAGCACTTGCTATTTATTGATTTGTTAATGATGTCCATTCTGACTGATGTGAGGTGATATCTCATTGTGATTTTAATTTACATCTCTCTGATGGCTAGTGGGCCCTCTGTATGTCCCCCTTGGAGAAGTGTCTGTTCATTCCTTTGCCCATTTTTTAACTGGATTTTTTTTGTCTTCCTGGTGTTGAGTCATATGAGTTCTTTATATATGTTGGAGATCAGACCCATGTCCAAAGTATCATTGGCAATTATGTTTTCCCATATAGTTGGTTCCCTTTTCATTTTGCTGATGTTTTCTTTAGTTAAGAAGAAATTTTTTATTTTGATGTAGTCGCATTTGTTTATTCTTTCCTTTATTTCTCCTGCCCTAGGAGATATATCAGTGAAATATTGGTGTGTGGGATATGTGAAATTTTACTGCCTATGTTTTCCTCTAAACTTTCATGGTGTCATGGCTTACATTTAAGTCTTTTATCCATCTTGAATTTATTCAGTTGTATGGTGTGAGTTGGTGGTCTTGTTTCACTTTTTTGCATGTACCAGTCCAGTTCTCCCAACACCATTTATTGAACAGGCTATTTAACTCCATTTTATGCTCATGCCCCCTTTGTCAAATATTAATTGACCATAGAGACCTGGGTTTATCTCTGGGCTCTCTATTTTGTTCCATTGATCTATGTGTCGATTTTTATGAAAGTATCAGACTATTTTGGTAACAGTGGCCTTTTAATATTGTTTGATATCAAGTATTGTGATTGCTTCTAGTTTGTTCTTCTTAAGATTGCTGAGGCTATTTGGGGTCACTTTTGGTTCCATATAAATTTTTGAAATACTTATTCTAAATCTGTGAAATATGTCATTGATATTTTAGTAGGGATTCCACTGAACCTATAGATTGCTTTGGGTAGTATGGACATTTTAATGATGTTAATTCTTAGAATCCATGAATACGGTATATGCTTTCATTTATTTGCATCTTCCTTAATATCTTTTTCCAGTGTTCTGTAGTTTTTGTAGTGCAGGTCTTTTACCTCCTTGCTTAAATTTATTCCTAGGTACTTTATTTTTCTTGTTGCTATCATAAATGGGATTTTTTCCCTATTTTCTCTTTTTGATATTTCATTGTTGGTGTACAAAAATGCCTTCGATTTCTGAATATTGACTTTATATACTACTATTCTCCCAAATTCAGTTATTAGGTCAAGTCAGGGTATTTTTTTTTTGTGTGTGTGTGTGAAACCAATACTATGTTGAATAAAGGTGGTGAAAGCAGACACTCTTGTCTTGCTCTTGATGTTAGGGGGAAAGCTTTTAGTTTTTGCTTATTGATTATGATGTTGGCTGTAGGTTTCTCATATATGGCCTTTATTTTCATGAGGTGTGCTCCCTCTATTTTCACTTTGCTGATTGTTTTTATCATAAGTAGGTGTTGTACTTTGTCAAATGCTTTTCTAGCATCTATTGGTATGATCATGTGATTTATTTTTCATTTTGTTTATGTGCGGTATTATATTTATTGATTTGTGAATATTATATCATCCTTTCATCCCTGGGATGAATCCCACTTGATCATGGTGTAGGTTCATTTTTTCTTTTTTTGAAGTGGTTTTATTTATTTATTTCCAGTAAATATTTTTATTTATTTATTTTTAATTGTTGTTTTATTACAGTTGTCCCAGTTTTTTTCTGTGGCTCTCCACTGCCCTGCCCGCCCCACTCCCACAGTCAATCTCCACCCTGTTGTCCATGTCCATGGGTCTTTCCCCCCTAGTCAAGGAACTAGGGGGGAAAAAGAGGGAAGGATGTGTGATCTTTCTAATGTATTACTGGGTCCTTTCTGCAAATATTTTGCTGAAGATTTTAGCATCTATGTTCATCAGTAATATTGGCCTGTAGTTTTCTTTTTTTGTTGTGCCTTTACCTGGTTTTGGAATCAGGATAATATTGGCCTCATAGAAAAAGTCTGGGAGTCCTCCCTCTTTTGAATTTTTTGGAATAGTTTGAGAAGGATAGGAATTATCTTTTCCTCCTTACACCTTTTAGAAAGCAAGAGTATATGTAGATACTCAGTGACAATACGTACTACATGTTTTTTTTTTAATTTTTGATTTATTAATTGTTTTTCTATTACAGTTGTCCCACTTTTTCCTCAATTGCTGTCCCAACCACCCAGCCCACCCCTTCTCCCACAGTCAATCCCCACCTTGCTGTACATGTCCATGGGTTATTTGTACCAGTTTCTTTACTAAACCCTTCCCCTACCTACACCCTTTCTCTCTTTCACACCCACCCTCCTGGTACCTGTTAGTCTGTCCCTTGTTTACATGCCTCTGATTCAATTTTGCTCATTTGTTTGTGTTGTTCATTAGTTTCCTGTATTAGATGATATCATATAATATTTATTTTTTGTTGCCTGGCTTATTTTGTTAAGGATAATTCTCCCTAGGTCCATCCATGTTGTTGCAAATGGGAGGAGTTCCTTCTTTCTTTCTGCTGCATAGTATTCCATTGAGTAAATGTCCCACAGTTTTTTGATGCACTCATCTACAGATGAGGACTTAGGCTATTTTCAGCACTTGACTATTTTGAATGGGGTTTCAGGATTCTTCGGGTATAATCCTAGCAGTGGAATCACTGGTTCAAAAGGCAGTTCCGTTTTTGGTTTTTTGAGGAAGTTCCGTACTGTTTTCCATAATGGCTGCACCAGTCTGCATTCCCACTAACAGTACACTAGGGTTCCCGTTTCTCCGCATCCTTGCCAGCACTTGTTGTTTGTTTATTTGTTTATTCTGACTGGTGTAAAGTGGTATCTCATAGTGCTTTTAATCTGCATCTCTCTGATGGCTAGTGATGTTGAAAATTCTTTCATATGCCTATGGACCCTCTGTATATTCTCCCTGGAGAAGAGTTTGTTCAGGTCCTTTGCCCATTCTTTAATTGGATTGTCTGACTTCTTTTTTTTTTTTTTTTTTTTTGATTCTTTTTTTTTTTAAATATATTTTATTGATTATGCTGTTACATTAGTTCCAATTTTTTCCCCTTTACTCCCCTCCACCCAGTATCTCCCTCCCCCAGCATCCCCCCCCCAAGTCCATACCCATGGTTCGTAAAAAATAATTATCCCTCCCTCTCAGATATTAAGACCCTTTGTAATCTTGTAAAGGACAATGGGCGAAGGTCTCAAGCTCCTCTAGCTGCTTCAAGCTGGACATGGTCGTCGTCTTACCTACCCTTGGGTCCAGAAATCCCTAATAAGAGTGGGGGTGTGGAGGGGAGGGTGGCTTTCCCACATGGGGAAGGATCATGCAGACTCCAGGTCAGTTGGCTGTCTCCGGACAACGGCGTGCTTGGTTTAGCAGGCTGGCATCCTTGTTGTGTTCTGGGGGCAACAGATTTGGCAAAAAGGGTTAAAAAGCATCATTCAATCCATAACTACTAGGTGGCAAAAGGCAGGGATTAATTTTTCAATGTTCCACATTAGGAGAAAATAAAAAAAAAAAAAAAAGGGCTTCTTTGGAGGAAGGTGTGCTAGGCACATCTCTCCTGTCCAAAACCCTTTTGCCCATTTTATTTAGTTTGGACTGAGGGAAATAGTTTATGTTTCCCCCCTCTCAGACCTCTGGGCCCTTTCTGTCCAAGCCATTAGGATAGAAAAGAGAATTCAGTTTTAAAGTGAAGCCCACAGACCACCCCATTCTTCACCAACTCAGCCATTTAGTTCAGCCAAACTGTTGAGTCTCCGGAGGCAGCGCTGCAGAGAGGATTAAGTGAGGCTTATGCGTACAGACAATCACTCAGGTAATGCGGTCATAGGCTTATGCCCTTTGAAAACAGAAAACACATGTTAATTTATGTAACATAACGAACAAAAAAGTCTCTAAATCTGTAAGACTGTCTTATTGGGAAGACATACAGTTGCAAGGCACTTGACATTCTACTTGCCTGCAACTTGAATCTCTTTGGTGATATCACAGATATGGTTTAATTTTCAAGTGAAACCATTTTTTAAATGAGAAGAAACTTTTAAGACGGTTAGCTGCCCTACTTTACAGTCTGCCACTGATCATTGTGATTTTCCTTGAATACTGATTTTTCTCCCTAAGATTACTCTCCTTGTCTTTAAAGGGACTACATTAAGTCCATTTTTAATTTATCCTGTTCATTTGCATAAGCATAACAAGAGCAGCAAATGATCACTTATGATCTTTAGTTCTGTTTTGCTGGAACTTACCCAAGGAACATTTAGGGTGGCCCTCAGTCTGCTCTTCAGTGCACAGAAGCTGGGCCACATACCTGGCATTCATCCTTGCCTGTACACACCTGTCCTTTCCAAGTCTTTCTGGTTTTCCATTGTGCCTTAAGGTCCCTTCTAGCCATCTTTCAGGAAAACAACCTTCGTTCCTTCCCTGGAGAGATTGCTGTGGACCGCACAACCAACCATGGCAGCAGGCCTTTTATTTCGCGGGCTTTTATTACCTTTGAAAGTCATTCCCAGTTCCTTAGGGCTTTTTGGTAACAACATGAGCCCAAGCATGTCTCCTTTAGGCTTGACATTCCAGTCAAAGGCTTGTTCAGAAAAAGGAACCTCTATTAACAACTGGTCTTATTAGGTCTATGCAAAGAAACTTAAGTCATTACTTACTTGTTTAGAATGCCAAACTCTGGAGAGATCAAATAGGGAGAAAAATATACAACGTGAAGGAAAATCTTTGTCCTAATATTCACTGAACTGGCATTTCCATTCTTCATATTTTCATTTTCCCCCACTAAAAAAAATTTTTTTGTTTGTTTTTCCATTACAGTTGTCTCTCTTTTTTTTTTTTTCCCCTCTTGCTTCCCTGTATCCTGCCCCTCCCTTCCCCCACATTCAGTCCCCACTCAGTTGCCCATATCTGTGGGTCATTTATACATGTTCTTTGATTTTACACTTCCCCTTCTTACCCCCTTTTCTCCCTCCCCCCTACCCCCTTGTAACTGTTAGTCTACTCCTTGTTTACATACCTCTGGTTCAATTTTGCTCATTTGTTTGTGTTGTTCATTAGTTTCCTGTAATAGGTGACAGCATAACGTATTTTTCTTTCGTTGCCTGGCTTATTTCGCTAAGCATAATTCTCTCTAGTTCCATCCATGTTGTTGCAAATGGTAGAAGTTCCTTCTTTCTTTCTGCTACATAGAACTCCATTGTGTAAATGTACCACAGTTTTTTGATCCACTCATCTACAGATGGGCATTTAGGTTGTTTCCAGCACTTGGCTATTGTAAATAGTGCTGCTATGAACATTGGAGTGCATAGGTTCTTTTGAATTGGTGTTTCAGGATTTTTCGGATATAATCCCAGTAATGGAATTGCTGGTTCAAAAGGCAGTTCCATTTTTAGTTTTTTGAGGAAATTCCAAACTGTTTTCCATAGTGGCTGCACCAGTCTGCATTCCCACCAGCAATGCACCAGGGTTCCCGTTTCTCCGCATCCTCTCCAGCACAAGTTGTTTGTTGATTTGTTGATTATGGCCATTCTGACTGGTGTGAGGTGGTATCTCATTGTGGTTTTTATTTGCATCTCTCTGATGGCTAGTGATGTTGAGCATATTTTCATATGTCTATGGGCCCTCTGTATGTCTTCTTTGGAGAAGTGTTTGTTCAGGTCCTTTGCCCATTTTTTAATTGGGTTGTCTGTCTTCTTGGTGTTGAGTCGTATGAGTTCTTTATATATTTTGGAGATCAATCCCTTGTCTGAGATGTCATTGGCGAATATATTTTCCCATATGGTTGGTTTCCTTTTCATCTTGCTGATGTTTTCTTTAGCTGAGCAGAAACTTTTTAGTTTGATGTAGTCCCATTTGTTTATTCTTTCCTTTATTTCCCTTGCCTTAGGAGATATATCAGTGAAAATGTTGCTACGTGGGATATCTGAAATTTTCCTGCCTATTTTTTCCTCTAGGACTTTTATGGTATCACGGCTTACATTTAAGTCTTTGATCCATTTTGAGTTTATTCTGGTGTATGGTGTAAGTTGGTAGTCTAGTTTCATTTTTTTGCATGTCCCTGTCCAGTTCTCCCAACACCATTTGTTGAAGAGGCTCTTTTCACTCCATTTGATGTTCTTTCCCCCTTTGTCAAATATTAGTTGACCATATGAACCTGGGTTTATTTCTGGGCTCTCTATTCTGTTCCATTGATCTATATGTCTGTTTTTATGCCAGTACCAGACTGTTTTGATTACCGTGGCCTTGTAGTATAGTTTGATATCAGGTATTGTGATTCCTCCTACTGTGTTCTTCTTCCTCAAAATTGCTGTGGCTATTCGGGCTCTTTTTTGGTTCCATATAAATTTTTGAAGTATTTGTTCTAGGTCTGTGAAATATGTTGCTGGTATTTTAATAGGGATTGCATTGAATCTATAAATTGCTTTGGGTAGTATGGACATTTTAATGATGTTGATTCTTCCCATCCATGAGCATGGTATATGCTTCCATTTATTTGTATCTTCTTTAATTTCTTTCTTCAATGTTATGTAGTTTTCTGAGTACAGGTCTTTTACCTCCTTGGTTAAGTTTATTCCTAGGTATTTTATTTTTCTTGTTGCTATGGTAAATTGAATTTTTCTTTCAGTTTCTATCTCTGAGTTTTTATTGTTGGTGTATAAAAATGCCTTTGATTTCTTAATATTGACTTTGTATCCTGCTATTTTGCCGAATTCACTTATTAGGTCGAGTAGTTTTTTTGTGGAGTCTATAGGGTTTTCTATGTACACTATCATGTCATCTGCAAATAATGACAGTTTTACTTCCTCTTTTCCAATTTGGATGCCTTTTATTTCTCTTTCTTGTCTGATTGCGGTGGCTAGAACTTCCAAGACTATGTTGAATAGGAGTGGGGAGAGCGGACATCCTTGTCTTGTTCCTGATCTCAGGGGGAATGCTCTCAGTTTTTGCCCATTGAGTATGATGTTGGCTTCAGGTTTCTCATATATGGCCTTTATTATGTTGAGGTATGCTCCCTCTATTCCCATTTTGCTGAGAGTTTTTATCATAAATGGGTGTTGTACTTTATCAAATGCTTTTTCTGCATCTATTGATATTATCATGTGGTTTTTGTCTTTCATTTTGTTTATGTGGTGTATTACGTTTATTGATTTACGAATGTTAAACCATCCTTGCATCCCTG
This sequence comes from Furipterus horrens, assembly GCF_987537825.1. Taxonomy (NCBI): domain Eukaryota; kingdom Metazoa; phylum Chordata; class Mammalia; order Chiroptera; family Furipteridae; genus Furipterus; species Furipterus horrens. The sequence goes on along the minus strand of NW_028327187.1, from coordinate 52,947,548 downwards.
GGATGAATCCTACTTGATCGTGGTGTATGATCTTTCTAATGTGTTGCTGGATCCGGTTTGCCAATATTTTGTTGAGGATTTTAGCATCTATGTTCATCAGCGATATTGGCCTGTAGTTTTCTTTCTTTGTTGTGTCTTGACCTGGTTTTTGAATTAGGGTTATACTGGCTTCATAGAATGAGTTTGGAAGTCTTCCCTCTTCTTGTATCTTTTGGAATAGTCTGAGAAGGATAGGAGTTAGTTCTTTCCTAAATGTTTTGTAGAATTCACTTGTGAAGCCATCCGGTCCAGGGCTTTTGTGTGCTGGGAGTTTTTTGATTACTGCTTCAATTTCACTAGCTGTTATTGGTCTATTCAGACTTTCTGCTTCTTCTTGATTCAGTTTGGGAAGACTATAGTTTTCCAGGAATCTGTCCATTTCCTCTAGGTTGTCAAATTTCTTGCCATATAGTTGTTCATAATAATTTCTTATAATCCTTTGTATTTCTGTGGTATCAGTTGTGATTTCTCCTCTTTCATTTCTGATTTTATTTATTTGGGTCCTCTCTCTTTTTTTCTTAATGAGCCTGCTTAAACGCTTGTCAATTTTGTTTATTTTTTCAAAGAACCAGCTCCTACTTTTGTTGATCTTTTGAATTGTTAGTTTAGACTCTATGTCATTTAATTCTGCTCTGATCTTGATGATTTCCTTCCTTCTACTTGATCTGGGCTTTGCTTGTTGTTCTTCCTCTAGATCTTGTAGCTGTAGGGTTAAATTTTTTATTAGATATTCCTCTAGCTTTTTTAGGTAGGCCTGTATTGCTATGAACTTTCCTCTTAGGACTGCTTTCGCTGTATCCCATAGGTTTTGGGTTGTTGTGTGTTCATTATCATTAGTTTCCAGAAACTTTTTGATTTCTTCCTTGATGTCATTGTTAACCCATTCATTATTTAATAGCATGTTATTCATTCTCCATGAGTTTGAATGTTTTTGAGTTTTTTCCTTGAGGTTGATTTCCAATTTTAAGGCATTGTGATCTGAGAAGATGCTTGATATAATTTCAATTTTCTTGAATTTGTTAAGGCTTGTTTTGTGTCCTACCATGTGGTCTATCTTTGAAAATGTTCCATGTGCACTTGAGAAGTATGTATATTTTGCTTCTTTGGGGTGAAAACTTCTATATATATCGACTAAGTCCATTTGATCTAGAGTGTTGTTCAGTGCCTCCATATCTTTGGTGTTTCTTTGCTTCGAAGATCTGTCCATTGTTGACAATGGGGTGTTAAAGTCCCCTACTATGAGTGTGTTGTTGTCTATATCTTTCTTGGAGTCTTTCAGAAGTTTCCTTATATATTTGGGTGCTCCTAAGTTTGGTGCATATATATTTATAAGGGTTATATCTTCTTGATGGATTTTTCCCTTAAGTATTATGAAATGCCCTTCTTTGTCTCTTTTTATGGACTTTGCTGTGAAATCTGTTTTGTCTGATATAAGTATTGCTACCCCAGCTTCTTTTCATGTCCATTTGCTTGGAATACATTTTTCCATCCCTTTACTTTCAGTCTGTGTAGATCTTTTGTTCTAAGGTGGGTCTCTTGTAGACAGCATATATGTGGGTCATTCTTTCTAATCCATTCAGCTACCCTATGTCTTTTAATTGGAGCATTTAATCCATTTACATTTAAGGTTATTACCGATAAGTACTTATTCATTGTCATTTTTCCCCTTTGTACTCGTGTTCTTCTCTGTCTCTCTCTGTTTCTTTATCTTCTTAGAGCAGACCTTTTAGCATCTCTTGCATTGCTGGTTTGGTGGAGATGTATTCTTTTAGCCTTCTTTTGACTTGGAAGCTCCTTATTTCACCCTCCATTTTGAATGAGAGCTTTGCTGGGTATAGTATTCTAGGTTGTAGGCCTTTGTTTTTCATTGCTTGGAATACTTTTTGCCATTCCCTTCTGGCTTGTAGTGTTTCTGCTGAGAAATCTGATGATAGCCTTATTGGAGTACCCTTGTATGTTATTAGTTGTTTTTCTCTTGCTGCTTTTAGGATCCTCTCTTTGTCTTTGAATGTTGCCATTTTAATTATGATGTGTCTTGAGGTGGGCCTGTTGGGGTTCATCTTCATTGGGACCCTCTGTGCTTCCTGGACTTGCGTGACTCTTTCTCTCGTCATGTTAGGAAAGTTTTCTGTCATTAGTTTTTCAAAGAGGTTTTCTATCCCTTGCTCTTCTTCTTCTCCTTCTGGAATTCCTATGATAGGGATATTATTACGTTTCATGTTGTCCTGCAGCTGTCTTAGAACCTCTTCAGTCTTGTTCAGTCTTTTTTCATTTTGTTGCATTGTCTGGGAGTTTTTGTGTAGGTTGTCCTCCAGCTCGCTGATGCGATCTTCTGCTTCCTCTAGCCTGCTTTTAATTCGTTCTACTGTGTTCTTCAATTCAGAGATCGTATTTTTCATTTCCTCCTGGCTCTTATTGATAGCTTCTATGTCCTTTTTCATGCTCACGTAATTTTCTGTGAGTTCCTTGTAGTTTTTCTGGAGTTCTTTGAAGTTTCCGCTGAGCTCATTCAGCTTCTCCATAATCCATGTTTTGAATTCCATATCTGATAGTTCGCTCCCCTCTATTTCATTTAGCACTCTTTCTGGGGATTCTACCTTTCCTTTTGATGGGAGGTTGTTTCTCTGTCTCCCCATTTTTTTGACTCCTATTGTTTGTTGGTGCTTCTTGGAATGATCTGCACTTCCTGGATCTGCCTCTGGTGGCGTCAGATCATGTACCAGTCTGGCCCTAGGCAGCCTGTTGGAGACTTCCAGGGATCTACTGCTGTTGTCTGTCTTCTTTGATTGTTAATCTATTCAATCTGTGATTAGCTGTCAGGCTTAAGAACTGTGGGTGTGGCAGCTTAATTCCTGTAGGCAGGGCTTTTGCTTCCCCTCAGGCTGACGCCACTTGGAGGGGAATGGTCTACCCGCAGTACTGGGGATGAGTCAGCACTGGGACCCAGTCAGCTGCTCCTCCAGTTCTCCCCTCAAAGCCACCGTGCCAAATTCTCCCCAAGTGTCTCCAGTCCTCTCTGCCTTCCCTCTGCTTGAGCCCAGGGTAAGTGGTGGCCAAAATATTTTCGTATGTGATCCACTTAAGAGCTCTTTTTCTCCTGCTGTTTCTCTCCGGCTAGCAAGAAAGCCTGTGGCTTTTCGCTTTTCACAGCTGATACTATTTTACTTTCCACTCTGTCGCTGTAGGCTGGGAAGCCCAGCTGGGGGTTTAGACCCTGCCCTTCTCAGGGGGAATCCCCGGCTGCTGAGCTGTTTCTCAGTCCCTTCAGCAGCCACCCGTGTGAGCCCAGCCAGCCCTTCCGCGTCTCCGCACTCCCTACCGGTCACGTTGTGATGTAGCGGCCTTTTCTGTCTCTCCGTGGTTATAAGACTTCTTTCCAGCTAGTGTTCCGTTGGTTATTCCAGATGATTTCTCTCTGACTTCTTGGTGTTGAGACATAAGGTTCCTTTATATATTTTGGAGATCAGTCCCCTGTCTGTGATATCATTGGCAAATATGTTTCCCCATGTGGTTGGTTCCTCTTTCATCTTGCTGATGTTTTATTTTGCTGAGCAGAAACTCTTTAGTTTGATGTAGTCCCCTTTGTTTTTTCTTTCCTTTATTTCCCTTGCCTTAGGAGATGTATTGGTGAAAATATTGCTATGTGGGATATCTGAAAATTTCCTGCCTATGTTTCCCTCTAGGACTTTCATGCTGTCACAGCTTACATTTAAGTTTTTGATCCATCTTGAGTTTATTCTGATGTGTGGTGTAAGTTAGTGGTCTAGTTTCATTTTCTTGCATGTCCCTGTCCAGTTCTCCCAGCACCATTTGTTAAAGAGGCTCTTCTCACTCCATTTATCTTCCTTCCCCCTTTGTCAACTATTATTTGACCTTATATAGACCTGGGTTTATTTCTCGCCTCTCTATTCTGTTCCATTGATCTATATATCTGTTCTTATGCCAATACCAGACTGTTTTGATTACAGTGGCTTTGCAGTATAGTTTGACATCAGGTATTGTGATTCCTCTTACTCTGTTCTTCTGTCTCAATGTTGCTGTCTCTATTTGGGGTCTATTGGAGCTCTACATAAATTTTGAAGTATTTGTTCTAGGTCTGTGAAATATGTCACTGATATTTTAATAGAGATTGCATTTAATCTGTAAATTGCTGTGGGTAGTATGGACATTTTAATGATGTTGATTCTTCCCATCCATGAACATGGTATATGCTTCCATTTATTTGTATCTTCCGTTAAAAAACACAAGAGTGTTTGAGGGTATGGCAGGATGATTCTTGTGATTATTAATTTCATTTCCCATTTATAACTAACTACCCAACCCAAACCGCTCTTCTTTCAAGCAGGTGGCCTGGGCTCCTCTCTGGCCCTGCCCTGGGGTACTGGCAGGGCCCAAAAGAGATGCTGTTGGAAAAATAAGTCTTTCTTTTCTGTTCAAAGACTCATGTCTTGGAAGAGATTATGCTCAGCATCCTGAGTGGGAGGGGAGAGGACAGTGCCTGAAAGAAAGAGCGGGGAGAGGAAGAAAGAGATTGCTTCTGGTTGGGAAAGGAAAAGACACCAGTGGGTCACCAAAGAATCAGAGACAGAAACCTGGTGACCTGTATCTAAGCATGCACAGGTGCCTCAGAGAAGTCATCCCTGGGCACTGCCACTCCCTCCTAAGCAAATACCTCAGTAGCTCAGTTGGTACAACCTGGAGAGATGTCCATACTTCAAGAACCATGTAGGTTTGGCAAATGAGGATTATCAGTGGCAGCCACAACAGAATAAATCTTAGAAACCACCTGCCATTTTTCTAGGCACCATGTAAACTTACTGGTCCCTTGAACTAGTCTAGGAAAAGGGAAGGAACTTCATTAAATACTGTGATTGAACTTTTAGTCAGCTGTAAGAATAAGGGCTTAGAGTTAGATTCAATTGGACTTTTAAAATGTGGTATTTTTGAACACTTAGGTCTATGGAGTAAAATTCATGTGCCTATTACAAAGTATTTTATAAAGGAAAATAACACGATCAGACTTGTGTTATGGAAAGATGATATTGGAGAGAATATATTTGACATCCAAAAACTTACAGAGATTTGGGAATCAAGTTTTTCTAGAAAATAGTCAAAAGGGACAAGGGGACAGAGAGAAGGTCCACAAAGGAAAAAGGACATTAGTCTTCTAAAAAGCTCAGCCCTTCCCAGACAGAAGGAGCATATCCTAAAGTCTGTGCCCAAGGAATGAGAGATCAGAGACAGAGGCTAGCATGGGGCACATTCTCCACAGCTCAGGAAGTGATATTGCAGTGCAGCTGCCCAACTCAGTTCAGTCTTAAAGATACCTGTGTCCAGTAAAATATATATTTTAAGTTGGTCAAAGGGTACAAACTTTCAGTTACAAGATGAGTCTGTTCTGGGGATCTAATGTACAGCATGGTGACTATAGTTAACAATACTGTATTGTGTACTTGAAAGTTGCTGAGAAAGAGAGATCTGAAGTGTTCTTACCACACACATAAAATAACTGTGAGGTGATGGATATGTTAATTAACTTGACTGTGGTAATCATTTCACAACGTATACATATATTAAATTATATTGTATACCCTTACTACCTACACTTTGGTCAAGTGTATTTCAATAAAGCTAGAAAAAATACATAAAAAGTAAAAATAAATATTTAAAATAAAACTTTATTAGAATAAATTATTGTTCTTAAAAATATATAAATATACTTTACAGTCTCATGTGTAATCGTAGATTATAAAAAGGAACCTGGGGTTTATTGGATCTAAGTTCATGCCTTGAGGCATAAAGTATTGTTATTCCCATTTTAGGGTTAAAAACCTCAAATCTCAAAGAAATTAAATTCATTCATTAAACATTTATTCAATGAACATGGGCTAAGAACCATCATATTCCAGACATGCTGCTAAGAACTGCTGTAGAGAAGTCTAGTGATGGGAAACATATATAAGTAAAAATGGATTATATATATTAAGTGCTATATACTTGTGTGTTTCCTTTGGGATATGTCTGCCCCCAATAATGATTCCATTTTTCTGAGTACGCTGCTTTCTCTCTCCCCTACGTTATGACCCCTGGCAGATACGTTTTACAATTTGATCCAACACTCTGGCTTTAATTGATTGTATCTGGTGTGGTCACTGTTCTAAAGAAAGTCCAATTAAATTCTCCCTTCAGGGAATTTAAAACTAGCCTTGCGAAATAGTCTCTAGGTCTGAGCTTGTCTCTCAGGTTAAAGGCAGTTCTAGTATATTATACATTTCTGTGAATTTCATTAAAATTTTCTAAATTATTGACATAAAGTTGTTAAGAATAACTTATCTTTTTAATATCTGCAGCACCTACAGAGGTAGCCTTCTTTATTCCTGATATTGGTTATTTGTGTCTTATCTCTTTTTTTTAAGATCGGTCTTGCCAGAGGTTTTTTAATTACATTAGCTTTTCAATAAACCAATATTTGGTTTTGTTAATCCTATCCTAGTTTATGCTTGTTTGTATTTTATTACATTTTGCTCTTCTTTCATTCTTCTTTTTGTGTGTGTGTTTATTTTATGGTTCTTTTTTCTACCATCTTGAGATGGATGCTTGCTTATAAATTTTTAACCTATCTTCTCTAATACAAGCATTCAAGGTTATAAATTTCTAAGTGCTGTTGGAATTGCATCCCATATGGTTTGAAACTATTTTCTTATAGTTAAGCTGAAAATGTTTCTAATTTCCATTATGACCTCTAATTTGACCTTTGGTCTATTGAGAAGGTTTTTTTTTTTTTTAATTTTCAAATACATAGGAAAGTTTCTAGATATCTTGTTACTGACTTCTAGCTTTATTGCAGTGTGGTCAGAGAACATAGTTTCGATCCTCTGAAATTTGTAGAGAATTGCCCAACTGAAATGCCATTTATATTCAATATTTGTTTAGGTTTCCCACATATTTTCTTTTCCTCCCTTCTTGAACCTCAGATTTTCCATTTTACATCATCTTTAAAAATGTAATAAACATCCTTTATAATGTCCTTTAGTGAAAATCGGATAATGGCACACTTTTTCAGTTCTTTGTTCTTTCAATATTTCACCCTCACTATTGAAAAGTACTTCGGATGGGTATAGAATTGCAGATTAGGCATTATTTCTCAACACCTTAAATACATCACTCTGGTATATCTAGCTTTTATTTTCACTATTGAGATGTCAACTGTCAGTCTGTTACTCCTAGAGGGTAATATATACATTTTATCTGGCTGTTTTCAGATTTTTCTCTTTGTCTTTAGTATTTTGCATTTTTTCTTCTTCTTTTTTATGTTCTGTTTTTGTGTAAATTTATTTTTGTGTATCCTCCTTGGGTTCATTCAACCCCTTGAAAATAATTTGTGAACTGGGCACTGAATCAATTATTAAATGTATTCTATTTATACCTTTAAATATTGTCACTACCAGATTCTTTTTTTCCTTACTGCTATAAAATATAATTAGGATATATATATATATATATATATATATATATATATATTAAAACTTCTTATTTCTTTCAAGTCTTTTAAGAACTATTTTATTTTTCCATTTTATATACATTTTATGCTGCATTGTGGATAATTTTTAAGACAACTTCTAGCTTATTTCACTCTTTATCTAAATAATTTGTTGTTAAACTAGCTGAGTTTTAAAATTTCAAATATATTTTTTATTTCTAGAATGTCTGTGGGTTAAAGCCTCTATCTCTGCTTGGTTATATTCCTTATAGTTTCTGTTTCCCTGTATATATCTTTAATTTTGTCTTTTATAATGTATACATAATAGGCATAATTATTTAAATTCTGTGTCTGATAATGCCAATGTCTGAAGTTTTTGAGGATCTTTTGCTGCCCTTTGCATTAATAAAACACTATTTCCTTGTGTGCTTGTTGCATATTTTATTTAGAAAATTTACTTATGGGAATTCTTTGAGGATTGGGATAAAGGTGCATTCCTCTGGACAGATTTTACTTTCCTCATAAACATTAGCCATTTGAGATTCTGAAATTAAAAAAAAAAAGGACTAATGATTTGTGATCTTTTTGGAGTACCTGGGTGATTTGGGTTGCAGATACAAATGAGTTAGTTTACTTGCATGCTTTTATAGTGACAGTATAGCTGTTTGGGGTGTTCCCATCTTTTGGGAGATTACCTACTAGGCTCCGTACCTTGGGATGTTCTGGGCTTTATCTTCTATCCATATCTATGTATATGTTATCCATATGATCTCATGAATACTTAGCCTCAAGTTTATCAGATTTAATCAATTATCTAAGGCAGAAGCAACTTCCATATTCCTCTTGTATCTCTGGGTTCTCTTAGTACTGATAAAATCTCTTTTTTCCTCTCTTCTTGCCTCTTAGATAATTTCAAAAGGTGTTTTCTATATCTTATCACTCATTCTAGTTCTCAGTATTGGAAGGGTTAGTCCAGATACCAAGCCAAATATATTACTAGAAAGAGAAGCCCCACTTTTACCTTTGAATAGTAATATAGCTATTATTCCTGGAACATAAGTTTTTTTAGAATTCTAGAGTGACAGTTTTCCTCTCAAATTTTCAGATATTATTTACTATTTATTTATTATTCATTTCTTGGATTCTATTTTGCCAATGTTTAGTATACAAATGTTTTAAGGTTCATTACTACATCCTATGCCTGATTGTTTTTAAGATTTTTATCTTTTTCTATGAAATTATATCACAGCACAGTTTTGGTTACCTCTCACAAGTTTGGATATAGCCTATTTTCATTATAATCCAGTTAACATGCTTCCTCAAATTCACTGAAAGTTTTAGAAGTATATTATTAAATTCAAAATCATTTGGGGATATTCAAAGTTATCTTTTGTTATTGATTTCTATGTTTCTTCCATTGTAGCAAGAAAATACACTCTGTTTTTCAATATTTAAAATATATCAACATTTGCTTCATAGCCAGACATAAGGTTAAATTTGGTACATAGTACACATACATTGGAAAAGACTGTATTCTGCAATTATTGGTTACAATATTTTATAGACACGCAAGTATTCTTTACATCTTCTCTATTTTTAACTAATTTTTTAACAGAATAGAATTTAAAATCCTTAGCTAGACCTATAAAGCCTCATACTCTGAACTCTTCTTCTAGTCTTTTTCTTTCTCTGTATCTCTCAAGCCGTGCAGAACTACTAACAATCCCATCATGCTATTCTAAATCATTTTTATGTTTAAGTGACTATGTTCAAGTCTCTCTCTCTCTCTCTCTCTGCACTCATATCTCCCTAGGAAATACCTATTCATTCACTGGCAAAGGCTCAACTCCAGGATTGTCCTCTCAGGAGACTTGTGCTGACTTCCCCACATAGGAATGGCTGCTCTGTTCTGTAGATACCACTTTGTTACAGTTTTTTAATATAAATGACTGTCTTACTCTATTACCATATAAATCTTGAAAAGAGCAAACATGCCTATCCATTCCTCCATCCCAATATCTGGCCCATGTTTGGCTTATGGACGGTGTCCCATAAATAACACATATAGAGAACTAAGGAAAGCAAAATGAAAAAAAATAGAATCAGCATGTTTGGACCTACAATGTAGTCATAGAGGCCTTGACCTCTGAGGTGTGTGTGTGTGTGTGTGTGTGTGGTGTGTCACCACCTTCAGTGTAGGGTTATTTTATATATAGGAAGTATATCCTCCCAACAATATTTATGCCAGAGCCCCATTTTTTTTCAGTACTTTCTTACTTAAAATACTTTACATTTGCGGCCTGGGTGTGTAGCCATTGATTCCTGGGACTGCTACTGAAGATTTCACCAAGTGTCTAGGCTGGAGATTCCAAACATGCAAACCAGTCAATGTATAGTTCAGCCATGTTTTCGTTGCTCAGCAAGCAGTTATATCTACTGCTCAGCTCTTACAGACACTTAAATCTGTGTTCCCTAATCTATGCCACCCTGGCTGGTTTGGCTCAGTGGATTGAGCGTCGGCCTGCGAGCTAAGTGTCGCTGGTTCGATCTTCCAGTCAGGGTACATCAGAGAAGGAAAACTCTGACTCCAAAAAACCTCCGCTGCCTTGCGGCATACCTCTTCAGGGAAAGGCTAAGGGAGTAAACCCCTACAGAAAATCCGGAGCCGGAGTCCCTAAGGCGGTTTGACGTTGTAGTCAACACCAGCAACTCCTGCGGCGCACCTGAAGCCAAGCTGTATTGACTCCGTCTTTCCCTTGGATCCTTCAGCTGCGAAGAGAGGGGGGGTCTGCTGCATGGGCAACAGCAGACCCTCCATATTACCCTGCCCAGGCTCTGTAGCTTCAGCGTCATCACAAGATGTTGATTCAACATGGGAGGAGACAGATACCATGTCACTCCCGAGTCGAACTGCACAGCCATTCTCGGCGGTGCAGATAGACTCTTAAGAAGCTACACCATCGTCTCTCGAGACGGACGGCTGCTGATAATTTGTATCTTCCTTAATTACCTTCTTCAATGTTATGTAGTTTTCTGAGTACAGGTGTTTTATCTCTTTGGTTAAGTTTATTCCTAGGTGTTCTATTTTTCTTGTTTCTATAGTAAATGGGACTTTTTTTTTCTAGTTTCTATCTGATATTTTATTGTTGGTGTAGAGAAATGTCTTCGATTTCTGAATATTGTCTTTTTACACTGCTACTTTGCTAAATTCACTTATTATATTGAGTAGTTTCTTTGTGGAGTCTATAAGATTTTCTACGTACGCTATCATGTCATGTGCAAATAATGACAGTTTTACTTCCTCTTTTCCAATTTGAATGTCTTTTATTTCTTTTTCTTGTCTGATTGCTGTGACTAGAACTTCCAAGACTATATTGAATAGGAGTGGAGAGAGTGGACATCCTTGTCTTGTTTCTGATCTCAGGGTGGATGATTTCAGTTTTTCCCATTGAGTATTATGTTGGCTTCAGGTTTCTCATATATGGCCTTTATTATGTTGAGGTATGCTCCCTCTGTTTCTGTTTTGGTGATTGTTTTCATCATAAATGGGTGTTGTCCTTTATCAAATACTTTTCCAGCATCTATTGATATGCTCATGTGAGTTTTATCTTTCATTTTTTTTATGTGGTGTGTCATGTTTATTGATTTGTGAATATTAAGCCATCCTTGCATCCCTGGGATGAATCCCACTTGATTGTAGTGTATGATCTTTTTAATGTGTTTTTGGATCCGGTTTGCCAATATTTTGTTGAGGATTTTACCATCTATGTTCATCAGTGTTACTGGAATGTGGTTTTCTTTCTTTGTTGTGTCTTGACCTAGTTTTGGAATTAGGGTAATACTGGCTTCTCAGAAGGAGTTTAGGAGTCTTTCCTCTTCCTGTGTTTTTTGGAATAATTTGGAAGGGTAGGCATTAGTTCTTCCCTAATGTTTTGTAAAATTCATCTGTGAAGCCATCCAGTCCAGGGCTTTTTTTGTGCTGGGACTTTTTTGACTATTGCTTCAATTTCACTCTTTGTTATCGGTCTATTCATGCTTTCTGCTTCTTCTTCATTCAGTCTTGGAAGATTACATGTTTCTAGAAATTTGTCCATTTCATCCAGGTTGTCAAGTTTCTTGCTATACAGTTTTTTGTAGTAATTTCTTACAATCTTTTGTATTTCTTTAATATCGGTTGTGATTTCTCCTCTTTCATTTCTGATTTCATTTATTTGGGTTCTCTCTCTCTCTCTCTCTCTCTCTTTTTTTTTTTTTTTTTTGATGAGCCTAGCTAAGGGCTTGTCAATTTTGTTAATCTTTTCAAAGAATCAGTTCCTAATTTTGTTGATCTTTTGAATTGTTTGTTCAGTCTCTATGTCATTTAATTCTGCTCTGATCTTGATGATTTCCTTCCTTCTACTCACTCTGAGCTTTGTTTGTTGTTGTTCCTTTAGTTCTTGTAGCTGTAGGGTTAGATTTTTTATTTGAGAATCTTCTATCCCTTTTAGGTATGCCTGTATTGCTATGAACTTCCCTCTTAGGACTGCTTTCGCTGTATCCCATAGGTTTTGGGTTGTTGTGTGTTCATTATCATGTTTCCAGAAACTTTTTATTTCTTCCTTGATATCATTGTTTACTCATTCATTATTTAATATCATGTTATTCATTCTCCATGAGTTTGAATGCTTTTGTGTTTTTTCCTTGAGGTTGATTGCTAGTTTTAAGGCATTTGATCTGAGAAGATACTTCATATAATTTCAATTTTCTTGAATTTGTTCAGGCTTGCTTTGTGTCCTACCATGTAGTCTGTCTTTGAAAATGTTTCATGTGCACTTGACTAGAATATATATTTTGCTTCTTTGGGGTGAAAAGTTCTATATATATCAACTGAGTCCATTTGACCTAGTGTGTTGTTCAATGCCTCAATATTATTGGTGTTTCTTTGCTTCGAAGATCTGTCCATTGTTGAAAATGGGATGTTAAAGTCTCTTAATATGGGTGTGTTGCTGTTGCTATCCTTCTTGTAGTCTTCCAAAATTTTCCTTTTATATTTGGGTGCTCCTATATTCGGGGCGTATATGTTTACCAGGGTTATATCTTCTTCTTTTTTGCTGTAATTTAATTTTTATTTTATTATTTTTTTCAGATTTAATGTGTTTTATTGATTAAAATATTACATTTGTGCCAATTTCCCTTCCCTCTGCTCCCCTCCACCCGGTGGCACCCCTCCCTCCAGTTGTCCCCCCCTTTTAGATTATGTCCATTAGTTGTGCATACAGTTCCTCCCAACCTCTCTCCGTCTATTCCATTCCCTCCTACCATGATCCCCAATTCCTATATCATCTCCCTCCCTCTCCCCACTCCCCCTCCCTGTTGACCTCCCCCCAATATGCTTCCCGTACCCACAGTTCCTTTTCCACTCTCGTTGCCTGTTTAGTTTGCCTTTGTTTCATCTCCCTAGCTTCTGTTTTTTAAACCAGTCCCTTTAACATCTCATATAACAGTGGTTTGGATCTAATGAACTCTTTCAGTTTTATTTTGTCCTGGAAACACTTTCTCTGTCCTTCTATTCTGAATGACAATTTCGCTGGATACAGTATTCGTGGTTGTAGGTTTTGGATTTTCATTACTTTGAATATTTCTTGCCAGTCCCTTCTTGCCTGTAGGGTCTCCCTTGAGAAGTCAGCTGATAGTCTAATTGGGACTCCTTTGTACATAATTCTTTTCTTCTCTCTTGCTGCTTTTAAGATTCTCTCTTTATCTTTAATTTTTGACATTTTGATTATAATGTGTCTTGGAGTGGTTCTCCCTGGTTCCAGTCTCTTGGGAACTCTCCTTGCTTCCTGGACCTGCAAGTCTATTCCCTTCCCCAAGTCTGGGAAGTTCTCCTTTATTATATTTTCACTCAATTTTTCAAGTTTTAGTTCATCTTCCTCTCTCTCTGGCAAACCAATGATTCTTATGTTGGGTCTTTTATAGCTGTCCCAGAGGTTTCTGATCCTCTGATTGTTGCTTCCCATTTCCTCTCTCTGCATTGGTTGACTGCTTGTTCCTTCTCCATATTCCAGTTTGTTGAAATGAACTCTGGATTTTTTTTCCTCACCATCTGTCTCGTATGCGGTTTTGTTCCTTTCGTTATGAATGTTTTTCGCTTCTTTCTTATCTTTTTCCTGCTCTTTTGTGAATTCTGTAAGCCACCTGATAACAATGGCCCAGAACTGAGCCTCTGACAGGTTTCTTATCTGTTCATCTGTCAGGTTCTCTATCTGTTGCCTGGTGAGCTGTGTCACCGGGATTTCTATAGTTGTCTGCCTCATTTTGACAGATGCGTTTTGTTTTCTTGGGCCGGCTGTGGGGGGCAGTGCCTGTGTACGCGTCACAAGTCAGCGACCGGCGCCTGTCTGCGACCTATTTCGCAGCCCTGTGGTGCTTTCTTTGGGGGCGGGGGTCCAAGATGGATTCACACAGTTATTCAGCTAGGAGACCGGGATCCATCCTCCCGCCCCCCTGGGCCTCACTGTTCAAGGCGATGTGGTGGCTGCTCTCCCCAGCGGTGGGGTCACGCACTGCCAGGGGCCCGACCGCAGCCGGGATTTCTTGCTGCCCCACCGCGGTCTCAGGTGCGATCGCAAACAGCGCTGCCCTCTTTAACTCTTACCTGCCCAAATGGCACCGCTGGTTTGTAACTTCATATGTTGGGCTTCCGTGTAGTTTTATTTTCTGGAATTTCTAGTTATCCTTTGTTTTGAAGTAGTTGTATTCCTCTCTAGTTGTAGAGGGAGACCTAGCGTGTCCGTCTAAGCCTCCATCTTCGCCGGAAGTCCCCTGCGGCTCCCAGCGCAGCACTTCCGGCGAGGGTTATATCTTCTTGATGGATTGTTCCCTTAAGTATTATGAAATGTCTTTCTTTCTCTCTTCTTATGGCCTTTGCTGTGAAACCTCTTTTGTCTGATATAATGTGGGTACCCCAGCTTTTTTTCCATATCCATTTGCTTGGAATACATTTTTCCATCCCTTCACTTTCAGTCTGTGTAGATTTTTTATTTTGAGGTGTGTCTCTTGTAGACAGCATATGTATGGGTAATTTTTTCATATCCATTCTGCTACCCTTTGTCTTTTGATTGGAGCATTTTATCCATTTACACTTAAGGTCATTATTGACAGGTATTTATTCATTTCCCTTTGCAGCTGTGTTGCTTTCCCTATCTCTTTTTCTTCTTTTTCTTAAAACATTCCCTTTAGCATCTCTTGGAAGCTGGTTTGGTGGAGTTTTATTCTTCTAGTCTTCCTTTGTCTAGGAAGCTCCTTATTTCACCTTCCATTTTGAAAGAGAGGCTTGCTGGGTAGAGTAGTCTTGGTTGTAGGCCTTTGTTTTTCATTGCTTGACACATTTTTTGCCATTCCTTTCTGGCTTGTAGTGTTTCTGTTGTGAAATCATTTGATAGCCTTATCAGAGCTCACTTGTATGTTACTTGCTGTTTTTATCTTGTTGCCTTTAGGATTCTCTCTTTTGTCTTGGAATGTTGCCATTTTAATTATGATGTGCCTTGGAGTGGGCCTTCTTGAGTTCATCTTCATTGGGACCTTCTGTGCTTTCTGTACTTGTGAGATGTTTTCTCTTCTTATGTTCAGGAAGTTTTCTACCATTACTCTTTCAATCAGTTTTTCTATCTCTTGCTCCTCTTCGGCTTTTGGTATCCCTGTGATATGTATATTGTTTTGTTTCATGTTGTCCTGCTATTCTTTTAAATTCTCTTCATTCTTTTTGAGTCTTTTTTCATTTTGTTGCATTCTCTGGGAATTTTTTTCTACGTTGTCCTTTAACCCATTAATCTGATCCTCTCCTTCATTTAGCCTGCTTTTGATTCCTTCTACTGTGTTCTTCAGTTCAGAAATTGTGTCCTTCATTTCTTCCTGGTTCTTATCTATAGATTCTATGTCCCTTTCCATGCTGGTGTAGTTCTTAGTAAGTTCCTTTTACCTTCCCCGGGGTTCTTTGTAGCTTCCCTGGGGTTCTTTGTAGTTCCCCTGGAGTTCATTGTAGTTTTCTTTGAGTTTGTTGAGTTCATTGAGCTTCCTTATTACCGTTGTTTTTGACTCCATGTCTGATAGTTTGCTTGCCTCTATTTCAGCTACCCCTCCTTCTGTGAATTCCTCCTTTCCTTTTGGTGGGGTGTTTTTCCACCTCCTGTTTTTAGGTGGCTATTCTTGTTTGTTTCTGCTTATTAGATTGATCTGCTTTTATTTTCTGCCTTTGTGGTGTGACTTTCTGTGGTAGGAATCTATGCGATTCAATGGTGCAGACTCCTTGATCTCCTTAACTTGATGCTCTTGTGATGCCCTTTATACCTTTTATTTGGACTCTCTAGTAGTATTTTGGTTTTGTTTGTTGTGCTGCTGTTTGGTGGGTCCTTCCCTTAAATTAGCTGACTGAGAGTTACTCTGCCTACTTCCAACAGTTTTGAGCTGCCTCTGGCTGATGCCTCTTGGAGGGGAGTAATCTACTTATGAGATTTCTCCCAAAGCCCTGGGGTTGAGTCTGCCCTGCGATCTGGTCTGTTGCTCCCCCAGCTTTTGTTTCAGAATCAGCGTCCAAAATTTTCCAAAGATCCTCTAGTCAATTTCACCCTCTTTCAACTGTAGCCCTGGTTGAGTGTGACTAGTGCACCTTTTTCCTGCCAGCTGGTAGTCAGACCGGACAGCGGATGGGTCAAAGGCTGGGGGACATTTCCCTATACTGGCGAGTGTGTCGGGGGTGTTCCCCTACACTGGCAGGCGGGAGCGTTACCCCACACCTGGCCGGCATGCACGCTGACAAGGGGAGTTTCTCTGGACCTGCGGGTGGGCCAAGGGCATCACCCCATGCTGGTTGGTGGCTGCACCATCCAGTAGCATTCCCCTGCACCGGCGCGTTGGTGGGCCAGGGACATTCCCCCTGCTCTGGCTGTCCAGCAGGCGTGTTCCCCTGCAAGTGGGCTCCTGCATGTGTGCTCCTCAATAATCTTGCCCCACCCCTAGCCTTTCCTCCCTTATTCACAAAAAAAAAACAGTCAATAAATAAAAAATAGAAAAAGAAAAAGAAAAAAAACACAAAAAGAGCACGCTGCTCCCAGCCTCTAAGAGCCAGGCACCACCTGGCCAACTCCTAGCTCTGCCAGCGGGCATAGCTTGGATCTCCACCTCCGACTGCTCTTAGGGAAGACCCAAGGGCATTGAAAAAACTTTGTGCTCTGCTGGCCACTGCCTGAGGAGCCAAGCTAGCCAGAACTCACACCTCTCCCGTGTCTCCTCTGCATCTCCTCTGCAAACCTCACCAGACAAGTCACTCAAAGGTGGCCTCCTCCACCACCAGCAGCACCAAGGTTCAACTCCTACCAGTATCCAGATGTTAGCTGAGATGCTGTGTCCACATTTAGCTGAAACTGTAACCAGTCTCAGGAGCAAGCAAGGGCAACCTTTCCTCACTCATCTGTCGTCTTCCTACCTCCTCACATGTTTTGATATGACATGTAGTATTTTAGGCTTCAGGATTTGCTGTTTCAGTCAGGAGTCTGTAAGTGTGCTCATATTGCATGAATACATGTGCCTTCATGGAGCATGACAAATGGAGATCATGGTCAAGAATGTGCCATCAGGGGAATTACTCTGGCTTTAATGAAGAGCTTGTATGTTAATGTATAGTAGGCTTCTTGGGGAAGCCAATGAGAAAGTAACCAGAAATAACTTATGTCTAAGAAACAGAAAAAAAAGCCCACCAATACTTGAGAGGTTTAGAGAATCCATCTCCTTTTATGGGATCCTGTCTAGAAGAAGAATAGCCTTACCTGGCTTCCTCAGAAGAAGCAAAAACATTTTCCTCTTTAGAAAGGGTATAAAAGAAGACAAATAGGCCAAGTCTATATGACACAAATGAAGTGGAACTTGGGTAAAATTGGCATTTGTATAGGAGACTGCCAATTTAGCTAACTTGGACCTTTAAAATTTTAATTATGTAAATAAACCTAATCTTTTCTTCAATTTGTGCTGTTTAGACACATGTACAATTTTGTGAGAGCTTTAATGATACAATCATCTGAAGGGGAAGAGAGTCTCATAGTATTATAGCTCAAATGGCTTCTCTAACTCTCACACAAGGGAAACAGAGGAGGATCCAGAGGTAATCTCCTGCAGCAGGAAATGGAAGCTTCATCCTGCTCCCCCTGCCAACCTCCTGTCCCTGTTTCCTCCCAGCAGATATCTCCACTCCAATCTCCCCTCCACTTTGGCTTTCTCACACTGTCATAATTCAACTGTTCTTATAAAACTACACTAACCAGGCTTACACAGAGAGTATCTGGCCCAGTCATTAACTGGAATGCAGAAGAAAAGAGAAAAGTAAACCAATTTTTTTCAAAACCAAACAAAACAATAAGGAGACATGTTTAGTTTCACACAAGGTTGTACATATATGCATGTGTCTAGACATACCTACATATACATTTATACACTTTGTTTACTTAGTCAGAGTATAGACATGATAATTACTTGGCCAAATCTGTAAAACCTAGAGTGAACCAGAATATCTCGTTCTAAACTATTTGTCAGTGCTAAGCATGAGAAGTAAGGATGAAGAGAGAGGCTGCATAATTGCTTCAGTTCTCCCCTTCCCTGTGCATATGTTCATTATTGAGAATCAATTCCTGTTTCAGAGGAAGCTTTAGTATGAATAGGAAGTTAGTAAGTAAATGCTTGGTATTTTCCCCAAATTTTCTCTCATAATGTATGAAAACAGTGGCAAAAAACCATTCAACAGATGGTGTTTTTATTAACTAAAGATTTATTTTTCAAAGCATTTTCATATTAATGAAGTCAGGTTTAAATTGGTGTCATCTTCTCAGTTCTAGTTGTGTGTTGTTAAAATGTGCTTGCCTTCTGCAAATTGCTGGGGGGCACAGAGCAAAATAACCATTTGCCATAATTTTGTGATGTTAACCCAAGTTCTATAATCTAATCAGACCCCACATTATGTGCTCAGCCATAACTTCTGTTTTCAGTGGCTTTACAGAAGCTGTAAGTCTCAGTTCTGTGCTGTAAATGAGGAACACACAGCAGGGATCTTAGTCTTGCTCTGCACTATGAATTATTTATAAGGTATCCGTTTCATGACAAGTGTTGCAACAAGTTGCATGTACTTGTTAGAAAACATTCTCCCCATGGCATCTTATGTTTGAGTGGATACATATTATAGTTTGAAACACAGATTTCTAATATTATATCTGCTCTGAGTTCATCAGTCTGCATTATGTTTACCTAATATGTCAATATAGCCATTTGTGATAAATGAGGTTTCCATTGATCTAGGAGTCTGGACCACTATGGAAGAGGAAATCATAAACTGATTGGGTTCATTACCTATGCCAAGTCTCTAACTTAAGGTGGATATTTTCATCAAATTACAGCTCTATCATACTCATATTATGGTTAAACTTTTTAAGAGGAGTCCAGACTTGTAGCCTCCATTTTATCACTACCTCCATGCTTAACCCTGTACAGTTTGGCATCTGCTTCCAAAACTCTACTGAAAGTCATTTATCAAAGGTCATCAGTGACCTCTAATTACCAACTCCAGCTTCCTTTCTTGCATTCTCTGCATGTATGACAGTGACAAATCCTTTATTGAAACAAGCTTTTCTTGATTATCACCTTAGCTTGACTCAGACCCACATTCCCAACTGCTTTGAAGACTGCAGCCTCCTCCTAACCAGTACCCCTGTTCCCAGACTTCCTGTTTCACTCTGTCCCACATATTACTGGTAGGTTAATCTGATAATTGCAGCGATGATTATATCATTTTGCTCAAAAGCCTTTGATAACTTCCCATTACTTAAAAAATAGGTACAGGCTCCTCACTTAGGCATTCATAACCTTCATAACAGCTTTGATCTTCATTTGTAGTCTTTCCCCCAACACTATTCTTTTATACTCTCTGTTCTAACCAAACATCACATCTTTTCCCTGAACATGTCCTATACTTTATTCCCTTTTACTTTTGCCTAGTGCCTGCAACATCCTGCCCCACTCCATATCTATTAAAATCCTACTTATCCTTCAAGACCCATCTGAATCTCACTTCCTCTTTATTTCTGAAGTCACTGGACCTTGAACAGAAGTAGGTACTCAATACCTTTTGTTGTATTAAATCTGTGAACTGCCATTTCTTTTTCCCCTCTGACATCTACTTAGCTTAGAGATCATATTCAAATCAATGATTGCTACCCTTCTTTTTTCCTTCTTCCCTTTCTGTCCTTGCTAAGGAGAAGGCCACAGTTGGGATGGTCATGAAGTTAAAGAAGACCAAGGGAGGCATTGCACCCAAGCTATGAAAAATGGAATAAATTGTGAAAAATTACTTCCATGCTAACAAAGCCAAAGGAACCAAGAGAGATCTGGCAAAAAGGGAAGCAAAAACTAAGCTGGTGTTCATAATCTGGTTTGAGAATAAGTGAAATCAAACTGCCTGTCCTAGAAATACACATACCCAGGAGAATACATCTTTTGGGATAGATTCATGCGTCAGTGCCAAGGATACTAAGGAGCAAAGCTACTCAGTAGACAAACGGCCATGTACACGAGTCCTCTCCCCTCTTCCCCACTTCTCCTTGCCTGCCCCTTCCCCCACTGAAAACATGAACTTTGAACAACTGTAGTACAAACCATAAAAAACTATGGAGACAACAATGAAGCCATGAACACAACCAAGGGAAAGAATGATAGCAGAATAGCGGCCAGTAAGTTGGGCTATTAATTTGGAACAGGCTCTGTGAGGATATTGGGATGGTGGGTGAGAGAGAAGTGGACATGGGGACAGGTCCTGGGGTAAAAGCAGCCAATATAGCTGAAGACTTTGGAATGGGATAGAATAAAAAACTCATTATCAATCTAGAGTGAATAACATTCTTCTTCTTTTTTTTTACATAAGGAATGGGAGAGAGTTGCTTGCTCAACTGAAAATGTGCTAAGAGTTCTGAGTGCTGTTGAACTATGTTATATTAAACAGATTTGAAAAGTGCTTCTAATGTGTCCCTAAAAGGTTCTGTATAGCAATAAGCAATGATAAGCAATGGATGTCATATATTTATACTGTCAGGCTTTGTGTTTTGAAGTCTGGCATCTTTCATGGGCTATTCCTTAATGCCAAAGAAGGGAAACTGAGATATGATGTTAAATTTTGATGAATACCAAACTTAAAATACCATTTTTTCTTGAACAAATCTACTGACAAATATAAAATGTTATCAGTAACAACAAAAAAAGCACAAAAAAAGGTGGAGTACTGGAGCAAAGCTGTGAATGAAGGCTAGAGACCTGGGTTCCAGCCCTAGCTTTGCCATTTACTAATTATATGACTCTGCAAAAACATTTTACCCCCACTCTGAAGCTCAGTCTTCTCATCTGTAAAATGCTAACATCTCTTACTTCATGGGTTGTTATGATTATTCAATGATATATATGAAAATGTCTAGTATAGTGTCTTGCAAGTAGTAATCATTAAATAAATTATGGTTTTCTTAGTCTACTAATCTTTAAAAGAGAAAATAACATATGCTCTCCCTATGTCACAGGATTGCTATGAGGGTAAGATGAAATATTGACTATGAAATACTTTAAAAAGTTAAAAATATTACAGAAAACACTAAGTAGTTTTAATGCCATTAAAGTCCAACATCCACAGTCATGAATGTCAGTTTTTTTAAAGTGGCACCAAGAAGAGTTCTTAGCCTATAGCTTGTGCTCAATTAATCTTTGAGATTGTGTATTTGCTGACTGACTGACTGATCTCCACATGGTACTGGTTCACAAGCTCATTGAATGTATGTTCTTCTTCCCCCTCTTACCCATTTCCCTCTTGCTTCGTACTCTGCAATGACAGCAAACTCTGGAGATGAACCTCACCAACCTGGTAAAGCGAAACAGCGAACTAGAAAATCAAATGGCCAAGCTAATACAGATCTGCCAGCAGGTTGAGGTATGTAACAGAAATATCTGGGATTTCTTCAGAGGACCTGTATAGATTTTGTGGGAGGGGGCTTGACTTAGTTACTTAGTTAGTTAGTTAATTAATTTGCTTAATCCCTTCACCTTTTTCACCCAGCCGCCCAACCCCACTCACCTCTGACAGCTGACAGTCTTTTCTCTGTGTCTATGAGTCTGTTTCTATTTTATTTGTTAGTTTATTTCATTCATTAGATTCCACATATGAGTTAAATTATATGGTATTTGTCTTTCTCTGTCTGGCTTATTTTACTTAGCATAATGCTCTCCAGTTCCATCCATGCTGTCGCAAAAGGTAAGAGTTTCTTTTTTTATGACTGAGTAGTATTCCATTGTGTAAATGTACCACAGATTTTTTACCTACTCATCTCCTAATGGGCACCTGGGCTCATTCCAAATCTTTGCTGTTATAAATAATGCTGCAGTGAACATAAGGGTGCATATATTCTTTTGAATTGGTGTTTCAAGATTCTTTGGATATTTTTCCAGAAGAGGAATCGCAGGGAGGACTTGAGTTTTGTCACAATGTAGCTCAGCCCTTTGGAGCGAAGGACTGACTGGTAATTCTAGAAAGTCTCATACCTTTAGGATGCTTGGGTTCCAAGATAGCTATTATTAAAAAAAATTCGGTAGGCAGTGGTGATGAGTTGGTGAGACAACAATGCAAGATGCAATCGCCTCTCCTTTCCAAATAGCAGGCAGTATGAGAATCTGACAGAAGTGTGTTTCTTCCTTTATCAAACTAGACAGCATAGCTCCTTGGAGAGATTGCTGGGGTGCCATAAGGAAGTTGGGCATCTGGGTCTTCAGGGTAGGGTGAGGCTTGTTCATTGCAGTATTGTTTGTGTAACAATATCAGGAATGCTTCTCCTCTTCCTAGCCTCTTCTGCCTTTGTCCCCATGCCCCTTACCTGGTCCTCACTCATTAATTTTCCACTTATTCCTGTCATTAACTAATGATATATATGTTAAAGCTGTGAACTATAAAGTATTACACATGAATAAGGTTTTCAAAATGTGTTACATCAAATCTCAGAGCACAGCTTACGAGAGGAGTCAAACTCTTCTTAAGTGGATGTAGTAAAAGGAAGGCATTATTTTTCTCTCTTTTTCTAGAACATGAAGCTTTAGCTGTAGCATTTGGTTTTCCATTGATTTTGTTGAAAAGCTGATGGTAGTGCTTAAAGTATAAGCAGAATCATATAAAATATGATAGAATTCCTCATGGGCAGTGGTTGGATTAAAATGTTTCTAATTCTGTGTGTTGTACAACCTGATAGTCTAGTTTTAATCTTACTTGTATGACAAAGAAATATAATGGTTCCAATTTGTTTTATTTTAAACAGTAAAATAATTGTATTATGATCTCATCTCTTAAGCTCACCTCGTCGTCGTCGGCAGCCGTCCGTCTCGAGAGACGATGGTGTAGCTTCTTAAGAGTCTATCTGCACCGCCGAGAATGGCTGTGCAGTCCAACTCGGGAGTGACATGGTATCTGTCTCCTCCCGTGTTGAATCGACATCTTGCGATGACGCTGGGCTTCTTTCTTTCTTTTTTTACTTTTTTTATTGAATTTATTGGGGTGATACTGGTTAATAAAATTATATAAGTTTCAGGTGTACAATTCTATAATACATCATCTGTATATTGTATTGCGTGTTCATCACCCCAAGTCAAGACTCCTTCCATCAACACTGATGCCCCCTATACCCTTTTACACCTCTACCCACCCCTCTTTCCCTCTGGAAATCCCCCATACTGGTGTCTTTGTCTATGGGTATTTTTTTTCTAAATCTCTTCACCTTTTTCACCCAGCCCTGCAACTACCCTCCTCTCTGACAGCTGTCAGTCTGTTCTCTATAAATGACTGTGTTTCTATTTGGTTTGTTACTTTGTTTTGTTCATTAGATTCTACATATGAGTGAAATAATATGGCACTTGTATTTCTCTGACTGGCTTATTTCACTTAGCATAATGTTTTCCAGGTCCGTCATGCTGTCATGAAGGGGAAGATTTCCTTCTCTTTTTATGGCCAAGTAGTATTTCATTGTGTATATATACCACAGCTTTTCTACCCACTCATCTACTGATGGGCACTTTGGCTGCTTCCAAATCTTGGCTATTGTAGATAATGTTGCAATGAACATAGGGGTGCATAAATTCTTTCAAAATAGTGTTTCATGTTTCTTCAGATATATTCTCAAAAATGGAATCACTGGGTAATAAGGCAACTTCATTTTAATTTTTTGAGGTAACTACATACTGCTTTCCACAGTGGCTGCACCAATCTGAATTCCCACCAACAGTGCACGAGGGTTCCCTTTTCTTTATATTCTTGCCAACACTTGTTTGTTGAATTATTGATGATGGCTATTCTGACAGGTGTGAGATGATATCTCATTGTGGTTTTAATTTGAGTTCTTTGATGACTACTGACATTGAGCATCTTTTCATGTTATTGGCCATCTATATGTTCTTTTTGGAGAAGTGTTTAGTCAGGGTCTTTACCCAATTAATTGAATCGTTTGGGTTTTTTGGTGTTGAGTTTTTTAAGTTCTTTATAAACTTTGGATATTAACTCCTTGTTATATATATCTTTGGCGAATATGTTCTCCTATTCAATGGGTTGTCTTTTCACTTTCTCGATGGTTTCTTGTGCTGTGCAAAAAATTTTTAGTTTGATGTATTCTCAGTTGTTGTTTTTTTCTATTCTTTCCCTTGCCTGAGGTGATATATCAGAAAAAAATATTTCTATGAGAAATGTCCAAGACTTTTACTGTCTATGTTTTCTTCTGGGATATTTATGGTTTTGAATCTAGCATTTAAATCTCTAAACCGCTTTGAGTTTATTCTTGTGTATGATATAAGAAGGTGGTCTAGTTTCAATTTTCTTACATGTATCTGTCCAATTTTCCCAATATAATTTATCGAATAGACTATTCTTAACCTATTGTATGTTTTTGCCTCCTTTGTCAAGTATTAGCTGAACATAGATGCATGGGTTAATTTCTGGGCTCTCTAATCTGTTCCATTGATCTATATGTCTGTTTTTATGCCAGTCCCACGCTGTTTTGATAACTATGTCCTTGTAGTATAGTTTGATATCAGTTAACATGATTTCTCCAACTTTGTACTTTTTTCTCAAGATTGCTGTGTTATTCAGGGTCTTTTATGGTTCTCTATATTTTCTGGAATATTAGTTCTAGTTTTGTGAAATATGCCATTGGTATCTTGATAAAAATTACATTGAACCTATAGATTACTTTGGGTAGTATGGACATTTAAATCATGTGAATTCTTCCTATCCATGAGCATGGTATATGCTTCCACTTATTTCTATTTTCTTCCATTTCTTTCTTCAGTGTCTTATAATGTTTCAAGTGCAGATCTTTTACATCTTTGGTTAGGTTTATTCCTAGGTATTTTATTATTTTTGTAGCAATTGTGAATGGGATTGTTTTCTTATCTTTCTGTAAGTTATTGGCATATAAAAATGGAACTGATTTCAAGATATTAATTTTGTATCCTTCTACTTTCCTGAATTTATTTATAAGTTCCAGTAGTTTTTTTTTGTGTGTGTGTGTGTGTGTGTGTGTGTGTGGAATCTTTAGGGTTCTCTATATACAGTGTCACAGTACCATGTCATCTGCAAATAATGGCAGTTTTACTTCTTCCTTTTCAATTTGAATGCCTTTTATTTCTTCTTCTTTCTGATTGATGTAGCTAGGACTTCTAGTACAATGTTTAATTAGAGTGGTGAAAGTAGACATCCCTGTCTTGTTCCTGATCTTAAGGGAAATGCTTGTAAATTTTTCCTATTGAGTTTAATGTCTGTGGGTTTGTCATATAAGGCCTTTATTACATTGAGGTATGTTCCCTCTATTCCCACTGTGCTGAGACTTTTTATCATAAGTGGGTGCTGGGTGTTCTCAAATGCTTTTTCTGCATTTATTGATATGATCATGTGGTTTTTATCCTTCATTTTGTTTATGAGGTGTATCACATTTATTGATTTGTGGATATTGTACCAACCTTCCATCCCCAGAATAAATCCCACTTGATCATGGTGTATGATCTTTTTAATGTATTGCTTGATCCACTGTGCTAATATTTTTTTGAGGTTTTTGCATGTATGCTCATCAGGGATATTGGTCTTTAATTTTCTTTGTTGTCCTTATCTGGTTTTGGAAGCAAGATAATGCTGGTCTTGAAAATTTAGATTGGGAGTCTTTCCTCCTCTTGAATTTTTTGAAATAGTTTGAGAAAGGCATTTGTTAGTTCTTCTTCAACTGTTTGGTGAAATTCACCTATGAAGCCATCTGGTCCAAAACTTTTGTTTGTTGGGAGTTTTTTTTATTACTGCTTCAGTTTCAGTAGTTGTAATCTGTTTGTCCAGATTCTCTGACTCTTCCTGGTTCAATTTTGGAAGATTATATGTTTCTAGGAATTTATCTTTTTTGTTTAGATTGTCTAATTTGTTGACATATTCAGATTGTCCAATATGTTGACATATAATTCTTCATAATATTTTTTACAATATCTTGCACTTCTGTGATGTCAGTTGTTACTTCTCTTTCATTTCTGATTTTACTTGTATCCTCTCTGTTTTTTTCTTGATGATTTGGTTAAAGGTTTGTCAATATTGTTTATATTTACAAAGAATCAGCTCTTGGTTTCATTGATCTTTTGCATCATTTTTTTAGACTCTATTTTGTTTATTTCTGCTGTGATCTTTATTATTTCCTTTCTTCTACTCACTTGAGGCTTGTTTGTTGTTCTTTCTCTAGTTCCTTTAAGTATAAAGTTAGATTGTTTATTTAAGATTTTTCTTGTTTCTTAAAGTAGCCCTGTAATGCTATGAATTTCCTTCTTAGGACTCCTTTCACTGTGTCCCATGTGTTTGCAGTTGCTATGTTTTCATTTTCATTTGTTTCAAGATATCTTTTTTAATTTATTATTTTTTATATTTTATTGTTTATGCTATTACAGTTGTTCCACTTTTTCTTTCTTCCCCAGCCCACCCCCACTTCCATATCAGTCCCTTTATTGTTGTCCATGTCCATGGGTCCTCCATGTACATTCTTTGACTAATCCCTTCATCTTCTTTCAATCAGTGACCACCTGCCCCCTCCCCTCTTACAGATGTCAGTCTATTCCCTGGTTCCATGCCTCTGGTTCCATTTTGCTTATTAGTTTATTGTGTTCATTAGATTCCTCTTATAAGTGAGATCATATGGTATTTGTCTTTTGCCAACTAGCTTATTTTGCTTAGCATAATAGTCTACATATCCATATATTCTTTTGCAAAATGTAGGAACTCCTTTCTTTCTGTTGTTTAGTATTCCACTAAACAACAGATGTGGTACATCTGTAGATGTACCACAGATTTTTTTATCCATTCATCTTTTAATGGGCACTTAGACTGTTTCCAAATCTTGGCTATTGTAAATAGCACTGCTATGAACATGTGGGTGCATAAATTCTTTTGAATTGGTGTTTCAGGATTCTTCAGGTATATTCCCAACAGTGGAATCACTGGATCAAAAGGAAGTTCCTTTTTTTTTTTATTTTTTTGAGGCAATTCCATCGTGTTTTCCACAGTGGCTGCACCAGTCTGCATTCCCACCAACAGTACCCTAGGGTTCCTTTTTCTCTGCATCCTCGCAAGCACTTGTTGTTTGTTGATTTATTAATGACAGCTATTTTAGCAGGTGTGTGGTAATACCTCACTGTGGTTTTAATTTCATTTTGCTGATGGCTAGTGACATTGAGCACTTTTTCATATGTATATGGGCCCTCTGTATGTCCTCCTTGGAAAAGTGTCTGTTCAGGTCCTTTGTCCATTTTTTAATTGTGTTACAGTCTTCCTGCTGTCGAGTTGTATTAGTTCTTTCTTTTTTTAGTTTTTATTATTTTTTTTTTAATTTTATTTTTTGGTTATTCAATTACAGTTGTCCCATTTTTCCCCCATTGCTCCCCCCTCCCAGCCCAGTTCTTTCTTAAAAACATTTAAATTTTTCTTTTTAGAGAGAAGGAAAGGAGGGAGAAAGAGAGGGAACAAAACAGATAGGTTGCCTCTTACACACTCCCAGCTGGAGACCTGGGCTGCAACCCAGGCATGTGCCCTGATCCAATGGGGAGTTGAACCAGTGACCTTCAGTGCGCAGGTCAGTGCTCAATCCACTGATCCACACCAGCTAGGACTCTATTTAGTTTTTTATATAGTTTGGAGATAAAATCCTTTTCCAATTTATTGTTGACAAAGATATTCTCTCATAGAGTCTGTTCCCTTTTCATTCTGATGATCGTTTGTTTAGCTGTGCAGAAGCCTTTTAATTAGATGTTGTGCCATTTGTTTATTTTTTCCTTAATTTCCCTTGCTCTAGGAGACATATCAGCAAAAATATTGCAACATGAAATATCTGAAATATTACTGCCCTTGTTTTCTTCTAGGATTTTTATGGAATCATGACTAAATAGTCTTTTATCCATTTTGAGTTTATTCTGGTGTATGGTGTAAGATGGTGGCCTAGTTTCATTTTTTTGCATGTACCAGTGCAGTTCTCCGAACACCATTTATTAGAGAAGCTATATATCTGCCATTTTATGTCAGTGCCTGCTTTGTCAAATATTAATTGACCATAGAGAGATGGGTTTATTCCTGGGCAGTCAATTCTGTTCCATTGATCTATGTATCTATTCTTACACGTGTACTAGACTGTTTTGATTACAGTGGCCTTGTATTGTCATATAGTTTGATATCAATTATTGTGATTCCTCCAACTTTGTTCTTCTTTCTCAAAATTGCTGAGGCTATTCAGGGTCTCTTTTGGTTCCATATAAACTTTTGGAATATTTGTTCTAGATCTGTGAAATATGTCATTGGTATCTTAATAAGAATTGTGTTGAATCTATAGATTGCTTTGGGTAGTATGGACATTTTAATGATGTTAATTCTTCCAATCAATGAACACATTATATGCTTCCACTTATTTGCATCTTCTTCAATTTTTTTTCAGTTCCTTATAGTTTTCTGAGCAATACTCTTTTACCTCCTTTGTTAAGTTTTTTCCTAGGTACTTTTTTTTTTTTTACTATTACTACTGTTTTTAGGTATATATTGATTTTTTCCTTCATCTCATTTTTAACTCATCCATTGTTTAGTAACAATATTTTTCTCCATATCTTTGTGTATTTTTCAGTTTTTTTTATGATTGATTTCTAGTTGCATACATTATAGTCAGAGATGATGCTTGATGTGATTCCAGTCTTCTTGAATTTACTGAGACTTGTTGTGTCTTAACATGTGGTTTATCCTAGAAAATGTTCCATGTGCACTTGAAAGTATATTCTGCTGCTTAGGTGTGGAACATTCTGATGATATCAATTAAATAAATCTGGTTAAGTGTGCCAGTTAAGGCTGCTGTGACCTTGTTGATTTACTCGCTGGAACATCTATCCCTTGATGTCAATGAAGTTTTAAAATCCCCTATGACTGTATTACTGTCAATTTTTTCCTTTATATCTGTCAAGATTTGTTTTACATACTTAGGTACTCTTATGTTGGGCGCAAAAATGTTTACAAGGGTTATATCCTCTTCTTGGATTGCTCGCTTTCTCATTATGCATTGTCTTTTTTTGTCTCTTCCTATAGCCTTTATTTTAAAATCTATTTGGTCAGATATAAGTATTGCTACCCCAGCTTTTTTAAAATTCAAATTTGCATGAAACATATTTTCCACCATTTACTTTTAGTCTTTTTATATCCTTCATTCTAAGGGGTATTTCTTGTAGACAGTGTATATATGGGTCTTGTTTTCTTATCCATTCAGCAACCCTATGTCTTTTGATTGGAGCTATTAAACCATTTACATTTAAAGTGATTATTGATTGGTACATATTTATTGGCATTTTATTCTTTTAACTATGTCTCTTTTTTCTTTTTCTTTTTAAAAAAGACCTTTTAACATTTCTTGTAATACTGGTTTAGTGGTGAAGATCTCTTTTAGCTTTTTCTTGTCTGGGAAGCTCTTTATTTCTCCTTCAATTGTAACAGATATCCTTGCTAGGTAAAATAGTCTTGGTTGTAGGTCCTTGCCTTTCATCACTTTGAATAGTTCATGCCAGTCCTTTCTGGTCTGAAATGTTTCTGTTGAGAAATCAGCTGACAGTCTTATGTGATCTCCCTTGTAGGTACTGTCTTTCTCTGCTGCTTTTAAGATCCTCTCTTTGTCCTTAACTTTTGCCATTTTAATTATGATGTGTCTTGGTTTGGGCCTCTTTGGGTCCATCTTGTTTGGGAATCTCTGTGCTTCCTGGACTTGTGAGACTCTTTCCTTCACCAGGTTTGGGAAGTTTTTGGTCATTATTTCTTCATATAGGTTCTCAATATCTTGCTCTCTCTCTTCTCCTCTGGCACCCTTATGATGCAGATATTGTTATGTTTCATGTTGTCCCAAAGATCCATTAAACTACCCTCATGAAAAAAAATTTTCTTCTTCTCTGAATTGGTGCATTTTTCTGCCTTGTCTTCCAAATCTCTGATTTAACCCTCTGCTTTATGCAACCTATTGTTTATTCCTTCTAGAGTATTCTTCATTTCAGATATTGTGTTCTTTATTTCTGACAGGTCTCTTTTATAGTTTTTACATCTTTTTTTCATGCTTTTCAGCATCCTTATAACCATTACTTTGAACTCTATATCTGGTAAATTGTTTGCCTCCATTTCTTTATCTATTTTTCTGGAAGTTTCTCCAATTCTTTCATTTGGGGGCTTGTTTTCCCATTTTGGCTGCCTTTTTTGTTTGTTTCTATGTGTTATGTAGATCTTCTGTGATTCCCAGTCTTTGTAGGGGGGTCTTATGTAGTAGGTGTCTTGTGGGGTCCAGTGATCTTTGATTACCTGAGTTCTGAGCTCCAAGCTCCAGGAATGTTCATGTTTTATATTATGTGCGCTTCTATTCTATAATTGAGTCTTGATTTCTATTGACCTGTTTCTGCATGGGATCAACCCATGCACAGTTGACTGTGATACTCAACTTTGACCATGGCATTCAAACTGCTCTGCAGGTGCTGACCACATGATGTAGAACTCACCTCAACAGGATCTCATGCCTGCCTAGATATCCATATGTATATGCTCCTTGTGAAGTGTTTTGGATTCTGCTCTGATGTTGTCTGAACCTGGCTACTGGGAGTGTTATGCTGGGGCCTCTTAGGAGGGACTCTGGTGCAGGCTAATGTCAGACATTGCCTCTGAATTGACTTGAGCAACCTGTTTGGAGCTACAAGCAATCTAAAATTTTTAGTTTCCTTTACTGGGCTTGTTGCTCATGGGAAGGACCAAGTGGTATTCCATGGCCAGCTTTTACCAGCATTGGGCCTGGTTGCAGGTCAGCAAAATTCCCAAGGCACCCTGAATTTTTCCTCTGTTTGTCTCTGCCTTCCGGCTGCCTGTTAGGCTCAGTCACTGAAAGAGCTGTTGGTGATACTCGAGTTGCTTGAGGTAGGTTCTCAGTGAGTCACCAGATAGGGGTGAGTGGTGTTTAGAAAATTGATACAGGTTCAAACTCAGTGTTAGTGCTGGTTCTAATGCCACTTAGTAAATGTCCTTGGGTAAGCCAAGTCTAGCTGCCATCAGCTGTGTGCTCACACACATTTGTGTTGGTATAGGGCCTTAGGGAGTTATCGGGGTGAGGCCAGCAGACTTTCTCAGGCCCAAACACATCAAGATTTGGCCATGTGAATGGAGGGCTTTGAACTGATTGGTCATGCAAGGGAAAAATATCCCCTGTCCTAGAGCCACACCACTCAGTCTATTCCAGATTCTGCTGGGAGGAACCTGAGCTCAGCAGGATGGGGTCCCTGTGAGTCAGGAGGGTATGGTTCCTGGACCTCCCATGAGGGGGAGGTGTTGCAGTCAGGCTGCAAGGCAGATGGAGGCTGTGTCTCCCACGCCAGAGCCACAAAATTCAATCTGTCATGGATTTTGCTCAGCCACTAGGAGTTGGGTGGTTGGGGTTGCCAAGAGTCTGGAGGGTGGGGCTTGTGATCTTCCATGAGGAGAAAGCACTAATCAGGTTCATGGGAAAGTGGGGTAATGGCCCCAGCCACAAAGCCACACAACTCAGTGACTGACACCTTTTGAGTCTGCTCAGATATTTACATCCCAACAAAGGCAGTTGACACCTCAGGAAGGTGTAAGCTCCATAGGGTGGGGCAAGAGAGAGTCCAGAGTGTGAGGGTATTGCTTTCCCCTAGGTTGGCTGATGCCGCAAGGGAGGGAGTGCTCCACCCAAGAAAGATGGTGTCTGTGGCATGGTAGAGGGACTCATCACAGGAACTCTGGAGGCTGTCCCTTCAGCTCTCTCCCCAGAGCCACAAGCCCCAGACTCCTCATGCAACTCTAATCTGGTCCACTTTCCCCTACCAGATCCTAGGGTAAGTGGCTGCAAATGAAATTATGCATTCGCCCTTTAAGAACGATCCTGTGTCTCTAGTGTACTCCTGTCCCTGATGGACAGAATTCCTGCTGATTTCCACAGCCATATATTATGTGGGTGCCTCTTCCTTGCTCTGGTGCTCTGGGATTATGGATCCAGCTTGGAGTTGAGACCCTATGCTTCTCAGGGGGAACTTTCTGCAGCTGAGATATTCCTCCAGAACCTCAGCCACTACCTATGGGAGCAGGACCAGCCTTTTCACATCTCCACCCTTCCTACCAGTCTTGAAGTGGCTTCTTCTATAAATTCTTGGTTATAAGACTCTCTTCTGCTAGTCTTCAGTTGGTTATTCAGGTTGATTGTTTTGTAATTTAGTTATAGCTTCCACCTGCTCTGATGCCATCTTGAATCCCAGCAGTGAGTCAAGTATTGTGTTTCTTAAAGTAGAGTGTACTTGTATGATGTACTTGTATGACAGCAATTTAATCACTGCTGCATACTTCATTTGTGGAAGACAGTGGTGTTTTATTTAGGGTATATAGGACACTGGTTAAACTCAGGTGTGATTTTGTGCAATGGCTGGGGAATTTAAGAAGCATAAAGAATGAAAAGAATACTGGAATGTAAGTTGCAAAACTAGGTTCTAGACTTAAGTCTGCCATTAACTGGTAGTATAAACTTTAATACATCATTTAGCCTCTCAGCTTCAGTGTTCTTACCTATGCAATGAGTGGTTGAACTATCTGACTTTTGATGTCTCTCCCAGATTTCATGGGTCATGATTCTGTGAATGGTTACTTTCTTCGTTCTTTTCTTTCTCTCTTCAGCCTCATCCTTTCCAAGGGGGAATAAATAAAAAAGAAGGCATTTTAGAGTGGTTTTCAGCTTATCAGAATCCCTCTGAGTTTCACTGTATCAAAGCTTCTGATTATGCTGTTAGATTACAGTGTAATAAACCCATACTGGAGAAGAGGCAAGGAAGTATTGTAAGTAGGAGACAAGATAAGGAATCCCTTGGTTTAGAATTTGCATGATTGATGGTGGGGTATTAGCTAATAGTAAATAAATTTTGGTTATAAATTATAATCATCGCCTCCCTCATTCTCATTTAAATGACTATTAAGTGTAGAGCAATTTGTAGTAAAATTAACAAAGTAAGCAGTTTATTTTCATTATTTGTTCACTTCAGGACCTCTCTAATATCTTATATTACCCCTGGGAAGCTTATCACTCCAGCCAGCCTCACCCAAATGTAGCCTTGTTCCAACATTTCCCAGCCCATTGCACCAATCAGACCTTTATATTCAGGGCCCTTCTCTTTTCAAGTGGCAAGGAGCTGGTCAAATAAAACAACGTATCGTTGTGTTAATAGAGGAGGACTCATTCTTCCCCTCTAGGTAACAGGTGATAACTTTCTGAAGTTAGTATCCCTGCTTAGCCTCAAGGGATGAAATAGTGCTTATAAATATAAGCAAAGTAGGAGGGACTAGCAGCCCCATCATAAACCACCAAAGGAAGTGTTTAAGAGGCTCCCTTAGGGATGCTTATTAAACTTATCCTGTAGGTCATTGTTTGCTCTGGCACAAAAAAATTCACCTTTTACTAATAGCTATGTACGCATTGTACCAGGTACAAAGAAAAATGGCATAAACACAGTATTTATATTGAAGGGCTTACATAATACCCAAACCCACCCTGATGTGGATACACCTGTGCAGGAAATATAGACAATGGAATTAAAATGTTAACAATTGGGAAAGAATCATGAGACACTGTATTACATGTCAAGTGTCAGGTTATATTTTGGGAGTTAAGTTCAGAGTAAGGTTCTGTCTTTGACGGTGGCCCTACAAGATGGCTTATGGAAGACCATGGCTGTCCTTTATGACATCATCCCTTCTGAAAAGTTAGGAATGTGCCCAAATTTCCCCTTAATAATAGGGTAAATTCAGGGTACTTATATTCATTCAGCACAGAGCTCGTGTGTCCAGAAGGCTTCAGGATAAGCCTCTGCATTAGATATGCAGTTAAAGAAAGTACTAGATACTTCATAAATGCTTACAAATACTTTATACAATGAAGTAAATAATAGCATACTGTCCACCATGAGAGCCAGACACTGAATGGTGATTTGAAAGTGTTTCAGTTTATCTAATCCAGATTTGTATGTAGTGAATGATTATATTCATAGTGTAAACCAGGCATTTCACATTGGGTGGGCGTGGAGGGTACCAGCGAAGCCATTTCTGAGAAAACTGAGAGGCTATTTTCCTGCCAAACCTGTTCCCCTCCCATATTGTCTGCCAATGTTTTTGTCACAGATTGACTTTTCATAAGGGAGCTGTAAATACTGCCTCCCTCTCTTGGTTCTTTTTCCCAGTTCTCTATTCTGCTCAGAAAGTAAACAAAGCTGCAGTCTTCCTATTATTATAGAAACAAAGATTAGGATCACCACAGATTTGTTAGCTGAATTCTTTGATAATGCAGCCTGCTGTAGATGCTGCCCATCTTTCAGAATTCAGTGGATAAGCAGTTGGAAATTTTTATTTTGGGGCTGGAGAGCATAGGAGGGATGTTGAAGCAGAACCAAGATTTCATTAATCTAGTTATAGAAGGTTATGCTTTGACCTTGTGACTCTGGCAACTTGATCTCTATTTGTAGTTCTTTGTCCTGTGTCATCATGCATCCTTTGTTTACATTTCCAAAGGAAATATCTGTTTAATGTATAGCCAAAGCAAAATGTATACTAACAAATGACTGTTTACTTTTGGCTTCCAAGACTGTAGAGTTTTGTGAATAATTAGCATTCCTGAAAATATAGAGGGGAAGAAATATAGTTAAATATTTTGTAATCAGTCAGTCAACATTTCTTGGACAAACACTATGTACTTACTGTGGTGAGCAATTTGAGGGCTACTAAAGAAACAGAAAAAAAAAAGACATCTTTTAAAAAAAGTTTTATTTATTTATATTTAGAGAGAAGAGAAGGGAAGGAGAATGAGAGAGAAAGAAACATTAACATGTGGTTGCCTCTTGCGTGCCCCCAACTGGGGACCTGGCATGTGCCCTGACTTAGAATTGAACCAACAACTCTTTGGTTCTCAGGCCAGTGCTTAATCCACTGAGCCATACCAGCCAGGGCTAAAGAAACATTTTTTTAAAGTATATTTTATTGATTATGTTGTTACAGTAGTTTCAGTTTTTTCCCCTTTGCTCCCCTCTGCCCAGTACCCCCCCTTCCCTCCAGCAATCCCACGCTCCTTAGTTCATGTCCATGGGTTTTGCATATAAGTTCTTTGGCTTCACCCTTTCCTATATTATTCTTAACTTCCCCCTGTCAATTTTGTATTTACCAATTATGCTTCTTAATTACTGAACCATTTTCCCATTTCTCCGCTTTCCCCCTCCCAGCTGATAACCCCCAGAATGGTTTGCTTAGTTGGATTTTGTTTTTATTTTTTAGATTCAGTTGTTGATAGTTGTGAATTTGTTGTCATTTTAATGTTCATAATTTTGATCTTTTTTTCTTAAGTAAGTCCCTTGGACATTTCATATAATAATAGTTTGGTGATGATGAACTCCTTTAGCTTAACCTTGTCTGGAAAGCACTTCATCTGCCCTTCCATTCTAAATGATAGCTTTGCTGGATAGAGTAAGCTTGGTTGTAAGTCCTTGCTTTTCGTCACCTTGAATACTTCTTGACAATCCCTTCTTGCCTGCAAAGTTTCTTTTGAGAAATCAGCTGACAGTTTTATGGAAACTCTTTTGTAGATAACTGTCTGCTTTTCTCTTGATGCTTTTAAGATTCTCTTTTTACCTTTAACCTTTGGCATTTTAATTATGATGTGTCCTGGTGTAGTCCTTTTTGGGTCTAGTTTGTTTGGATCTCTCTATGCTTCCTGGACTTGTGTGTCTATTTCCTTCACCAAATATGGGGAGTTTTCCTTCATTACTTTCCCATATAAGCTTTCAATTTCTTGCTCTTCCTCTTCTCCTTCTAGCACCCCAATGGTTTGAATGTTGGCATGTTTAAAGTTGTTCCAGAGGTTCCTAAGCCTCTCCTCACTTTTTAAAATTCTTGTTTCTTCATTGTGTAGTGGTTGACTGTTGTTTTCTTCCTTATGTTCCAAATCATTGATTTGAACCCCAGTTTCCTTTCCTTCACCATTGGTTTTGTGTGGATTTTCCTTAGTTTCATTTAGCATAGCCTTCACTTTTTCCCTTATGCGTTTGCCATACTTAAGCATATCTGTCAAGCCTGTGAGCATCTTTATCAACAGTGTTTTGAACTCTGTGTCTGTTAGGTTGGCTATCTCCCTGTTTGTTAGGTTGGCTATCTCCTTGTCACTTAGTTCTCCCACTGGAATCTTGATCCATTCCCCCTTTTGGCCCATACTTCTCTGTCTGCTCATCTTTACAGGCTCCTGTGTTTGTTTGCCTCTGTGTCTTAGGTAGAGCTGTCACTCCTCTTACATTGTAAGGGGCAGAGCCTTAGGTTTTCTCATCAGTAGAGGGCAATCTGTTGCACCACATTTTGGCGCTGCATGTGGGGGAGGGGTCTGAAAGGGAACAATATCACTTTCTCAGCACTCGCTCCTTTTCCAGAAGCTTCTCCCACTTTGTATGGGACTGGCGCCTCTCTAGCTGTTGCTCTGGCTGTCGTTCCCAGAGTGGGTGATCTGTGGACATTCTAGGACTGTGGAGGCCATTTAAACAAGTGGACTCTGCTGAGAGACTGGCTGTTTATCCCTCCACCACAACCCCTACTGGTTTGGACAGTCAGAAGCAATGAGGCTTTATTTTCCCTGGCCCTGGGACTGTGAGCTGTGTGGTCTCGTCTGGTGCTGAGAGTGCTCTCCAGGTTTTCCTCCTGATTTTTAAAATGTGTGACTGTGCTTTCCGCTTGCCTGCTGCTGCCACCACTGCTGCCGCCACCACACCACACCCTCTCCACCTCGGCTCCGCCCCTCCTACCTGTCTGGATGAGTATTTCTTCTTTATATCTTTGTTTTTTTGACTTCCATGCAGCTCAATATTCTGGAACTTCTGGTTGTCTCTAGTTTTGAGGTAGTCGTACTCGTTCTTAGTTGTGGAGGGAGATGCAGCATGTCTGTCTAGGCCTCCATCTTGGCTGGAAGTCCTGAAATATTTTTGATGGCCTCCAGGGACTTTTAGTCTAGTTAGGCAAAATGCAGTGTCTAGTGAGAAAGTGGAGTATTTATAAAACACCATGCACTACAGTATGGAGTACAAATGAATGTAGTGTAGCTCTTCCATTTTTACTTATTTAGCCTTGTTGTTAACTTTTAGAGCACTTGAAACTATTAAAGCACTTTCCTGAGTATTTTGTGTGTCACCTGTTTTCCAGCCCTCCAAAACTGCTATGGTACCATGGGTTAGTCCATTCCAGAAGCTCTGTGGGCAGATAAATTTCTTTCTGGCTCTTCTCAAGCCTCTTATGGAACTGGGTGACACTGGTTTTTAGTTTAAGAGAGAAAAGAAAGAAAAGGTATGAATTGTAAGAGAGAGAGAAGTTTTCCATAGTTTGGGAAAGTTCAGCTTTCTGTCTTGCCACCAGATCTTAGCTTCAGTAACTTTCAGAAGTCTTTCTCTTAGAGTTCAAACTGTAGGTGGCTTGGTGTTCTCCCCTTTCTGCTCCTATTGCTCACTGAAAAATTATTTGTTTTGGGAAAAGCAAGAATTGATGCTGACTGCTTCTTCAAGCATAAAATAGATGTTTTAACAGAAATTAATTAAAACAACACTGTTAATAGATGATTTCAGAAGATGACCCTTAAATGTTTTAGAGTAGTCCAGCTTAAAGAAAGAATAAAATCCAAATCATTAAAGTACAAATGTTTGTTGGAGCAGTCTTCTCCAAGCACTGAGGACATGATAAAATGAAGGAGTGATTAGAGTGAAGTAAGTGTAATCAGGGAAAAGTTAATAAAGACAACGCATTTTAGTCAAATGTTGAAGGAGGAAAAATAAATTACTCTCTGTACTGAGACAGAGAGAAGACTTATTAGTGGAGGTATAAATGAGCAAATTCTCTTGGCAAAATGGTACTCTAAACCCTGGGCATACACTGGATATATAGAGATAAATAGAAATAGTTTCTGCCCCCAAAGAACTTACCTGACAGGTAAAAATGTCAAATATAATGTGAAGTGATAATTATTGTAATGAAGATAAGTGCAAGATGACAAGCTGGCACAGAGAAAGAAACACCTCAGTCTGCTTGAGGGACTTAGGAAAGACTGAATAATGGATAGTAAAATAGAGTTAATTTGAGATAAAAGTAGAATTTTGTCAACAAAAATGAGATACAGGAATGAAGGGAACCACATGCAAGAACATGGAAGGGTAAACAGCATATAAGTATTGAGGGAACTACCAGAACTTTGGTTCAGCCAGAATGTGAAATGTGAGAATCGTTTCAGGAGCTGAGTGTGGAGAAGTAGTTAGGTCCTAGATAATGAGAGGCCCTGTGTACCATGTATAGGTGTTTGGATTTCATCCTGAAGACTCTGGGAAGCCACGGAAGGATTTAAAGCAGGTGAATAACTGAATAAGATCTGCATTTCAGTATTTCTCTGGCAGTCCTGAATGGAGCCATATGGAGAAAGGCTCAAGGGTCAAAAATGAAAGCAAGAAAACCACTTAGGTGGGAGAGATCAGGCCCAACTTAAGGCAGTGGCAATAGGGTTAGGGAGGAAGGGATAAATGGATAAATTCAAAACATTTCTAACAGGTGGAATCAATACTACCTGATGATCAGTTAGATGCAATGGGTGAAGAAGTGAGAAAATAATTGGATGATCCACAGGTTTCTGACTTAGGTGACTGAATGAATGTCACTTTTAACTAGATTAGCGAATACAGACAGAATTCTTTTTTAGATATGTGATGTTTGTTGTGCTGTGGGGTCAGAGAGTCAGGTTGGAAATGCCTAGTAGGCAGGTGACTGGCTGGACCTGGAAGTCAGGAGAGAGGTCTGGGAAAAGGATGAAGACTTAGGAGTCATTTGCATCCAAGTTGGCACTTAAAACCACAGAGAATATATAGAATGAGAAGAAGGCCTAGGACAGATTAATACAATTGTTTGTCATTTGGAATACACCAACAAACTCACCTTCTAAAAATAAGTGGAATACTGTGGAGCCTTCTATGTGATTACTAAGGGACAGTGTGCATTTAAAAAAAATTGATATCAGAGTAAATTATTTATTTTGGAAATAATTGGCATTTTATATATTACCTTCGTAAAGACTAAGTAATGCTTAATAAAGATTCCCTATGTTCTAGGCAAGCATGTTACATCTGTTAACCCATTTAATCTTCACAACAAGTCTATGAGGAACATGCTATTATTATTCCTGCTTTACTGATAAGTGCATTGAAATGCAGAGAGATTGAAGTGCTTTGTTAAGGTCTTGCCATTAGGTAACACAATGGAGATTTGAATCCAGGCACTTTAACTCCAGAGCCTGAACCCCTAAACACATCATTACAC
This sequence comes from Furipterus horrens, assembly GCF_987537825.1. NCBI lineage: Eukaryota > Metazoa > Chordata > Mammalia > Chiroptera > Furipteridae > Furipterus > Furipterus horrens. The sequence goes on along the minus strand of NW_028327187.1, from coordinate 52,908,060 downwards.
TTTCTTTTATAAAGCCAAGGTACACACCACTTGGATATCCCTTTTTTATCACCAGGGGTTCCTGACCCATCCCATGAGGATGACTTGTAGTGTGTAAGGGGTATGAGATAAGGATGTGAATTCTGGAGGAGAGCAAAAGAGAAACAGGAAAGGGCATATTTATGTCCTAACAAACCTTCATGGGTTAGGGAAAAGAGGAGAGGACTACTGCTAGAGTTTGCAGAAGGAAGCAGCAGTGCCCACTATTAAGGTACTTATTTGCTCATATTACTTTTGTGCCATGAGACCCAAGTGAGGGTTGAAAATAGAGTGGGCATTTCCAGGTATCGATATTCACCCCAGCTATACAGTCAGGTTACTGTGGGACATGCAATGCCTTCTTGAGACTGCCTTGCTAGATCCTCTTTCTAGGGCTGTGCATGACCTTGCTCTAAGGTCAAAGTAGTCTCAGCGCAATGCAAGGTTTTCTTAAGAGTCACAAAAGTTTGACAGTAAAGATCTATTGTCAAAAGTATACTTAACCTTATCACATTTAAGCAGAATATAAATAATATAATACTACAATGACTGCATATCTATATCTATATCTATATCTATCTATCTATCTATCATCTATCTATCTATCTATCTATCTATCTATATACAGGGTGTCCCAAAAATGTATACACACTTTAAATAATTATAAAGTTGGTGTTTATTAAAATAAATTTCATTTTCAAAATGTAATAGAATCTACAGACATTACTTAATTGTTTTGTCAATGCCTGTTTTCAAACTGATGTCCATTCTGGTCCAGGCACTGCTGACAACGCAAAACAATGAAATTGCAAACACCGCAAAACAGCAAGATGGGGCACCCCCACACTACCATCTTGATGTTAGATCCTACCTTGATGAGATCTTGCCAAACAGGTGGATTGGACGAAGAATACCCTCGCATTCACCAGACCTCACACCACTAGACTTTTTTTTATGGGAATACTCAAAAGACAGAGTCTACACTATGAAACCTGCAACAGTCATTGAATTGAGAGCAACTATTTAACAAGAATGCACACAAATACCAAATGAAATGTTTCGTGATGTTTGTGATTCCGTTGTTTCGCTTTTTCAGCAGTGCCTGGTCCAGAACGGACATCAGTTTGAAAACAGGCATTGACAAAACAATTAAAAAATGTCTGTAGACTCTGTTACATTTTGAAAATGAAATGTATTTTAATAAACATCAACTTTATAATTATTTAAAGTGTGTATACATTTTTGGGACACCCTGTATATAGATAGATAGATAGATAGATAGATAGATAGATAGATATAGATATCTGCAGAAAAAGAGTGGCTACATTGTTACTATTAATGATGGACCCATGTCCTTTGATGGAATGATTAATGAAGAGTGCATGTAAGCCCAAGGAATAAGCTATTTAGTACCTCAGGACAGAAAGAAAATTCCACAACATAGCTCATTCCCAATGCTTCTCCTCCCACCTAAGTCACATCTTGAACCCAAATTTACCCCATTTCAAGTTCTAAGAATTCTTGTTACTCCTAACGGAAGATCATTTAATTCTCACAATAACTTTATGAGATTAGTACTGTTATACTCATTTTACAGGTGGGGAAACTGAAGCACAGAGCAGGTAACTAATTTGTACATACATAGGGAGTAAGTGGCAGAGTGAGGGTTTTCATCTAGTCAGACTTTAGAGTCCATGCTCTTAACCACTGTGCTATATTAAAAGTGAAGGGCAAAGGTAACAAGATTCATCAATCAATGGTTCTATGTGCAGTGTTTTGCAAGTTGCTGATCATTGTGCCTATAGTCTGGCTAAGGACAGACATTTGTCTGTATAATGAGTCTGGGTGTGTTGTGTGAGGTGTATGTGCATGTGGAAATGGCACAATATGTATCAAGAGCAGTACTTGGGCATGCCTTTCTTTGTGGTGATAAGCTTTCTATAGAGCATGTATCTTAAAGCCCTTAACATGCTATGCATCTGTCTGTTTCATAGATATTGCTTGGGTGTTCATCATGTGTGTATGGTGGGGTGTATTGTAAAGAGGATATATGTGGAAAAAAGAATATGTGTCCAGTGAGAGAGTTAGTAGTTAAGCTGGGTGGTGATGACTGCTTTGATCCTTGATGTTTTCCACATATAGAGGGAGAAACTGGGACATAACTGGAGGAGGTTGTCTTTTATGTCCTGTGATTGGAAACACTGTGTTCAGAGCAGGTTTCCCCCCTCTTCTCCTCAGAACTGTTCCAGCTTCTCTTTAGTAACATCAAAGGCACAAGATAATTATTGCCTTTGGGATCATTTCTAAACCAATAAAAGTTTAGCCAAAAGATTATATTGTGAAAAAAGAAAAAAGATTATATTGCACCAATGGAATTCCATGTCACATGGAACCATACAATTTCACCTTTGGCTCCTGCACACCAAATCTGTATGGGTAATTGTGCACTGGAACAGAACAGCAGAGATACAGGTGCACAGAGATGTCTCCTTAGAAACAGCTCAGGTAGAGGGGCAGGCACACAGCCTGAGGAGGATTCGAGTAGAAGGTGAGGGGACTAGGCAGGAAGGAATCACAATGGTAGATGGCAAGAAAGTATATGAAAAGTGGGGGGGAAACCATCACAATATGCCAATTTACTATGTAGTACACATACAACAAAATTCTTGCCAAATTTGTGGGGTGTTCTAGCATCTGAAGAACTTTGAATCTTCTAGCCTCCTGAGTCTATTCTGGGATTCTGATTGCCACCCAGTCGTCATCCAATAAATTCAAACCATTGACTTTTGAATGAAATAGAATTTATATTATAATGAATTGTAGCACAGAGAGAACATTTATATTTAAGTAAAAAATTGGGGATCTGGTCCCAATGGAGGCATAGGTGGATGAGCTTCACCTCCTTGCTCAACCATAAGAAGAATCACAACTAACCTCATAACAAACAAAAGAAACACTCAGAACTGCCAGAGAATCAAAGTGTAAGGAAGTCCTACAACCAAAGATTTAAAGGAGCCAATTTCATCCAGACAGGTAGGAGGGGCAGAGCTGGGGAGCTGGGGTGGAGAGGACGATGTGGTGTGGCAGCAGTGAGGAGGTGGCAGTGGCAAGGTGGCAGCAGTGGTGGCTGGCAGAATAGGTGGTCTCACATTCATGTGTGATGGATAAAAATTAGGAGGGACACCTGGGGAATGAGTGGTCCCAGGCCCAGGCAGATGGCACATCCCAGAGTTCCAGCACCAGGAAAATAAAGCCTCATAACTTTTGGCCATAAAAACCAGTGGGGGTTAGGGTGGCGGAAGAAACTGCCAGTTTCTCCAGAGAGTCTGTTTAAAGGGCCCAAACAGTCCTAGATCATATGCAAATCCACCCATTCTTGGATCCACCACCAGGGTAATAGCTAGATGGAGCACCAGATACATATGTGAAGTGGGTGAAGTGAGTGGAAATGGGTGAGTGCTGAGCAAGCCTCTAGAAGCCTGATGCAGCATTGTCCCCCTCTCTGATCCTTCCCCCACATACAGAGCCACAAAATGGTGAAGCAGGTTGCCCCGCTCTGGCAATTACCCAAGGCTCCGCCCCATACAACGTAACAGGTGCGCCAACATGGAGTCAAAGCAGCTTTACCTAATATACAGGAACAAACACAAGGAGGCTACCAAATTGAGGAGACAAAGAAACATGGCTCAAATGAAAAACAGAACAAAACCCCAGACAAAGAACAAAATGAAACAGAGATAGCCAACCTATCAGATATAGAGTTCAAAACACTGGTGATAGGATGCTCAAAGAACTAATTGAGTGTTGCTGAAACATAAGAGAAGAAATGAAGGCTACACTAAGTGAAATAAAGAAAAATCCACAGGGAACCAACAGTGAAAGCAAAGAAGCCAGGGTTCAAATCAATGATTTGGGATAGAGGGAAAAATGATGGCAGGGTAGTCAGCAGCCTTCTGGGTGTGCTCCTATTGCAGAGGAGACTTGGAGGACAGAGAGCAGAGAGTGGGTGAGAGCAGCTTTCAGATAGGGCAAACTGGGACAGACTCATGGGAACAGCATGGTAGAAGAAGGGAACCTGGCCTGCAATTTATAAGGCAAGTAGCCAGGCCCTTCCCCCGACCCCAGCACCTCAGGCTTCACTGGGAAGGGACACTGGCAGATCAACTCAGTAGCAGGGATCCGATGGGGGTAAAGAGCGAGCTAAGGCTGGGCAAGTGCAGAGGCCTGGAGGCTGTGCTCCCTACATGGGCACCCTGTCCAGCGATATCTGGGAGGGACTCAATGAAAAGGTGAGCTGGCCTTCCCCTGGGTCTGGATCTTCAGCTAAATTGTTGATAAATCATATGTACGACCACTGGACACTGGACACTGCCAGGAGCTGAGTTTTGTGGCTGTGGCTGATGCAGGAGGCTGCTTCCTAGCAACCTGTTGGGTACAGATTGCAGAAGAGACGCATTGCCAGCTCGGTGCCTATGGATAGTTCTGTTCACAGACAGATTTTACAGCAACCCGGAAGGTTTTCCCTGAGAGGTTTGGGGGCTGAAACTCAGGCTGGGCCTGCTAGCAGAGCTGAGAGTAAGCCAGGAGGGGTCTGGCTCTAAGAGAATTAAAGTCATGTTTTATTTTTTTTGTTGTTTGTTTGTTTTCACCAACCTTGGAGGAACAGCTGGAGAACCAGTGAGATTCTTAGGGGTAGCTTGCATGCACACTTGCCCTGGGCTCTGGCAGGGGCAAGAGGTGGCCTAGAGACCTTGAGTACTGAGGGAGAAACTGTTTGGGGAGATTGCTCTCCTCCTGTTGGCAACAGCCAGAGGGGAAGCAGTAGCTCCACCTGAAGAAAGTACCTGGCCCAAACCCATGGTGCTTAAGCCTGACTGTTGATTTCAGAGTGACTAGAGTAAACAGCGAAAGAGAGAGATACTGGCAAAAGAGCACCGATAGTTGAGATTAGGCTGCCTAGGTCCAGACTTGGACACAAGCTGAAGTCAATAGGGGAGTTTCAGGAAGAGACAAAAGTGGAAAAAATATAGAATCTACAGAGACAAATTCCACTGTGACCTTCTCATTTATATCCTTTACAGAGTCAATATTTGTCCTCCCAGTCTATGCATTATAAGTAAATAGTCTTTATGTTATAGTTTATTTTAAAGCTCATATTTTGCTCCTCCCTTTCCTCAATCAATTTTACCATTTGATTTCCTCCTCTTATTTTGTTTTAAATCCTATATTTTCTCTCACTACCATTCATTTCCAATTGGCACTCATTTTTCCTTACCTCTCCAGCCTCTTCTTTTTTCAGTCATAAAATAACTTACTCTATTCCCACCTTGACCAATCTGTGACATTACTGCAACTTTATTCATAGATCTTCACTATTCTGGTACTTCAAATCTCAAGTCTTATTATTCTCCTCTCCTAATCCATCTGTACCTTCCTCCAGGCCTTTCTTTCTTTCACTTTAAATTTGAAATTTTCCCTGTCTTAGCCTCATTTTCATTCCTCACTCTCTAAGTATTCCTGCTTCCTCTATCATCTCAGAATCACTTCCCTTTCCTTCAGACATCTCTTAATCTTCTCTTCCTTTCTTTTTTACCTTTTACTCCCATCCCATCTACATTAATGTTAGCTCATAGGTCACTGTTAGTGCCATGGCAAATTTTTCTCTCTAATTTGGGGCTTATTTTTTTCCTTTTTCTTATTCATCTTATTTTTTTCTGTGTGTGTGTGTTCTCTCTCTCACACACACTATATATGTTATATATAATATATATATATATTATATATATATATATTTCTGTTTAAACCTAATACCACACATTTCCCTTCTCTTAATTTATTCCACCTTCATCCCTCCCCCTTTAATATACAATATAAATTTACTTTATTTCTCTCACCGCCTTGTCCCTACTCACTACTATTATTGCTCCTCCACCTCCCCTCTCAAAAATCATTTTTCTTTCAGTTAGTCCACTCTTATTTATTTTACCTTTCTTATAATAGTCTCAATCTCATTACATCCTTATTAATATAGCTCATTAGCAATTGATACGGTGGTTGAGAGCGCGGATATCTTTGTGGGTGTGGGATTCTTGCCTGGGCAGGTGGCTTTGTTTTAGAAGCACCTCAACAACTATTTACAAAATGAAGTGGGTGGAGTGACTCTCAGTCAGCTAGCAGGAAGGAAGGACCCACCGAAGAGCAACACAAAAGCAAGCAAAACCAAAATTCTACCAGACAACCCAAATAAAAGGCATAAAGGGCATCCCAAGAATATCAAGTTCAGGAGATCAAGAAGTCTGTGCCATTGAATCCCAGAGAACTCCTACCACAGAAAGTCAAAACAAAAAGCAGGAAGTTAAAACAGATCCATCTAAGAAGTAAAAACAAACAAGAAGAGCCACATAAAATGGGGAGACCAAGAAACAATACCACATTGAAAGGAAAGGAGGAATTCCCAGGAGGAGGGATAGATGAAATAGAAGCAAGCAAACTATCAGACATGGAATTGAAAACAATGATAATAAGGAAGCTCAATGAACTCAACAGACTCAGAGAAAACTACAGCGAACTCCAGGAAACTACAAAGAACTCCAGGAAACTACAAAGAACTCCAGGGAAGCTACAAGTAGCTTACTGAGAAATACACCAGCATGAAAAGAGACATAAACACTATCATTAAGAGCTGGGAAAAAAATGAAGAATTAAATTTCTGAACTGAAGAATAGAGTAGAAGGAATCAAAAGCAGGCTAAATGAACCAGAGGATAAGATCAGTGAGTGAGAGGACAACGTAGAAAAAAAAAATCCAGACAGTGCAACAAAATGAAAAAAGACTGAGGAAGAATGAAGAGGCTTTAAGAAAACTACAGAACAACATGAGACGTAATAATATCTGTATCATAGGGCTACCAGAAGGAGAAGAAGAAGAACAAGGGATGAAAACCTGATTGAAAAAATGAAAGAAAACTTCCCAAACATGAGCAGAGAAAACATCCCACAAATACAGGATGCACAGAGGGTTTCAATGAAGATGAACCCAAGGAGACACAATCCAAGGCACATCATAATTAAAATGGCAACATTCAAAGACAAAAAAAGAATCCTAAACGCAGCAAGAGAAAAACAGCAAATAACATGCCAGGGAGTTTTGATAAGGCTATCAGCTGATATTTCAACTGAAACACTACAAGGCAGAAGGGGATGGCAAAAAATATTTCAAGCAATGAAAAACAAAGGCCTACAACCAAGACTACGCTACCCAGCAAGGCTCTCTTTCAAAATGGAAGGTGAAATAAGGAGTTTCCCAGACAAAAGAAGACTAAAAGATACATCTCCACCAAAGCAGCATTGCAAGAGATGCTAAAGGGAATGCTTTGGGAAGAGGAAGAAAAAGAGAAAGGGAGAGGAACACAGGTACAAAGGGAAAAACTCACAATGAATAAATGCCTATCAATAATAACCTTAAATGTAAATGAATTAAATGCTTCAATTTAAAGACATAGGGTAGTGTAACGGATATGAAAACATGACCCACATATATGTTGTCTACAAGAGACCCACCTCAAAACGAAAGATCTACACAGACTTAAAGTGAAGGGGTGGAAAAAAGTATTTCAAGCAAAAGGACATGGAAAAAAAGCTGGGGTAGCAATACTTACATCAGACAAAATAGATTTCACAACAAAGCACATAAAAGGAGACAAAGAAGGACATTTCATAATACTTAAGGGAACAATCCATCAAGAAGATATAACCCTGGTAAACATATATGAACCCAACATAGGAGCACCCAAATATATAAGGAAAATCTTGGAAGACTATGAGAAGGATAGCAACGGCAACACACTCGTAGTAAGGAACGTTAACACCCCATTGTTAACAATGGAGCAAAGAAACACCAAGGATATTGAAGCGTTGAACAACATTCTAGATCAAATGGATTTAATTGATATAATACATATAGAAATTTTCACGCCAAAGAAGCAAAATATACATTCTTTTCAAGTGCACATGGGACATTTTCAAAGATAGACCATATGGCAGCACACAAAACAAGCCTCATCAAACTTAAAATTAAAAATGAAATTATATCAAGCATCTTCTCAGATCACAATGGCTTGAAACAAGAAACCAATCTCAAGAAAAAACTCAATAACACTGAAACTCCTGGAAAACGAATAACATGCTATTAAATAATGAATGGATTAATAATGACATCAAGAAAGAATCAGAAAGTTTCTGGAAACAAATGATAATCAACACACTACAGTCCCAAACTTATGGGACACAGCAAAAGCAGTCCTGAGAGGGGAGATCATAGCAATAAGGCCTACCTTAAACGAATAGAAGAATCTCAATTAAAAAATCTAACCCTAGAGCTACAATAACTAGAGGGGGAAAAAAAACAAGCCCAGAGCGAGCAGAAGGAAGGAAATCATCAAGATCAGAGCAGAATTAAATGACATAGAAACTAAACAAACAGTTCAAAATAGCAACAAAACCAGGACCTGGTTCTTAGAAAAGATAAACAAAATAAAAAAGCCTTTAACCAGAAAAATACAGAGAGGGCCCAAACAAACAAAATCTGAAATGAAAGGAGAAATCACAACTGATACCACATAAATTCAAAGAATTGGGAGAAATTACTAAGAACAATTGTATGACTAGAGATTTGACAACCTGGATGAAATGGACAAATTTCTGGAAACAAAATCTTCCAAAACTAAGAAAAAGAAAGCCTGAATAGACCAATAAAAACTAGTCAAATGGAAGCAGTAATCCAAAAATTTCCAACACAGAAAAGCCCTTGACCAGATAGCTTCACAGGCGAATTTTACAAAACATTTACGGAAGAACTAACACCTACCCTTCTCAAACTATTCAAAAAAAAAATGGGAAGAGGGAAGACTCCTAAACTCTTTCTATGAAGCCAGTATTACCCTAATTCCAAAACCAGGTCAAGACACAACACAGAAAACTACAGGCCAATATTGCTGATGAACATAGGTGTGAAAATCCTCAATAAAATATTGGCAAATGGATTCAGGAACACATTAAAATGGTCATACATCACAATCAAGTGGGATTCATTTCACAGATGAAAGAATGGTTTAATATTCACAAATAAATAAATGTAATACACCACACAAAATTAAAGACAAAAGACACATGATCATATCAATGGATGCTGAAAAAGTATTTGATACAGTACAACACTCATTTATGATTAAAATACTCAGCAAAATAGGAGTAGAGGGAGCATGCCTCTACATAATAAAGGCCATATACAAGAAACATGAAGTCAACATCATACTCAATGGACAAAAACTGAAAGCATCCCCCCTGATATCAGAAACAAGACAAGGACACTCTCTCCACTCCTATTCAACATAGTCTTGGAAGTTCTAGTCACAACAATCAGACAAGAAAAAGAAATAAAAGACATTCAAACTGGAAAAAAGGAAGTAAAACTGTCATTATTTGCAGAAGACATGATAGTGTACATAGAAAATCCTATAGACTCCACGAAGAAACTACTCAACATAAGTGAATTTAACAAAGTGGCAGGGTACAAAGACAAAATTCAGAAATTGAAGGCATTTCTGTACACTAACAATAAAATATCAGAGATAGAAACTAGAAAAAAAATTCCATTTACTATAGCAACAAGAAAAATAAAGTACCTAGGAATAAACTTAACCAAGGAGGTAGGAGTACTCAGAATACTGCAGGACACTGAAAAGAAATTAAGGAAGATACAAATAAATGGAAGCATATACCATGTTCAGGGATGGGAAGAATCAACATCATTAACATGTCCATACTACCCAAAGCAATTTATCGATTCAACGCACTCCCTATGACAATACCAATGACACATTTCATAGACCTAGAACAAATATTTCAAAAATTTACATGGAACCAAAAAGACCCTGAATAGTCACAGCAATCTTTAGAGAGAAGAACACAGTAGGAGAAATCATAATACCAGATATCAATCTATACCACAAGCTACTGTAATCAAAATAGTCTGTTACTGGCATAAGAACAGACATATAGATCAATGGAACAGAATAGAGAGCCCAGAAATAAACCCAGGTCTATATGGTCAACTAACATTTGACAAACGGGGAAGAAACATAAAATGGAGTGGGAAGAGCCTCTTCAACAAATGGTGCTGGGAGAACTGGACAGGGATGTGCAAAAAAATGAAACTAGAGCACCAACTTACACTATACACCAAAATAAACTCAAGATGGATAAAAGACTTAAATGTAAGCCATGACACCATAAAAGTCCTAGAGGAAAACAGAGGCAGAAAATTTTCAGATATCCCATGTGGCAATACTTTTGCTGATATATCTCCTAAGGTGAGGGAAATAAAACAAATAATAAACAAATGGAACTACATCAAACTAAACAGTTTCTGCTCAACAAAAGAAAACATCAGCAAGATGAAAAGGGAACCAGCTGTATTGGAAAACATATTTGCCAATGATACCTCAAACAAGGGATTGATCTCCAAAATATATAAAGAACTTATATGTCTCAACACCAAGCCGACAGACAATCCAATTAAAAAATGGGCAAAGGGGATACTTCTGGCCAAGATGGAGTCCTAGACTGATACGCTCAATCTCCCTCCACAACTAAGAAGAAATACAACTACCTCAAAACCAGAAATAACCACAAGTTCCAGAAAATAAGGCTACATGGAAGTCCAACGTATGAAGTTATAAAGAAGTGGTGCTCATCTGGATGGGTAAGAGGGGCGAAGCCGGGGCAGAGAGGTCAAGCTATGCTGGCGGAGGCAGCTGTGCTGACAGCAGTGGGACAACGGTAAGCACAGACACCTGTATTTAAGGAGAAGCAAGAAGTGCCTGGGGAGCATGCCTGGCTGCAAACCAGACCCATCAGCTCATGGTTTCAACTCCAGGCAAGGCAGACCCGCATTGCCTCGGACTGTGAGGGCCGAAAGACGTGGGGATGGAGGAGGAGGCTCTCGGTCTCTCAGCAGCGAGTGAACGGCAGGAATCCATCTTGGACCCCCACCCCCACACAAAGCGCCACTGTGTGGTGTGAAGGGTTGCCCGGTAGTGATGAGTGCATGGGGCTCTGCCTCCTATAGCATTGGAGGTGTGACAGTCCCAACCAGGAAGCAAAGGTAAACACAAAACTGTCAGGATGGCATAGATCACAATAGAGATCCCAATGTTAAACTGCTATACAGCTAGCTTACCCAGTGACACAGCATTCGCTCAGGAGGAGAAAGAAAATGGTGTTCCCAGAGTTGGGTATTCATTATGTATGGTCTTTAAAAAATAACTCCCTTACAGAGTCAGTAAAACCTCTGTCACTTTTTTCTTTGTGAACCTCTATCAGAAGGTATTTATTAAATATAATTGTGTGCTCACCATTCTGCAAGGGACTAGAACAGGTATGTAAATCATTATCCTTGTCTTCAAGGACATTACAATACAGTTGGGGAAGCAGAACTAACAGTACGAAGCAATAGAAAGCAACACAAAATAAAAGGATTGAATACTAAATTGTACGATACCAACTATAATTGCTATTATGAGTTCAGAGGACTGGGACGTGAAAGGCTAACAGTATCTTTCCTATCATTAGTTGCTAACATTGATTAACAGATAATATGTGCCAGGTCTTGTGCTAAGTGCTTTACATGTATTAGCTCATTAAATCCTTTCAACTACCTCAGAGATAGGCAATGTTATTATCCCCATTTTTTTCAAATGAGGAAACTCAGCTCAGATAACTAAGTGACTTATCCAAGGGGAGCAATGAAACATGAGACTTAGAGATGCAAAGAAAGACCTTATCACAAAGGACCTTAAAAGCTGTGTTAAGAATTTTGAAATTTATCCCAAAGTTAGAGGGAAGCCAATTGAATGTTAGTATGAAGCTGTTTTAAGCATGGGAGTAGTGTGTTTTTTCTTTTGAAGACTACACTTTCTTGCTACTGGATTAAGAACATACTAGGAACATACAAGACCAGAGACAGAGGGATCAGTTAAGTGACTTTGTATCACAATGCCTGTTACATAGTAGACACTCAATGCGTATTTGTTGTTTGGATGGATAGATCGATTGCTTAATTTGGGGAAGATATTCTTCTATTGGACAAAACTGGTGAAGTAACAATAAAGGACAGAAATGGATAGATTTGAATTATATTTAGGAAGTAAAATATATGTGATTTCATGATTAATTGGATGTGTGGGGGATGAGAAAGAGAAATTAAGAATGATGCACATCCAGGATTTCTGAAAGGCTTGTGGTGCCATTCATTCAATTAAGGAACATTAGTGAAGAATTGGATATAATGGAAAACAATGTGGGAAGGACATGAGTTCCATTTTGGAAACATTGAGTTCATGGTGCCTGTGGTAATGCAAATGAAAATGTCCTGTAAGCAGTTACATATATTGGTCTAAATTTCAGAACAGGGATTTAAGATGGAAATAAAGATAAGTGAGGAAAATAAGGATCTTTTAAGGATTCTGAAATTATTATATAATTGGATTGTGGTAATGGTTGGACAATTCTATAAATTTACCAAAAATTATTAGATTATTCAGTTATAACACATGAATTTTTTGGTATTAAATTATATTTCAAGATAAAGACACTGCAAAGAAAGAAAATTATAGGCCAGTATCCCAGACGAATATAAATGCTAAAAACTTCAACAAAATATTAGCAAACTGAATACAGCAATGCATCAAAAAGATCATACACCATGATCAAGTGGGATTTATTCCAGGAATGCAAGGTTGGTACAACGTTCACAAATCAATAATTGTGATTCACCACATAAACAAAATGAAGGATAAAAACTATACAAACATATTAATACATGCATAAAAAAGCATTTGGTAAAATACAGCACTTATTTATGATAAAAACTCTCAGCAAAGCAGGATTAGAGGGAACATACCTAAACATAATAAAGGCCATATATGACAAACCCACTGCCAGCATCATACTCAATGGGCAAAAACTGCAAGTGTTCTGCTTAAGATCAGGAACAAGACAGGGATATCTTCTTCCACCCCTCTCAGTCAGCATAGTACTGGAAGTCCAAGCCACAACAATTAGACAAGAATAAGAAATAAAGGCATCCAAATTGTAAAGGAAGAAGTGAAACTGTCTTCATTTGGGATGATATGATACTGTACATAGAGAACCTCAAAGATTCCACCAAGAAATTACTGGAACTGATAAATGAATTCATCAAAGTAGCAGGATACAAAATTAATATCCAGAAATCAGTTCCATTTTTATATGACAATAACAAACTAACAGAGAAATTAAGTAAACAATCCCATTCACAGTTGCTTCAAAAAGAATAAAATACCTAGGAATAAACCTAACCAAGGATGTAAAAGACCTTTACTCAGAAAATTATAAGACATTGAAGAAAGAAACTGAACAAGTTTCCACAAACAAGTGGAAGAACATACTGTGTTCAGGGATAGGAAGAATTAAAATGTCCATGCTACCCAAAGCAATTAATAGAATCAATGCAATTCCTATCAAGATTCCAATGACATATTTCACAGAACTAGAACAAATATTTCAAAAATACACATTGAACCACAAAAGGCTCCACATAGCAACAGCGATCCTGAGAAAGAAGAACAAAGTTGGAGAAACCATGCTACCTAATCTCAAATTATGCTATACAGCCATAGTGATCAAAACAGCATGGTCGTCGGCAGCCGTCCGTCTCGAGAGACGATGGTGTAGCTTCTTAAGAGTCTGTCTGCGCCTCCGAGAATGGCTGTGCAGTCCGACTCGGGAGTGACACGGTATCTGTCTCCTCCCGTGTTAAATCGACATCTTGCGATGACGCTGGAGTGTCCTCTCCAGTGAAGCTGAAGCTACAGAGCCTGGGCAGGGTGATATGGAGGGTCTGCTGTTGCCCATGCAGCAGACCCCCCCTCTCTTCGCAGCTGAAGGGTCCAAGGGAAAGACGAAGTCAATACAGCTTGGCTTCAGGTGCGCCGCAGGAGTTGCCGGTGTTGACTACAACGTCAAACCGCCTTAGGGACTCCGGCTCCGGATTTTCTGTCGGGGTTTACTCCCTTAGCCTTTTCCCTGAAGAGGTATGCCACAAGGCAGCGGAGGTTTTTTGGAGTCAGAGTTTTCCTTCTCTGATGTGCCCTGACTGGAAGATCGAACCAGCGACACTTAGCTCGCAGGCCGACGCTCAATCCACTGAGCCAAACCAGCCAGGGCTAAAACAGCATGGTACTGGCATAAAAACAGACACATAGATCAATGGAACAGAATAGAGAATCCAGAAATAAACCCACACCTTTAGTGTCAATTAATATTTGACAGAGGAAGCAAACACATACAATGAGCTATAGTGTGTTCAATAAATGGTGTTGGGAAAATTGGACAGATATATGCAGAAAAATGAAACTAGACTACCTTCTTACACCACACACAAGAATCAATTTGAAATGGATTAAATACTTAAAGGTTAGAGCCAAATCCATAAAAATCCTAGAAGAAAACATAGGCAATAAAATCTCAGACATTTCTTGTACCAATATTCTTTTTTGGATATACCTTCCCAGGCAAGGGGAACAAAAATAAATAAATAAATAAACAAATGGGACTAGATCAAACTGAAAGGCTTTTGCACAGCAAAGGAAAAACATAAACAAAATAAAAAGACAATTCACAGAATGGAGAACATGTTTGCCAATTGATGTGATAAGGAATTAATATCTAAAATTTATAAAGAACTTAAAAAACAACCCCCCCCAGAAAAACTCCCAAACAACCCAATGGGCAAAGGACCTGAATAGATAATTCTCCAAAGAGGACATACAGATGGCCAGTAGACATATGAAAAGATGCTCAACGTCACTAATCATCAGATAAATTCAAATTAAAACCATAATGAGATATCATGTCACATCTGTCTGACTGGTTATCATCAATAAATAAACAAACCAAAAGTGTTGGTGAGCATGTGGAGAAAGGGGAATCCTTTCCACTCTTGGTTTGAATGCAGATTGGTGTAGCCACTGTGGAAAGCAGTATGGAGATACCACAAAAAAGTAAACGGATCTTCCTTTTAACCCAGTAATCCCACTTCTGAGAATATATCTGGAGAAACCCAAAATACTAACTTAGAAGAACATAAGCACCCATATGTTCATTGCAGCATTATTTACAATCTCCAAGATATGGAAGCAGCCCAAGTGTTCATCAGTAGATAAGTGGATAAAACAACTATGGGACGTTTACACAATGGAATACTACTGGACCTTAGAAAAGAAAAAAAATTACCCTTTGTGAAAGTATGGATGGACCTGCAGAACATTATTCTAAGTGAAATAAGCCAGTTGGAGAAAGACAAATACAATATGATTTCACTCATATGTGGAATTGAATGAATAAACTGAACTAACAAGGAAAGAGAGACAGACTCCTAGATAGAGGAGAGCAGGATGACAGCTAAGGGAGGGGGAGGTAAGGGGTGGAGGAATTGAACAAAAAGGAAAAAGGACTCATGGACATGGACTGATTGCAGGGGGCAGCAGAGTTGGGGTATAAGGGAACTAAGTGGTAATGGAAAAAATATAATACAAAATTTAAAAAATAAGTTATATTTAAATAAAGCTCTTAAAAAGAAGATAAGCAAGTCACTGGCCATACAAGGGTGAGCAAAAGTAGGTTTACACCTGTGAGTACATCAAATATGGAGTTTATTCTCATATTATTTATAAATTACTGTATTATTTCCCATAGGGACAATTATAAAACTACTTTTGTGCCACCCTGAATAGGTGGTGTTGCGGCCTTAGAAATGGATGAGCTCATTTAAGACAGTTTGTGTGATAGAACTGTTGTTCTGTCCAGCCCCGTAACAGGAAAAATAGAGACATTTATTGAAGAAGGTACAAGATACAAGAAACATTGTACATAGACAATAACGCCTCAGTCCCCTTCAAAGTAGGCCTCCTGGGACCTCACACAGTTCTCCCAGTATCTCTTCCACTGTTCAAAACACTGCAAAATCCTTTTTTGGAATTGCCATAAGCTGCTCCATTATATTTTCTTGAATTTCATCAATGGTCTGAAATATCTTCCCTTTCAAAGGTGATTTTAGTTTTGGGAAAGGCCAGAAGTTGCAGGGCACCAAATCTGGGCTATAGGGAGCCTGAGTCACCTGTCTGATTTGATGTTTCACCAAAAATCTCTACATGAGATGTGACGCATGAGCAGGCATGTTGTCGTGATAAAGCTGCCAATCACCAGTTACCCATTGCTGCAACCATTTTTATCGTATTGCATCTCTCACCTGAGAAAGAACATTGAGGTAGTACTCATTCATTGTTCGGCATGGAGGGGTGTACTTATGATGGGCAACACCTTCTCAATTAAAAAAACACACAGTTAACATGATTTTGATCTTGCTATGACTTTGCCGTGCCTTCTTTGGGCATGGAGAAACAAGCAAGTTCCATTGGGACAACTCGGCCTTCATTCCCAGATCATAGCCATAGACCCACAATTCAACTTCGATTATGACCTTCTTAATGAAATCTGTTTCATTGATTGCGATTTGAATCAAGTCATCAGCACCTACAGCACAATATTTCTTCTACTCTGGTAGCAGAAGCCGAGGAGTGAATTTTGCCATGGCACATTTCATGCCAAGATCCTGTGTTAGAATCTTGGACACAATAGTTTTTGGAACCCCCAGATCAACTTCTAGTTCTCGCACTGTCAGTCACCGACCTTTGTTGATTGCAGCCCATACCTGATCAACATTCTCAGATGTTTTGCTTGTTGCAGGCCTTCCAGAATGTGGATCACTTTCAACAGATTTTTGTCCATTTTTGAAGTGCTTGTGCCATGCTTTTATTTGCACTTCATTCGTTGCATCATCCCTGAAAGCCTTCTGAATCATCCAAATAGTTTCCATGGAAGAATGTTCAAGCTTAATGCAAAATTTGATGGAGATTCATTGCTCTACTCACTCAGTCATTTTGAATGCAATGGCCACACAGTACACATGCTCACTTAACAGTGTATACCACTACCACCAACTAGTACAGTGAAGTTGTCATTGTTCACACATCACATTCCAGTCCACTGTCCTTGGCTGCCAGGTTTCATGGATGTTGCATAAACAGTTCTTGTTATATTAACAATGGCTGGACTTTTTCCAGACAAACCTCATCATATATATATCATTGTATTATTAGTGATATTAACCTTTTATTTGTCACACGATGCAATTTTTTCCCCAGTTTGTCATTTATTTTTCTGCATGACTTGGTTTTTTTACTCTCACTTATGGAGGAAGGTCTCTCCTTAAACTATTTTTTCATTTTTTCAGCTATTTTAATTTTTCTATGTTAAGTCTTTAATATATCTGGAATTTATTTTAGGATATGAGGCTTCGACATTTTTTTTAGGATATATAATTTTGTCTTCTTCCAGATAAATAAATAGCTACTGCAGGATGACCATTTATTCACATGTGTTTTTCCAGTTGAATACATATGCCAACTATGCCATATATTGGGTTTCCATATGTACTTGGACTTACTCTAGACTCTACTCTGTTCCATTGATTTTATTTTCTATTCTTATGCCAATCCCTTATTATTTTTAAGTATATTTTATTGATTATGTTGTTACAGTAGTTCCAATTTTTTCCCCTTTGCTCCCCTCTGCCAGATAGCCCCCTTCCCTCCAGCAATCCCACCCCCCTTAGTTCTTGTCCATGGGTCATGCATGTAAGTTCTTTGGCTTCACCCTTTCCTATGTTATTCTTAACATCTCCCTGTCTATTTTGTACTAACCAATTATGCTTCTCAGTCCCTGCACCATTTCCCCATTTCTCCCCTTCCCCGCTCCCAGCTTATAATCCTCCAAATGATCCCCATACATATGATTCTGTTCCTATTCTGGTTTACTTAGTTGGATTTTGTTTTTATTTTTTAGATTCAGTTGTTGATAGTTGTGAGTTTGTTGTCATTTTAGTGTTCATAGTTTTGATCTTCTTTTTCTTAAGTCCCTTTGACATTTCATATAATAATGGCTTGATGATGATGAACTCTTTTAGCTTAACCTTGTCTGGGAAGCACTTCATCTGTCCTTCCATTCTAAATGATAGCTTTTCTGGATAGAGTAATCTTGGTTGGAGGTTACTTTTCATCACCTTGAATACTGCTTGCCAGTCCCTCCCTGCCTGCAAAGTGTCCTCTGAGAAATCAGCTGATAGTCCTAAAGGCACCCCCCTGTAGGCAACTCTCTGCCTCTCTCTTGCTGCCCCCAGGACTCTGTCTTTATTTTCTACCTTTGGCATCTCAATCATCAATCCCTTATTATTTTTTATTATAGTGCCTTTATGGCAACTTTTAATGCTTAGAAATATCTGGTATTTCTTTGTCATAATTTTCTTTCTACTCTTGGATAGTTTGTTCTCTATATAAACTTTAAAATAATTTTATCCAGTTACAAAATACACCCAATTTGTATTGTGATTATCATTGTATTATAGTTATATATTTATTTTGGGAAGAAATAATGTTAAATCTTCCC
Source organism: Furipterus horrens (assembly GCF_987537825.1). Taxonomy (NCBI): domain Eukaryota; kingdom Metazoa; phylum Chordata; class Mammalia; order Chiroptera; family Furipteridae; genus Furipterus; species Furipterus horrens. The sequence continues at coordinate 52,889,440 of NW_028327187.1, read as the reverse complement.
CCCCAAAATTATGCTGTATCTCTGCATTTTTTCTTTTTTTTTAATTTATTTTTTATTGTTGTTCTATTGCAATTGTCCCAGTTTTTCCCTGTTGCTCTCCACTGCCCTGCCCATCCCCCACTCTCACAGTCAATCCCCACCCACCCTGTTGTCCATGTCCATGGATCATTTATACATGTTCTTTGACTAGACGTTTTTTGGGAACTTCTCTTTATTACTTTATTGGTTTTTTTTTTTTTCAAATAAATACCTTTCTCATTAAATTGACACCGGTATTTTACAGTCTTTTTTCTGTTGTGAATGAGTTCCTTTTCTATTTTTATCTTTAAAATCATATGGTGAGAAGTTCTGAGTTTTACATATTATCTTGTATATAAAGATCTTACCAAATTAATAATTTTAGATTAAAAAGAGTAGAGTCTATTAGGTGTATTTGAAGTATTTATATCTCTTCTTTATCAATATTTATACCAATTATTTAATTTTTTTATTTTCTTTTTTGCCTCAGCTAAAACACTAAAAACACTGTTGAATAATAGTGGCGGTATCAGACATCCTTTCCTTGTTCCTGCTCTCAGAAGGACTTTAGCTTATTCTCCATTTAGTATGATGTTTGCTATTTGATTTTTTAAAATCATATTTCAGTGCTGTCTTTCTTTAGACTTTTTATTTAGATTGGCTGCTAAATTTTGTTTAAAAGCCATTTGGAATGTAATATAGGACTAGATGTTAATATATTTTCTAATGTTGAATCATTCTTTTACTTCTGGAATAAACCCTGTTTGGTTAGTGTTTTATTCTTTTGTTGCCCTTTTTAATTTCATTTTCTATTTTATATAAAAATTTTGTGTCTATTCAGAAGTGAAATCAACCTATTGTCTTATTATTTCTGGTATTGTTTTTAGGTTTCTGGTATTGTGGTTATACGAGATTCACTAAATGTTTGGGACCTTTTGATCTTACTCTGTGGTCTTAAATAGTTTAAACAGCATGGAAATGCTGTGTTCTCTAAAGAGTTTGTGGAATTCATCTCTAAAAGCATTTGAAATTGGAGTCTTAAAAAAAATACACAAATTTAGTCACCTCTCCAATCTGGACTAAAGTCATCAGTGTCTCGAGGTTTTGTTACTTTGGGGTGCGGGATAAAATTGGGTAGTATTTAAAAGATTTTTCAACTGTGTGACATAAGTTACACATAATATTCCTGGAACTAGCTCACCACTTGGCACATTTCTTCCTATCTTTGAGTTACTGACTACACACTGGTAGTCCACCATGGTGGAAGCTTTTACACAATGAAAGTCAGCAAGCACTACAAATAGTGGCTTTTATTGAGAGCTCATTTAAAATTTATTTATTTATTTATTGTTTTTCTATTACAGTTGTCCCACTTTTTCCCCCATTGCTCCCCACCCCAGCCCACAACTTCTCCCACAGTCAATCCCCACCTCGTTGTACATGTCCATGGGTTATTTATACTAGTTCCTTTACTAAACCCTTCTGCTATTTACCCCCCCTTCTATCCCTCCACCCCTCCTGCCTGGTCACTGTCAGTCTGTTCCTTGTTTACATGCCTCTGGTTCAATTTTGCTCATTTGTTTGTGTTGTTCATTCGTTTTCTGTATTAGGTGATATCATATGGTATTTTTCTTTCATTGCCTGGCTTCTTTCGCTAGGCATAATTCTCTCTAGTTCTATCCATGTTATCACAAATGGCAGGAGTTCCTTTTATCTTACTGCTGCATAGTATTCCATTGTGTAAATGTACAGTTTTTTGATCCACTTATCTACAGATGGGCACTGTATGCTCACTCCCCAGGTGACCCTTCCTATATTATCCACCACACAGGAATGTGGGACTGCCTGTTTTCTGGCCTCCACTGTCACTGCCTCTCCTCTGCCACCTGGCTGCCACCACACTGCATCCTCTTCACCCTGGGCACGTCTCTGCCCCTCCTATCCATCTGGATGAATGTGGCTTCTTTAAATCCTTGGTTGTTAGACTTTCATACAGTTTGATTTTCTGGAAGTTCTGAGTGTTTGTTTGTTTGTTTGTTTGTTTTTGACATTAGTTGTGATCCTTCTTATGGTTGTGTAAGGAGGCAAAGCATGTCTACCTACACCTCCATCTTTTCCAGAAGTCCCCTGTTCCTGTTTCTGTGGTAAGATCTTTATTCCTATTAACTCACTTGATTCACACAACATCTTGTGAGATAGGTAATATTGTTTCTATTTTACCTGACAGGAAGATAGGATCAGAGATGTTAAGTAACTTGGCCCAGGTCACTCAACTTGTAAGTGTCAAAGCTGGAATTCAGACTCAGTCCTGCTTGACTTCAAATCCAGGGCTATTCCCACTATACTTTTTTTTTGCCTTCTAGGAGAAAAAAGAGTTAAGAAGAAATGGAAATTTAGCAGATGAAAATTCTCAAAAAGAAATTAAAATGGAGGGTTCTTTTTGCCTCTAAAAAATAGTTGTAGTTACAAAGAAACTAATCAAAAGGCAGGATTTTTTTGACGGTTAGAATGAAAACATGGGGAATCTGAAGGAGCTCTGGCCTTGGAATTAGCCTAGTTTGGATTGTAACTCCATCATCTGATACCTTCTATGCCTTTGGTAATTCACTTTATCTCTCTGGATCTTCATTTTCTCATCCATAAAATGCAGATAGTAATGCATACTCATACGCTTGTAGTGAAGATCAAATATAGAGATCAATATATCTGAAAAGACTCTGTAGTCTAAACCATAACAACTCTACAGATATAATAAGTACACAACTGTAATGAATGATATTTTTGATTAATTGTAACAAGGTATTAAGATGATCAGCTTTTTGGAATTTCTCAGCAAGCTGAGAGTCTTTCTCCTCTGCTTTATATTTTCTCTAGGAAGCCACTGGACTTCCCAGAGGAACTGAACCTTGATCCCTAAGCAGAAAGTAAAGACCCAAAATAAATCACACTTGTGCCCCCTAATACCCTCACCATTTATATATAGGTAAAGGAGGTTAAGAAAAACATCAAGGACAGACTTATAAGGGAAAATGATCTCCATAAAGTTAGCCCTTTGTCTGAGAAAGTGTGAGGATGAAGGACACATACCTACCTGCTTTGCCCTAATGATGATGGCAAGAGATTATGAATTATGGGCATTATAGGCACAAAAATACTCACACATATGTGAGCTTCCAGTCTTTTTACCATAAGGCAGCACCCATCCAGATAAGATCTCTGGTTAAGCTGTGTAATCAAGGCCAATCTCTACCTCTAGTAATCCTTTCCTAATACTACACTATGTTTATATTTTTGACAACTGTGTTTTATCCTTACTAATCAATATTACAAGCAGGCTAATGACTGGATTCTCTGCTCTGTAGAGCAGGAATTGGAAGGTGCATATTCATCAATGCATTGACGAGTATTTTAATGAGACTTCAATGTATAGAACTCTATTCAACTTGGAGCTCAGAGTACAGGACAGATGGTGTCCTCTATCTCAGAGGGAGCAATGACAAGACCAAAATGTGATATAATTACAGTATTTATTTTTATAAGAGAGGAAATGTGTTAGATAGCTTTATTGCTTACACACCTATTTCTTCTGGATCCAAGCTAATATCTTTTGGGCTCTGAGCCTGTAGGATTGTGTTAATTATGGGGAAGCCCAGAGCAGAAAAAAAGAGAATAACAAGCTCAGGCCAGCCAAATTCCTTCCCAGCCAAGGATCTGAAATGGATCAGAGTTTTGTCAGAAATCAGCTGTTGACCTGCTTCCTGGCTTCAACCTTCTTCTCTGAATGGAGGGAGTAGGTGATGGTCTGCATTGTGGTAGGAAAAGAGGCAATCCTACCTTCAGAGACAGGAAGAGCCTTGTGTTGCATTGTGGAGGTAACTACATTTGGGAATGAGGTCTCAGTACTTATGTGTGGGAAGACTAAGAAAAGGAACATGGTAGTCTTTCTTTTTAAAAATTACATCGTTTTAATTTCTATTGTATTTTTCCATTACTATTTAGTCCCCTTATACACCCTCCCCCCCAGTAATCACCACACCATTGTCCATGTCCATGAGTTCTTTTTACTTTTTTCTCAATCCCTCAACCCCCTCACCTCCCTTCCATTAGCTGTCAATCTGCTCTCCATTTATGAGTCTGCCTCTGTTTCACTTAGTTCAGTTTGTTCATTAGATTCCACATATGAGTGAAATCATATTGTATTTGTCTTTCTCTGACTGGCTTATTTCACTTAGCATAATGTTCTCCACATTGATCCATGCTGTCACAAATAGTAAAGCTTTCTTCTTTTTTACAGTTGAGTAGTATTCCATTAAGTAAATGTCCCATAGTTGTTTAATCCACTCACCTACTGATGGACACTTGGGCTACTTCCATATCTTGGTGATAGCAAATAACGCTTCAACAAACATAAGGGTGCTTATGTTCTTTTGAATTAGTGTTCTGGGTTCCTTTGGATATGTTCCCAGAAGTGAGGTTGCTGGGTCCAAAGGAAGACCTATTTTTACTTTTTTGAGATATCTTCATACTGTTTTCCAGAATGGCTGCACCAGTCTGAATTCCCACCAACAGTGCAATAGAGTTCCCCTTTCTCCACATGCTCACCAGCACTTCTGATTTGTTGACTTATTTATTTTTTTAATTAACTTATTTATTTGTTTGTTTATTTATTTTATTTTTAGAGAGAGGGGAAAGGAGAAAGAGAGGAAGAGAAATATCACTGTGTGATTGCCTCTCACTCGCGCCTCCAACTGGGGACCTGACGTGCAACCTAGTCATGTGCCCTGACTGGGAATCGAACCAGCGACACTTGGCTTGCAGGCCGATGCTCAATCCACTAAGCCACAGCAGCCAGGGTTGATTTGTTGATTTATTAATGATAGCCATTCTGACAGGTGTGAGCTGACACCTCATTGTGGTTTTAATTTGGATTTCTCTGATGATTAGTGATGTTGAGCATCTTTTCATATGTCTACTGGCCATCTGTATGTCCTCTTTGGAAAAGTGTCTTTTCAGGTCCCTTGCCCATTTTCAAATTGGGTTTTTTTGTATGTGTGTGTTGAGTTTTGTAAGTATTTTATAAATTTGGGATATTAACCCCTTATCAGGTGTATTGGTGAATATGTTCTCTCATTCTATGTAATGTCTTTTTATTTTGTTGATGTTTTCCTTTGTTGTGCAAGAAACTTTTTGTTTGATGTAGTCTCATTTGTTTATTTTTTCTTTTGTTTCTCCTGACTGGAGAGAAATATCTGATAAAAAAATTGTTATGAGCAATGTCTGAGATTTTGCTGCCTATGTCTTCTAGAATTTTATAGATTCAGGTCTAACATTTAAGTGTTTAATTCATTTTCAGTTTATTCTTGTGTGTGGTGTATCAAGATGGTCTAGTTTCATTTTTCTGCACATATCTGTCCAATTTTCCCAACATTGTTTATTGAATAGACACCTTTAGTCCATCGTATGTGCTTGCTTCTTCTCTCAAATATTATTTGACTATAAAGGTGTGGGTTTATTTATGGGTTCTCTATTCTGTTCCATTGATCTGTGTGTCTGTTCTTATGCCGGTACCACACTGTTTTGATTACTACAGCCTTATAGCATAGTTTGAGATATGGTAGCATGATTCATTCAACTTTGCTCTGCTTTCTCAGGATTGCTATTTCTATGCAGGGCCTTTTGTGATTACATATAAATGTTTGAAATATTTGTTCTAGTTCTGTGAAATACATAATTGGAATCTTGATAAGAATTGTGTTGAGTCTATAGATTGTTTTTGGTAGTATGGACATTTTAATGATGTTAATTCTACATATCCACGAACACAGTATGTGCTTCCACTTGTTTGTATTTTCTTCAGTTTCTTTCTTCAATGTCTTGTAACTTTCTGAGTGAAAGTTTTTTATATCTTAGATTAGGTTTATTCCTAGGTATTTCATTCTTTTTGAAGTGAATGCGAATGGGATTGTTTACTTAATTTCCCTTTCTGTTAGTTCATTATTGGCATATAAACATGCAACTGATTTCTAGATATTAATTTTGTGTCATGATTCTTCAGGAATCCACTTATTAGTTTTAGTAGTTTCTTGGTGGAATCTTTGGGCTTCTCTATGTATAGTATCATGTCATCTGCAAATAAACTCAGTTTTATTTTTTCCTTTTCAAACTGGAAGCCTTTTAATTCTTATTCTTGTCTGATTGCTGTGGTTAGGACTTCCAGAGCTATGTTGAATAAGAGAGGTGAACACAGACATCCTTGTCTTGTTCCCAAACTAAAGGAGAACACTTGTAGTTTTTGCCCATTGAGTATGATGCTGGTAGTGCATTTGTCATATATGGCCTTTATTATGTTTAGGAATGTTCCCTCTAATTGCACTTTGCTGAGAATTTTTATCATATGTAGGTGCTGGGTGTTATCAAATGCTTTTTCTGCATCTGTTGGTATGATCATGTGGTTTTTATCCTTCATTTTGCTTATGTGGTTAATCATATTTATTGATTTACAAATGTTGTACCGACCTTGCGTTCCTGGAATAAATCCCTCTTGATCATGTTGTATGATCTTTTTGATGTATTTATCTCTTCTGTTTTCTAATATTTTGTTGAAGATTTTAGCATCTATGTTCATCTGGGATATTGGTCTATAATTTTCTTCCTTTAGCGTGTCTTTATCTGGTTTTGGAATTAGGATAATGCTGGGCTCATAAAATGAGTTTGGGATCCTTTATTACTCATCATTTTTAGGAAATAGTTTGAGGAGAGGTGTTAGTTCTTCTTTGAATGTTTGGTAAAATTCACCTGTGCAACCACGCAGTCCATGATAATACCATACTTGCTTGCTTGTTCTTCAGAAAACCCACAAAGATTTAGTGATCATAGTAATAATATTCATAGTCATTGTCATCATAATAGTATTAGTAAGAACAAAACAAAACAAAAATATTTGAGACCTATCATGTATCATAAAGTGCATTGAGTATTTTAATTCTGTTGTTTAATTTAATAAGCATTTACAAAACCCTATGAGGCCAAATATTTATCTTATGTTCATTTATAAAAGAAGAAACTTGGACCCCATATCCAGAATCAGACAAGTAGTTGGAATAGCATCAGAATCAAGAGGTTCACCTGGGGCTATCTGACTTCAAAACCCATTCTTTTGAATTTTCAATTTTGATTTTGGTACTTTTTTATTTGTAATTATATTTTACTGATTATGCTATTACAGTTGTCCCAATTTTTCTTCCTTTGGCCCCCTCCACCCAACACCCCCCACTCTCTCAGGCAATCCCCACACCGTTGTTCATGTCCATGATACATGCATATACATTTTGTGACTACTCCATTTCCTATACTTTACATCCCAATGGCTATTCTGTAATGACCAATTCGTACTTCTTACTCCCCTCACCTCCTCATCCATTTCCCTACACCCCCCTCCCATTTGGTATCCATCAAAACACTCTCCATATCCATGATTTGGTCTCTGTTCTTCTTCTTTGCTTAGTTTGTTTTTTAGATTGAATTGTTGATAGATATATATTTTTGCCATTTTATTGCTTACAGTTTGATCTTCTTTTTCTTAAATAAGTACCTTTAACATTTCATACAATAGTGGTTTAGTGATGATGAATTACTTTAGCTTTCTCTTGTCTGGGAAGCTCTTTTTCTGCCCTCTGATTGTAAATGATATCTTTGCTGGGTAAAGCAATCTTGGCTATAGGTCCCTGCTTCATGACTTTCAATATTTTTTATCAATCCCTTCTAACCTGCAAAGTTTCTTTTGAGAAATCAGCTGACGGTCTTATGGGAACTCCACTATAGGTAACTAACTGCTTTCCTCTTACTGCTTTTAAGGTTCTCTAATCATGATGTGTCTCAGAGTAGGCTTCTTTGCATACATCTTGTTTGGGACTCTGTGCTTCTTGGACTTGCATGTCTATTTCCTTCACCAAGTTAGGGAAGTTTCTGTAATTACTTTTTCAAATAATTTCAAATTTCTCTTTCTCTTCTCCTTTTGTCAATCCTATGATGTAAATGTTGGAATACTTAAAGTTGTCTCAGAGGCTGCTACATTATCCTCATTTTTTTGGATTCCTTTTTCTACTTCTTGTTCTGATTGGTTGTTTTTTGCTTCCTTATGTTCCAAAACATTGATTTGATTCTTAACTTCATTTACTCTATTACTGTTTCCCTGTAAGTTGTTCTTTATTTCAATTAGTGCATCCTTTGTTTCTGGATTTTTTAAAATGCTGTTGAGTTCCTCCATTAGTTTCTCAAGCATCCTTATAACCAGTGTTTTCAACTCAGCATCTGATAGATTGTTTATATCCATTTCATTTAGTTCTTTTTCTGGAGCTTTGATTTGTTCTTTCATTTGGGCCATGTTTGTTTGTCTTCTCATTTTGGCAGCCTCTCTGTTTTTGTTTCTATGTATTAGGTAGAGCTGCTACATCTCCCAGGCTTTATAGAGTGGCCTAATGTAGTAGTTGTCCTGTAGGATCCAGTTGCAGGGGTTCCTGAACCTGCAGTCCCCTAATTGCAGATGAAGAAATTGACTGAGACATGGATGACCTTGGGAAGAAGGGAGAGCACCCCTCAGAGGAGAATGCTGCTGATCCCTTTCTCAGTAGAGCTTTTATTGAGTTAGCTACATGCAGAAATGCTTGGCTTGTGAAAGCAGTGCTCCATGCAACCATAAGGAGGATTATCAAAGAGGAACATAGATAAAAACGTTGTAACAATTAGTTAGACTTTCTGGCATCAGAGCACATTGCAAAAGATTACATTGTACTCCTTGAGTTAAGCATTCTGTTGATAGTTAAACATCCTGCTGATACAGATCTAAAGCTGGATAGAGCAGGACAGGCCTCAAAAGATACATCGCACTTCAATTCCTTCCCCCTAGTGTGTGACCAGTGGTGTGGTATTTGGAGCATGCCACCAGCTGCTTCCCGTGTTTGGTCAAGTCTTACAGTCCCATTTTTGGGCCTGGCTTGTGCAGTGGTTACAATCTCCTATGCCACACAAAACGGTCTCCTACATCTCCCCCGTTTTTAACTATTTGAGTTACAGTGCTAAGGCCAATGAATCCTGCTACTTGCTTTCCACAGATACTATCACAAGCAAACAATTTTCAAAGTCACATTAACACACAGAGAATCGCAAGAACCAGAATGCAACCTATAGCCCCCATAACCCAAGTTCGTAGGTTCAGTCCACAAACCAGTTCTTAGGATTGAGCCATTGTAAGTTCTCTTGCAGGGTTTGGAAAACCTTTTGCTCAGTAAGTTTCTTAATGTCCTGAAGTTGCTGATGGAGTTCAAACTGCAACTGGTCTACCTGGCCCTTAAGGTTGGTAGAAAAGTCCCCCTTCAGATAGTGCTAGATCTCTTCCCATGAATGTTGGCTAGAGTTATTTTAAGGGGGTGACACAGAGTTTAGAAAACCCTGGGTTACAGGTAATCTGTTGGCAGGTGACTAGAGCATCCTGCTGCTCTCCCAGCCATATTACTTCAGATTTTACAGCTGAGAGTTAGGCAAGGACTTTTTGGTCAATTCACGCCTGCTGAAGCATTTCCTGTGTGGTGTTGGTGAGGAGATCTACCACATGGGCAGTTTGAGTGGACTCCGACAGGACTGTGGCAGTGGTGGCAGCTGCTGCCGCAATAATGATGGCAGAGACAATGCAGGCAACGAGAGCACCCAGGAACCATCGCATCCACATTTTGGAAAGGGCATGGTTAATGGGCACAAGTCCTCCTGGGTCTTCCCACTCTCTGGTGACATTAACTGGTAACCATAACTCCACCTGTCTTTGGATTCCAAAAATAGTGGTTAGATTGAGTTGAGTAATGTTACTGAGTTGAGTAAGGCAGCTGGCATAAATGCAACCTGGTTGGAATTGGAGGAAACCACCACCAGATAGGCTAGAGATCTGTTCTCTGGATTATCTTCCATCCCTGTATTCCGGAGAATGGTCCTCACTTCCCGATTGCACTTCTTTAAGCTGCCCCAGGTCACCGGAATGGAGGTGTTTGTTCTGCCATGATGATATGGTTTCACCCATTTTGCCAGCAGCCACAGCAGACCTGTAAACACAAGCATACCCTCTCCTCCAAGTTAATAAACCAACCGGTCCCTCCCAATTTCCCATCGTAGTTTAAAAAATTATATGTATATATATATTACCAGCATTGTAGGGCTTTTTAGGGGAGGATTCCATACTCCTTTTTTTTTGTTTTTTTAAGGAGATTTTCAAGTGTATGATGGGCCTGCTCAACAATGGCCTGGCCTGTAGAATTATAAGGGATGCCTGTTTTTTGCTTTACATCCCATTTTTGTAGAAATTCCTGGGTGGAGTGGACAATGTAGCTGGGTCCATTGTCATTTTTAATTTGCTGAGGATGAAAGGCATGAAGGAAAAACCTTGTCCTTCAAAACTTTGTTTTCATGCATTACACCTTCCATTACTAAAACCATACAATTTCTTTTCAAAATGTTCACAAACTTCTAACAAACCTTCTATATGCCCTTCATAAACCTTCTTCATATCAATGCCTTACACTTTCCTTTGCTTTCTTTCATGTGAAGCTCAACATTCCCTGGGAAACCTCAGTTTTTCCTTTCAGAGTATAAACAGCAATAATCCAAAAACACAGAAAGCTAAGCACAATCTTACCAGTATGTCCACTGGCCTCCTAGAGAGAGGTGCCCTTGGCAGAGACATGCTCCCTTGCTTAGGCTGGAATGCTCATTAGCCCTGAATGACCCTTCCTGGGTCCTGGGTGGCAGTCATTTTTCTTGACTGGTTTACAGATGACCTTTTCTAGATCTCATTGGCTAAAACAGATACAGAGAATTCAAGAACAAAACAGAACAAAATTCAGAATTCTAAAATTCAAAGCATATTACACTTTTATAAAATCAGAACACAAGTAGCTGAGGTGTCCTCTTATCCAGGTTCAAAACTTTCACAATTATTTTCCATCTATTTTTATGACTTTCCATAGACCTTTTGCAATATTCAAAAACTTTCCGAATACCTTTTGCTTTTTCAGATTTAACCATACCATACTTCCAATCTTTGTTCTTTTCCATACTATGAAGGACTGTACTCAAACTCAGTATCTGGCAGTTAAAAGTTCCTAGATTTGCAGAGGTATCCTGCAGCTTTCTGAAGCTTCTACTTTTCCTTCTCCCTTCTAATGCACATTTTATGAGCTTTCCTGAGGAGTTTCTTAATTGTTCTATCTGGCCCATTCATCACCTTCTGCAATTTCTTACAAAGATTTGGCCAGATTTTTGTTACAAAGGTGACTTTTTTTATTTTATGTTATTTTTTTTATTTTGGTTTTTCAATTACACTTGTCCCCTTTTCCCCTAATTTCTCTCCCCCACCCATCCCACCCCCTCTCCCGCAATCATATCCCTCCCCATTGTCCATGTCCATGAGTCTTTTATGCAGGTTCTTTGACTAAACCCTTCCCTTATCCCCCTTCTCTCCCTCCCCCCTCCCCCCTATTGACTGCTATTCTGCTCTTTGTTCTATTTAGTTCCTTTGTTTGTGTTGTTCTTTAGTTTCCTGTATTAGGTGATATCATATGGTATTTTTCTTTCTTTGCCTGGCTTATTTCACTAAGCATAATTCTCTCCAGTTCCATCCATGTTGTTGCAAATGGAGGAGTTCCTTCTTTCTTTCTGCTACATAGTATTCCATTGTGTAGATGTACCACAGTTTTTTGATCCACTCATCTACAGATGGGCACTTAGGTTGTTTCCAGCACTTAGCTATTGTAAACAGTGCTGCAATGAACATAGGGGTGCATAAGTTCTTTGGAATTGGTGTTTCAAGATTCTTTGGGTATAATCCTAGTAGTGGAGACGCTGGTTCAAAAGGCAGTTCCATTTTTAATCTTTTGAGGTAATTCCATACTGTTCTCCATAGTGGCTGCACCAGTCTGCATTCCCACCAACAGTGCAGTAGGGTTCCCGTTTCTCCACATCCTCGCCAGCAGTTGTTGCTTGTTGATTTGTTGATGATGGCCATTCTGACTGGTGTAAAATGGTATCTCATTGTGGTTTTTATTTGCATCTCCCTGATGGCTAATGATGTTGAGCATTTTTTCATGTGTCTATGGACCTTCTGTATGTCCTCTTCGGAGAAGTGTTTGTTCAGGTCCTTTGCCCATTTTTTAATTGGGTTGTTTGTTTTCTTGATGTTGAGTTGTATCAGCTCTTTATATATTTTGGAAATAAGTCCCCTGTCTGTGATGTCATTGGCAAATATGTTTTCCTATATGGTTGGTTTCCTTTTCATCTTGCTGATGTTTTCTTTTCCTAAGCAGAAACTCTTTAGTTTGATGTAATCCCATTTATTTATTTTTTCCTTTATTTCTCTTGCTTTAGGAGATGTATCCGTGAAGAGATTGTTACGTGAGATATCTGATATTTTCTTGCCTATGTTTTCCTCTAGGACTTTTATGGTGTCACGGCTTACATTTAAGTCTTTGATCCATCTTGAGTTTATTCTCGTGTGTGGTGTAAGTTGGTGGTCTAGTTTCATGTTTTTGCAGGTCCCTATCCAGTTCTCCCAGCACCATTTGTTAAAGAGGCTCTTCTCACTCCATTTTATGTTCCTTCCCCCTTTATCAAATATTAGTTGACCATAGAGGCCTGGGTTTATTTCTGGACTCTCTATTCTGTTCCACTGATCTATATGTCTGTTCTTATGCCAGTACCATACTGTTTTGATTACAGTGGCTTTGTAGTATTGTTTGATATCTGGTGTTGTGATTCCTCCTGCTGTGTTCTTCTGTCTCAAGATTGCTTTTGCTATTCGGGGTCTTTTTTGGTTCCATATGAATTTATGGAGTATTTGTTCTAGGTCTGTGAAATATGTCATTGGTATTTTAATAGGGATTGCATTGAATCTGTAAATTGCTTTGGGTAGTATGGCCATTTTGATGATGTTGATTCTTCGCATCCAAGAACATGGTATTTGCTTCCATTTATTTGTATCTTCCTTAATTTCTTTCTTCAATGTTACGTAATTTTCAGAGTACAGGTCTTTTATCTCTTTGGTTAAGTTTACTCCTAGGTACTTTATTTTTTTTGTTGCTATAGTAAATGGTATTTTCTTTTTTGTCTCTGTCTCTGCTATTTTATTGTTGGTGTACAGAAATGCCTTAGATTTCTGTATATTTATTTTGTACCCTGCTATTTTGCCAAATTCACTTATTATATCGAGTAGTCTTTTAGTGGAGTTTATAGGATTTTCTAGGTATACTATCATGTCATCTGCATATAATGAAAGTTTTACTTCCTCTTTCCCAATTTGGATGCCTTTTATTTCTTTTTCTTGTCTGATCGCTGTGGTTAGGACTTCCAACACTATGTTGAAAAAGAGTGGAGAGAGTGGACAACCTTGTCTAGTTCCTGAGTTCAGGGGGAATGCTTTCAGTTTTTGTCCATTGAGTATGATGTTGGCCTCAGGCTTCTCATATATAGCCTTAATTATGTTAAGATATGCTCCCTTTATTCCCATTTTGCTGAGTGTTTTCATCATAAATGGGTGTTGTACTTTATCAAATGCTTTTTCTGCATCTATTGATATGATCATGTGATTTTTGTCTTTCATTCTGTTTAGGTGATGTATTATATTTCTTGATTTGCAAATATTAAACCATCCTTGCATCCCTGGAATGAAGCCCACTTGATCATGATGTATGATCTTTTTGATGTATTGCTGGATCCTGTTTGCCAATATTTTATTGAGGATTTTAGCATCGATGTTCATCAGTGATATTGGCCTGTATTTTTCTTTCTTTCTTGTGTTTTGACCTGGTTTGGGGATTAGGATAATACTGGTTTCATAGAAAGAGTTTGGGATTTTCCCCTCTTCTTGGATTTTTTGGAACAGTTTGAGGAGGATAGGAGTTAGTTCTTCCCTGAATGTTTTGCAGAATTCGCCTGTGAAGCCATCCAGTCCAGGGCTTTTGTGTGCAGGGAGATTTTGGATTACCGTTTCAATTTCCTTTTTTGTTATTGGTTTGTTGAGACTTTCCACTTCTTCTTGATTCAGTTTTGGAAGGTTGTATGTTTCTAGAAATTTGTCCATTTGTTCTAGATTGTCAAATTTCTTGTCATACAGTTGTCTGAAGTAATTTCTAACTATCATTTGTATTTCTGAGGTATCAGTCGTGATTTCTCCTCTTTCATTTCTGATTTTGTTTATTTGGGTCTTCTCTCTTTTTTTCTTGATTAGACTGGCTAGAGGCTTGTTGATTTTGTTGATTTTTTCGAAGAACCAGCTCCTAGTTTTGTTGATCTTTTGGATTGTTTGTTTAGTCTCTATGTCATTTAGTTCTGCTCTGATCTTGATGATTTCGTCCCTTCTTGTTGCCCTAGGCTTTGTTTGTTGTTGTTGTTCTAGTTCTTGTAGCATTATGGTTAGGTTTTTTATTTGAGATTCTTCTAGCCTTTTCAGATATGCCTGTGTTGCTATGAACTTCCCTCTCAGGACTGCTTTTGCTGTGTCCCACAGGTTTTGGGTTGTTGTGTGCTTATTATCATTAGTTTCTAGAAATTTCTTGATTTCTTCTTTGATGTCATTGTTAACCCATTCATTATTTAATAGCATGTTATTCAATCTCCATGAGTTTGGGTGTCTTTGATTTTTTTCTCTGAGGTTGATTTCTAGTTTCAAGGCATTGTGATCTGAAAAGATGCTTGACATGATTTCAATTTTCTTGAATTTTTGAGGCTTGTTTTGTGACCTATCATGTGGTCTATCTTTGAAACTGTCCCATGTGCACTTGAAAAGAATGTATATTTTGCTTCTTTGGGGTGAAAAGTTCTATGTATATCAGTTAGATCCATGTGGTTTAGTGTGTTATTCAATGCCTGTATATCCTTGGTGTTTCTTTGCTTTGATGATCGGTCTATTGTTGATAATGGACTGTTGAAGTCCCCTACTATGAGTGTGTTGTTGTTGATAACCTTTTTGTGGCCTTCTAGTATTTGCTTTATGTATTTGGGTGCTCCTATGTTGGGTGCATATATGTTTATCAAAGTCATATCTTCTTGATGGATTGTTCCGTTAAGTATTATGAAATGTCCTTCTTTGTCTCTTTTTATTGTCCTTGCTTTGAAATTCGTTTTGTCTGATATGAGGACTGCTATCCCAGCTCTTTTTTACGGTCCGTTTGCTTGGAATATTTTTTTATATCCCTTTACTTTCAGTCTGTGTAAATCTTTTGTTTTCAGGTGTGTTTCTTGTAGACAGCAAATATGTGGGTCCTGTTTTCTTATCCATTCCGTTACCCTATGTCTTTTAATGGGAGCATTTAATCCATTTACATTTAAGGTTATTATTGACGTGTATTTCTTCATTGCCCTTTGTACCTCTGTTCCTCTCCTGTCTTGTTCTTTTCTTCTTTTTTCTTAGAACACTCCCTTTAGCATCTCTTGTAATGCTAGTTTGGTGGAGAAGTATTCTTTTAGTCTTCCTTTGTCTGAGAAACTCCTTATTTCACCTTCCACTTTGAATGAGAGCCTTGCTGGGTAGAGTATTCTTGGTTGTAGGCCTTTGTTTTTCATTGCTTGAAATATTTTTGTCCATTCCCTTCTGGCTTGTAATGTTTCTGTTGAGAAATCAGTTGATAGCCTTATCGGAGCTCCCTTGTATATTATTTGCTGTTTTTCTGTTGCTGCTTTTAGGATTCTCTCTTTGTCTTGGAATGTTGCCATTTTAACTATGATGTGCCTTGGAGAGGGTTTTAAGGGGTTCCTCTTCATTGGAACTCTCTGTGCTTCCTGAACTTGTATAACTTTTTCTCTCATCAGGTTCGAAAAATTTTCTGTCACTATTTCTCCTATCAGTTTTTCAATTCCATGGTCCTTTTCTTCTCCCTCTCTAATTCCTATGATCCTGATATTATTTCTTATCATGCTATCCTGTAATTCCCTTATATCTTGTTCATATTTTTTCAATCTTTTTTCATTTTGCTGTATTGTCTGGAAGTTTTTCTCTACATTGTCTTCTAACTCACTAATCCGATCCTCTGCTTTGTTTAGTCTGCTTTTGACTGATTCTACTGTGTTTTTCAGTTCAGAGATTGCATTGTTAAGTTCTTCCTGGTTCTTGTTAACAGTTTCTATGTCTTTTTTTATGCTGGTGTAGTTCTCTGCAAGTTCCCTGTAATTTTCTTGGAGCTGCTGGTAACTTCCTTGAAGGTTGTCATCGTTGATTTTAAGGATGTCGAGTATATTGAGCTTCTTTACCATCATTGTTTTGAATTCCATGTCTGACATTTGGGCTATGTCTATTTCATCTATCTCTCTTTCTGATGATTCCTCTTTTCCTTTCATTGAGGGGTTATTTTTGCCTCTTACCATGTTGGATTCTTTTTGTTTTTTTTATTTATTTGTTTGTTTTTATTTTGGGGGGGAGGGTAGTCTGCTTTGACTTCCCTCCTTTGTGGTGTGAGATTCTTTATCGGAGATCTGGGGGTTTTGATATCCTGAGCCTGATGGTCTTGAGTTACTCTTTATGTCGTTTGTTTATGCTGTTTGGTTATATTTCAGATGTTCTTTGATAGAATCTTCCTTCTGGCTAGTTGGTTGAGAGTCACTCTATCTGCTTTGTCTTGAGTTCTTTTGTGGATATGCTGTTAAAAACATAAACACACAGCCCAGGCAGGAGACCCACACCCTCAACAAGTATCCCCCACTCTATCCTGCTATCGTCAGCCAACGAGCCTGTATTAATATAAATGTAAAGAGATTAGAGCTTTTATACTATAAGAAGAATAGATAAGAGTTGTTTTTGGGGATGAAAATTATAATTTTTGATAGAGGGGGTGATAGATTAATAATAATTGAGACTATGCAAGCCAGTAGGTAATATTTACATTGTATGTTAATAAAAATAGAAGAAAAGGATAGAAAAATGCATAATATAGTAAGAAAGTGGGATTGTATTGTATTGGGTTTATATAGTAATTATATTCTATTATTTAGAGTGATGGGGGGGCTAAACTAGACACACAAATGAATAAACAATGATTAAAGGGAAAGGATGAGAAAGAGAGGTTATATGCAACACGTTAGAGATAAAGTTTGTTATTCTTCTTGGAAAGGGAGAAAAAAGAAAAAAAAAACATCCCCCCCAAAATCCCAAGAAAATAGAAGAAAGAAATAAAGAAAGAAAAGAAAGAATATAGAAGAAAGAAAGAAGAGAGAGAGAAAAAAAATAACCACAAAAGAACCCCCCCAAAAAACCCAAAATGGAAGAAAGAAGGGAACAAAGAAAGATATAAAAGAAAGAATAAAGAGGAAAGAAAGAAAGAAGAAAGAGAGAAAAAAATTTGAGAAAAAAAAGAAAAAAACAATTATACCTCCCCAACCCCCCCCCAAAAAAAGCCCAAGAAAAGAATATAGAAAGAAATAAGGGAAAGAAAGAATTAAGAAGAAAGAAAGAAAAAGGTAGAAATAAAATTGGAAAAAAAAATTATACCCCCCCAAAAAAAGCCCAAGAAAAGACTAAAGAAAGAAAGAAAGAAAAGACTTAAGAAGAAAGAAAGAAAAAGGGAGAAAAAAATTGGAAAAAAAAATTGGAAAAAAATAAAGCAATGTTTTTACTCCGTTTTAGCCTTGGTTTGTTGCCTTCTTTTTCTGTGTCCACTGCTGGTCTAGTGTAGCAGGTCAGAGGTTCTTGTTTCTTGCAGCACTGGTGTGCGCCCGCGGTTGCCGCAATGGCGCGCGCCTGCGGTTGCCGGCACGGCGCGCTTCCTTGCTGCCCGCTGGAGCCAGTTGAGGTGCCCTTGCGCGTGAGCCCCTGTGTGCTCGGGTGGCCTGAGAGTTTGCCCCACAGTTAGAGCCTATTGTTGCCGGTCCGCGGTGGTTCTGCGTTTGAGCCGAGGTGACCTGCACGTGTCCCTGCACTCGCGGGCAGCCCAAGAGCTTGCGCCGGGATTGGCGCGTATTGTTGCCGGGCCACGGTGGTTCCGCATTCGCGCCGAGGTGACCTGCGCGTGTCCCTGCACTCTCGGGCGGCCGGAGAGCTTGCCCCAGGATTGGCGTCTATTGTCCCCAGGCTGAGGTGTTTTCACACTCGCGCACGGCCCGTGCCCTTAGTCCCGCTGAGCCGAGCTCCGGGAGTTGGTCTCTCGCCTCTTAGGGCAGGGCCACGGACACTTGTGTTCAGTGGAAGTGAGTGCCTGTGAGTCCTGCCCGCTGTTCCGGTGCCTTCCCTCACCCATCTGGGCCGCACGAACAGAGCCTGCGCTAGTGGTCTGCTTTCCGGCCTGGGGCCCTGCGCCCACGGGAGCTGGCTAGGGGTATCTGCGCATGGTCCTCTGCCTGTTCACTGGGCCCTCCCTGTGCCCGTTGGGGCACTGATCTTATGCCCGTTGGGGAGTGTCCGAGGGACGCCTGGACTCACGGCCCGCGCACCTGGGCCAGTGAGTGAGAGCACTTCCCTATGTGTGCCCCCGCGACCCAAGGGTAGGGTTGAGGAGTGGATGAGCGCGCCTCTGCGCCTGCGCTCCTCAAGAATGGCCTACCACCCCCAAACTTTCCTCCCCTCTCCACCGTCCACTAGAAAAAAATATAAAGGAGAATTATGTTCTCACTTGCCCGGCAGCACGCTGTCTCCTGTCCTTCAGCGCCAATGCCACTTGGTCAAGTCCAGTCTCTGCCAGCCGGCAGAGATCTGCTCTCCTCCCGACTCCTCTCCGGGGCAGCCTGTGGTCGCCAAAAATCCTTTGTGTGCTTCCTGCCACAGCTCGGGCAGCCGCCCCAGTCAGGAATCCCATTTTGTCCCCTTTTCCTCCGCTATCCTCACTAAACAGGTTGTTCCCAGATGGATTTTCTCAAATCCAGCAGTGCCTTGGCTCGACTCCTGCCAGTGTTCAGCTGCTCACTAAGATGTTCTGTCTGCAATTAGTCCAAACTACAGACGGGTCTCGGGAGCCTGCCGCAGCCTCTCCTCACTCCTCCGCCATCTTACCTCTCTTTCCAAAGGTGACTTTTTAAGAGTCCCTGCCCTACAGCGTTCTCTGGATTTAGATTAGAATACTTTCTTATCTGTTCCCTGAGCTTCTGTAAGAATGCGATGGAGTTTTGTCTCTTTTTTTGCTGTATCTCAAATGCCTTGGAGACATTCTGTGCTTGGGAATGGACTCCTAAATTCCCATGATAACAAGACTTCTAAAGTCTCTTATCAGAGCTCTATCCTCTGGCCTGTTATTATCCCATCTAGGATTTATATTGGGAAACTTGTTCAGCTGGGACAACTCCCTGACCGGGAGCATGCTTTTCTTCCCACACCCTTATAACAGCCCCTCTGATTATTCCTATTTCTTCCCCACTGAAGAGGATGTCTAGAATGGACACTAATTCCATCCACACATGAAAACAACACTCTTCCTTAAGACATAGACATGTCTCCCCCGCTGAAACAGTGAGGAGGTTGAGGGACCTCCAGTTTTGTAGAGCTATCCCTGCTAGGGATTCTAGCTGTTCCTGGAGTGCAGCCAAAGTTTCCCCCATCAAAGATGGTGCTTCAGCTGTGTCTTGGGGAAACAGTGCTGTATGCCTAGTGAGGTGCCCCCTGTTACAACCCTAGAGGTGGTGCTGATTGGCAGCCAAGCCATGTGTCTCTTCCTTTGCCACTGGAGAAGGGGAGAGCAGCTGCTACCACTGCTGCTTCCACCACAATTTGAAAAAAAATGGCTTGAGTTTTAAAAGTGGCACTTTTTTTCCCCTCTGCTTTGAAAGACAGGCACCCTGCTACTTTTTGCATGGATTTGAATAGCAGGTTAATTACCCTATTGTTCTTAGGTTTTAGTAGTTCCTAGGTTTAGAATTTAGTTACAGTTTTAAAGTCTTATTTTTTCATTGGAATTATAAATGAAAGTATATTAGAATTTTGTAGCCTTTTGGAGATTCTTATAGAATTTCCTTATTTGGCAAAGCTTTCCAATTATCTCAAAATGTATAAACCCTGACTGGTCTAGAATCTTCTTTTTGATAAGAAGAAAATAATTGTTAGAAATAGTAAAACCAAAACCAAGAAAGCTGAGATGCAAGATTTATTAAGAGGAACCTGCCGGGCTGTCTCAAAGGAGAAAACAGCAGCTGGTGTACAGGCTGACAAGGTTTTAAAGGGAGGGATAGGGAATGACTGGAACAGGGTATCGGGGCACCTAGTGATTGGTTGGGCAGGAACAATGGGTTGGGTCTGGGGGTAACGGCGGGCACAATGGTGGGAACAACAAGGCACTTGGTGTTTTGTTGGTCATGTTGCTGGGGAGAAGAATAGAATAAGGAAGTAAAAAAATTTCTACCCCCTACTGGTGTTTTGTAAGATTTGAGAAACTTTTCACTGGACTCTTCAATAGTCATTGTTTGTGGTTTTTACTTCCTGCTAATTAACTTATTGGGTGGGGGGTTTTGAGGCTCTTACTGAACCTAAGAATAATAAATCCTTGAGATATTTCAAGGGCCCTTTGAAATACATCAAGGCCACAAGAAAGTCTTCTAAATTTTAACTTTTGGAAATTTTGTCAACTAAGGAATATATGTTATGAAATGATATTTGACTATTCATTAAAGTGATAATAAAAGGTATATAACATTAATATAGGCTGACAAAAATTCAGTTCTTAGCATTGAGAGTCATGAATTTTTGAACATTAGTTAAGTATTTAAATAATATACCATGACACATAATTATTTTACTAAACAGCAGGGGGGTGCTAGGCCCAATTTGAACAAGAAGGTTTATTTAGGAGATCAGGACCTGGAAAAGCCAGAAATTTTCATTGTAGGCTAAAATATTGCTCTCTCCTCTTGAGAGCTATACCTAAGTAGGGAACTGCCACAGGGATGGGACTGTGATTGCTTTACAGCAGTGGTTCTCAACCTTCCTAATGCCGTGACTCTTTAATACAATTCCTCATGTTGTGGTGACCCCCAACCATAAAATTATTTTTGTTGCTACTTCGTAACTGTAATTTTGCTACTGTTATAAATTGTAATGTAAATATCTGATATGCAGGATGTATTTTCATTGTTACAAATTGAGCATAATTAAAGCATAATGATTAATCACAAAAACAATATGTAATTATGTATGTGTTTTCCGATGGTCTTAGGTGACCCCTGTGAAAGGGTCGTTCGACCCCCAAAGGGATCGCAACCCACAGGTTGAGAACCGCTGCTTTACAGTGTGCCTAACGTTGCATGGACTTTTTCTTCCGGCTGGCGGGAAAACCTAGCATTCTGTCCCAGTCCACATTCCAGTTTATCCGTTCATTAAAGTCTTCTTGCGGCAAGCTCCCTAGTGGCTTTTAAATGCTGAACCTGCGCCCATGGGGTGTGGCAGCTTTTTGAGAAGAGAGTTCAAGACATTTACCAGACAATGTTAACATTACCCCTCCTTGCTGCTCTGGTAAGGGGTATTGAGATGCAAATTGAGTTGCTAAAAGTTACCTGGGTGTGGAAAGAAATGCTGTAAGCTTACAACAGATCAGTAATTTAAACTGATTTTCTTTTGGCCAGATTCAGAGGCAAAAATGATTAAGGAATCTGTGTAGTGGGTCAAAGTGTGTTTATTATAAATAGGGCTCCCTCTCTGGAGCCTGTCCTTGCCTGATGATGACAAGGAAAGCAAACAAGGGCTTTTCCTTAAGACAGCTTTCCATAGGAGTAGGCTGATCTGTGTCAGCTGGTGGAGGTGACAAGAGCCATTCTGGCTTTCCAGGATCCCAGGGGGAGGTGCTGGCAGAACTGATCGTTTGGCGGGGATTGCATGCTCTGCATGTCCCCTTCTCCCTCCCCCTTTCTTACTTTCATTGCAGCTGTGGCATCTTCTAAGCCTAAGTTATTTTCCTTACTTTCCTTTTGTTCCTTTAAGGCCATGGCACTTTGAGCCACAGCAGTATGCAGGGGGTAAAGAGCCGTGAGAACTAAGCTCCAAGTCAGTAAATTCTGATGACCTATAGAAGTTCCATTTTCCTGGAGCCACTTGAGTTTCTGCCCTACTTCCTCCCAAACTTCTAGATTTAATGAACCTTTGTCCAGGAATCGAGGACAATGATGTTTTACTGTTTATAACAAATTGATCAAATGCTGCTCCTTCACCTGGCAACCTGAAGCCTTTAAAAGCTGCTGGAGCAAGTGAAAATAAATTTCCTGCTCCTTAGAAAGACCCGTCCCCATGACTGAGCAATGGGGAGACAGAAAGAAATGAGAAGAAATTCTTTCCTCTTAACTAAGCATGCCAGTGGCCTTACCAAAGAGTGGTGCCAATGTCCTTTACCCCGGATGAGTTTGTGGCCAGAAGGCCTCCCTTCTTCTTGACGTGCTCTCTGTAATCATGGCTCGTAGCCAGCAGTGTTCTGGCAAATCCTTTCCACTGGTCCCTGTTCGGGTGCCACTTGCGGGGGTTTCTGAACCCGCAGTCCCTGATCGCAGATAAAAAAAAAAATTGACCCAGAGATGAATGACCTGGGGAGGAAGGGCGAGCACCCCTCAGAGGAGAATGCTGCTGATCCCTTTCTCAGTAGAGCTTTTATTGAGTTAGCTACATGCAGAAATGCTTGGCTTGTGAAAGCAGCGCTCCATGCAACCATAAGGAGGATTATCAAAGAGGAACATAGATAAAAACATTGTAACAATTAGTTAGACTTTCTGGCATCAGAGCACATTGCAAAAGATTACATTGTACTCCTTGAGTTAAGCATTCTGTTGATAGTTAAACATCCTGCTGATACAGATCTAAAGCTGGATAAAGCAGGACAGGCCTCAAAAGATACATCGCACTTCAATTCCTTTCCCCTAGTGTGTGACCAGTGGCATGGTATTTGGAGCATGCCACCAGCTGCTTCCCGTGTTTGGTCAAATCTTACAGTCCCGTTTTCAGGCCTGGCTTGTGCAGCAGTTACAATTTCTATGCCACACAAACGGTCTGTTACATCCAGTGGCACAGCCTCCCCTATCACCCAAGCTGGGTACTCAAGCTGCACCCTTTTTGTGGGTTGAGTCCACCCTCCTAGTTGAGTCTTGATTTCTATTGGCAGGTCAATGGGAGGGATTTACCCAGGCCCAGGAGCTGCAAGGACTGGCTGTGTCCACTTACCACCAACTTATGCCCTCTGTTTAGGATCAGCTGTGCACCGATAGGCTGGTGGTGCTCTGATGTGGCCTGTAGCTGTCCACTGGGTGTGTAGGCTTTGGGGTTTCCCAGGCGGTGCAGGCCAAGGTCAGCTCCCACCTGTGTTCAGCCCAGGGCCACATTGCATGAAGTATAAAGCAATCTGAGATGGCTTCTGCTTGTGCTGGGTTGGAGTTTCCCAGGTGAAGCCAAGCTGTAAACATAGGCTGGCTGCTATTAGTGTGAGGCCTGGGGCCATAAAGCAAGTGGTACAGGGACTAGGGGCTCACTGAGGTCAGCTGTTGCTTGTTTGAAATGATTTAGGAAGTTGAGAAGCATGAGACAAGACCAACCATTCATATGGAAAAGCCACTGTTAACAGATTGGGTGGGCCCATAAGTTGGGTGGGACAGAGCTGCAGGGGATTCACAAGGCACTGCAAACAGTATTAGCAAGGTTGATGGAGTCTCACATATGGCACCTGCTTGCCAGCTCTATGGCTCTGTGAGGGGAGGGTTCAGGAATGGGATAATGGCCTCTGCCCACTTTTCTATGTGGGAGAAAGCTGTCCCCTAGCTCTTGTCTTGATGACAGACACTTCAGTTCTTCTCTGTATCCTGCTGGTGCCTTTGAAGCTGCTGCCCCAGTGCTGGAGCTCAGAGGGAGTGAGTATGAGTAAGTCCATGTGTGGGCTCTTTAAGAGGAACAATTGGGACTCCAGAAGTTTCTTCCACTGACTCAATTCTCCTTGGTTTTTGAAGCCAGAAATTATCAGTACTTATCTTCCTGGCACTGGAACCCTGTGTTGGAGGGCCTTGTGGGGGGCTGGGACTCCTCACTCTAAAGATATCCCTCCCAAATTTTTATCCACCACACATAGATGTGGGACCAGCCTGTCCTGCATTTCCAGATTTCCTACTAGTCTGGATGGATGTGGCTTCTTTAATTATATAGTTGTAGGACTTCCATTCAAATTGATTTCTGATGTTTTTGGGTGATGCTTGTACTATAGTTTAGTTGTAATTTTGATGTGGTTGTGCAAGCAGGCAGGCTGTGTTTACTTAAGCTGCTCTCTTGACCATAAGCCCCCAATTTTGTTTTTTAGTTCAGTAAAGATACTCCTTCTCGAAGACTCACAGGGACCCTTCTCAGAGAGCACCTGCTTTCTCTCTCTCTCTCTCTCTCTCTCTCTCTCTCTCTCTCTCTCTCTCTCCCCCTCCCTCCCTCTCTCACCCCACCTCTTTAACCCAATCCACATCTCCACAAAGATAATCTAAGGGTTCTGCTCAGGAACCCCTTCCCCCCTTGAGTTTTACCTCATAGAAACCTGTTAACTCTCGTCTCTGTCCTGAACCATGAGGTGGTTGGGGCACCTGGAAATATGTTTCCTAGACATCTTTGTTACCTAGTCATGGAATAGGGTATTTACCTGAGCCTCTTTTCCCACTGATGCTCTCATACAGAATTCTTCAGATCCTTATCCTGGGGCTCTTTCCTGGTACTTCTCAATCTTTTCCCCCTACCCTACATTCTTCCATTCTCCATAGCTTAGAAACAACATAGGCTCTTTTTCAGCTATTTTTACTCTTCCACTTGGGTTCTTGCTTCTTCTAGTGACCATCTGCCTTTTCTGAACTTGGAGCCAGTTTTTTTTTTTTTTTTTTTTCTATTGCCATCCAAATTCCCCTGTCTCAGAAAGAATGACTTATTTCTTAGAATGATGCCCTTCCTAACCTTAGCTGTCAGGGCATGAATTTCCTTGGCCCTTCCAGTACAGATCCCTTGCTATGTATGTATCTAAGAGAGTATCAGAGTGCTAAGCCATTTCTGAGAAAACAAAGGTCTTTGAGGGAGGGATGCTTCTGTCAACCATGAGTGCAGAGCAGGGCTAAATGCTTTCCACAGTCTAGTATGAGGCAAAAGAAGGCATGCTCTTTCAATGACTTGCCCTTCTCTCCTTCCCTTACATAATTCCATGGTTGCATTTTCTTGAATTTGTTGTTATAAGAAAATAATGACTTTGTTACAGCTCAGTAGGTGACAAAACTGTTCATATGCCCTTTATAATCCCTCAGATGTTCAACTTACCCCCCACTTTTTCTTCTCACCTCCTTTGCACAGAAAGTGACTGCATGTTGAACAAAAGTCACCTTAGCCTCTTTTCTCTGATGTTGTAGAGTCTGAGCAGTGGCATAGTGGTCACTTGAGTCATCCTGTGCAATAATAAAAAGTTAGAAGTTTGTTGTACCTTCCCACTTCTTTGAGTATTGTGCATGTTTTTTCTCTTCACCTTGTTCTTAACTAAGTGTTAATTAATTAAGGTGTTATTATACTATTAAGATCCTGATATTTTATCCAGGTATACTGAACATCTAAAAAGGACAGTGCAGGTGTCCATAATATGTCTACAACCTCCATTTCTAGCTTTACTCTATTCTCTTGCATGTGTCAAGCATATTTGCTTTACCCAAACATGTTCTCTACTTTCCTGCCTTTATTTTCAGTCATGCTATTCATATCATTCTCTTTGCCTAGAATTCTAACCCTCTAAACCTCATTTCTGTGTGCCCAAGTCTTTGCTCATCCTTTAAGAGCACCTCTACTACATGAAACCTCTAATGCCCTTATTGTCCTTTCCCACATGCAAAATTAGTTTTTTTTCTTTTCTGTGTTCTCATAGAGCTTTGCTTGTATTCTATTCTATTACTTATTCTGCTGTTCTTTTAATTGTAATTAGCTAAATTCACAGTCATCTTCCCCACTATATTGTAAGTGCCTTGAAGGCAGAAGCTAAGTTTTTTCACCATTCTGTCCCACTTAGAGACCTTCATAGTGCCTTGTACATGGTGTAGGCACTCAATAAATGTTTACTGAAATAAAAACTTCACCAGACTGGTGCTTGAACCTGAGTCTTGACCTCTTGCTTTTTTCTCTGAACAACATGAGCTTCAGCACCTTCTCTGGCTTCACAAACTACTAGACCCTGGACTCTGTGCAACCACTGTGTCTGGCTGGCCAGCAGCATGGCCAGTGTCTATGCAATCACTGGGGCTCTGGCTAAGATCTTCATGTCCCATTCCACTAGCATGTAGGGAATCTGGGGATCCAGGGTCCTGGCTGTGGGGACAGCCAGGGATCTGGCAGGCATAGGGTGCATCTAGAGCAAGAAGGAGACTATTCAGTATCTGGATGACTGACTGGACTCCTATCTGGAGAGCATGAGAAGCCTGGAGGCTGATAACTGGAGAATGAAGAACAAAATCTGGGAATACCTGGAGAAGAAGGGACCCCAGGTAAGAGACTGGGGGCATTATTTCAAGACCATGGAGGACCTGAGAGCTAAGATCTTTGCAAGTGCTGTGGAAAATGACACAGAGCTGAGACATATGGTCCAGTCCTTGGAGATTGACCTGGACTCGAGAAATCTGAAGGCCAGTTTGGAGAACAGCCTGAGGGAGGTGGAGACATACTATGCTATGCAGATGGAACAGTTCAACAGGATCCTCCTGCACCTGGAGTCACAGCTGGCCCAGACCTAGGCAGAGAGGCAGTGCCAGGCCCAGGAGTATGAGGCCCTGCTGAACATCAAGGTCAAGCTAGAGGCTGACATAGCCACCTACCACCACCTTCTGGAATAAGGGGAGGACTTCAATTTTTGTGACACCCTGGACAATAACCACTCCATACAGTCCATCCAAAAGAGCACCACCTGCAAAACTGTGGACAGAAAAGTGGTGTCTGACATCAATGACACCAAAGTTCTGAGACATTAAAGGCAGCATAAGTTAGACACCCCCTGGGGAGGCAGGAGGTCAATTAAAATTCAGAGATCATTGAAATAAAGCTTCCCCAAATGATCTTTAAAAATGGCATTTTAAAATCTTCTAGATGGAAGAGGATGATCAATTTCGGCAAAAAGTTTAGTGAATAAACTAGGCTGATGTTCACTGTGTAGAGCGGAGGACCCTGGGATGGAGATGCCAACGACAAGTTGTATTACCCTATAAAATGAGTTTCATTTTAATCCAGGTATAAAGCTCAGCCACAAGCTCATACATATTGTTCCACCTGAACGGGAAATGTCAGTTCCTTCTGGACTCCTGTGCGGTGTTCTGCAGGACTGATGGATGTGACTGAGCTGAAAGGAGGGGATTAATGGGGACATTTCTCACGGGGGTGGATTAGAGGGAAGGCTGATGAACTTTAAACCCAAGAATAAAAGACATAGAATGAGCATGTGGGAGATCTCCAAAGAAACTATCAAATAAGCCTTCTGAAAGAAGCAAGGGTAAAAGGGGCTAGTCCATTTGCATTTCAATACATAGTAGAAACAATTGCTAAAATAACTTTTTGCCATCTTTTAAACCTTTGCATCTTGTAGTGACCAGCAGTAAAATCCTTCAAATAGAGAATGTGTGTGTCTGTGTCAGAAAAGGGTGGAAATTGGGGAAGACTAGGTTTGACTCTTAAGTTTAATCTTTGGGCTGGGAGGTAGGAAAGACCTTCAAGAAATAGAGTAGGGTGGGCAGTTGTAAGAAACGTGCAAGTCAAATTCTTGATGACTTAAGGAAGAAATAAAAGAGCCTAGAGCCTAGAAGAGGATCTAGAGGAGACTTAACTGGACTGCCTCTGTTCCCTGGTGCTCAGGTCTTGGAAGGCTGGCTCAGATACTCAGTCTTAAACATCGGAAACTGCTCCAAAAGTCTTTTGGGGGTGGGGAGACTTACACAAGTAGGTTGCCAAGATTATCATCATCATATTTTCAGAGAGCATAGATTTTTCCACAGGCATAAAACCATTCAGTCAAACCCACTAACCCAAACCAAAGAGCAAATGCCAAATAAGGAGCTGGAGCCTTCTACCAATCAACCAAACAGCTAACCAACCAAGAATGCTTATCAAGATAACCCTGGTTGTTTTCAATTGTGGTTAATAAGCAAGTGAAATACTGCACTGTATTTTCAGAGAAAACTGCAGACTAGGAAACTACCAGAGCTTTCAAGTGCCTTCCAAGCTAATTGAGGTGTTTTATTCACATGAAGACTGTTTTTCCCTGGAGCATTTCCTTTTCAGAAAACACTTAAGAACCCTGCTCTTTCAGGCTGCTTCTTGACATGGAAAGATTTTAATGTCACTGCTTTACCTTTAGTTTGGAGTTTTGCCTATTCAGCCAACTTTCTGCACTGCTCTCCTAGTTGTGCCTGGCTGTTATATCTCACCCAGTGCAACTGTCCAAACCCCAACATAGCTCCCTCACTTCAATCTACATTTTATCTACAGTATATGTTTGTTATAGTATATTTTCCAGTCATTCTTACCTTATCTTGATTTTTATCTTGATTTTTCTCACTTTGTTAAATCAATCAGTAAAAATTTCAGTGTTTGTTGTAAGTCATGTGCCTGTAACAGCAGAAGAAACAAAGTGGCATAAAAACTTTTCTCAAGGAGCTTGTTGTCTAATTGAGAAATTTTCAGGAAATGGAGTGCTTCTCATATTTGACCTTTCTTTTCTATTTCTGTTGTCTCCTTGACTTGGCCACATTCACATCACAATATCCTTCTAAGGTAAATATGGTCTTCCGGCCAAGATGGAGGCTTAGACGGAAATGCTCGGCCTCCCTCTACAACTAGAGAGGAATACAACTACTTCAAAACAAAAGATAACTAGAAATTCCAGAAAATAAAACTACACGGAAGCCCAACGTATGAAGTTATAAACCAGCGGCGCTCTTTGGGCAGGTAAGAGAGAAAGTGGGTGGTGCTGTTTGTGGTCGCACCAGGGACAGCGGCAGGGAGAACAATCCCAGCGGCAGGGAGGACAATCCCAGCTGCAGTCAAACCCCGGCGGCTCGCGACCCCAATGCTGGGAGAAGCAGCCACCACATCGCCTCGAACGGTGAGGCCCAGGGGGCAGGAGGACGGATCCCGGTCTCCTAGCAGAATAACTGTGTGAATCCATCTTGGACCCACGCCCCCACACAAACTGCCACAGGGCTGCGAAATAGGTTGCGGATCGCCACTGGTCACTGGGTTGTGACGAGTACACAGGCACCGCCCCCTATAGCCGGCCCAAGAAAACAAAATGCATCTGTCAAAATGAGGCGGACTACTATAGAAATCCCGGTGGCGCAGCTCACCAGGCAACAGATGAAGAAACTGACAGATGAACAAATAAGAAACCTGTCAGAGGCTCAGTTCAGGGCCATTGTTATCAGGTGGCTTACAGAATTAACAAAAGATCTGGAAAAAGATGAGAAAGAATCGAAAAACACTCATACTGAAAGGAACAAAACCACATACGAGACAGATGGTGAGGAAATAAAATCCAGAGTTCAAATCAACAAACCAGAACACAAAGAAGGAACAAACAGTCAACCACAGCAGAGAGAAAAAACGGGAAGCAAGGAAAATGATGAGAGGATCAGAAACCTCTGGGACAGCTTATAAAAGGCCCAACATAAGAATCATTGGTTTGCCAGAGGGCGAAGAAGATGAACTAGAAATTGAAAAATTAAGTGAAAATATAATAAAGCAGAACTTCCCAAACTTGGGGAAGGAAATAGACTTACAGGTCCAGGAAGCACAGAGAATTCCGAAAAAACTGGACCCAGGGAGAACCACTCCAAGACACATTATAATCAAAATGTCAAAAATTAAAGATAAAGAGAGAATCTTAAAAGCAGCAAGAGAGAAGAAAAGAATCATGTACAAAGGGGTCCCAATTAGACTATCAGCCGACTTCTCAAGGGAGACCCTGCAGGCAAGAAGGGACTGGCAAGAAATATTCAAAGTAATGAAAATCCAAAACCTACAACCACGAATACTCTATCCAGCAAAATTGCCATTCAGAATAGAAGGGCAGAGAAAGTGTTTCCAGGACAAAGTAAAACTGAAAGAGTTCATTAGATCCAAACCACTGTTATATGAGATGTTAAAGGGACTGGTTTAGAAAAAGGAGGATCAAAACTATGAACACTAAAATGAAAACTGCATCACAAGAAACAACAACAGAAGCTAGGGAATTGAAACAAAGGCAAACTAAACAGGCAACGAGAGTGGAAAAAGAACTATAGGTATGGGGAACATACTGGGGGGAGCTCAGCAGGGAGGGGGAAGGGGGAGAGGGAGGGAGATGAGATAGGAATTAAGGAGCATGGTAGGAGGGAATGGAATAGACAGAGAGAGGTTGAGAAGAACTATATGCACAACTAATGGACATGGTCTAAAAGGGGGGGACAACTGGAGGGAGCGGGGCCACCGGGTGGAGGGGAGAAGAGGGAAGGGAAATTGGGACAAATGTAAATTATAATCAATAAAACACATTAAAAAAAATAGCCTTCTAAATTGTCTCAAGCCTCAACCCACTTCATCTTTTTTAAAAAATTTAAAGACATTAAAAATAGAATAATATTATTTAACTACCAAATATGTTAGTTTAATCATAGTTATAAAAATGAAAAATAATTCAACATTTTCTTTTCTAAAAATGTTTTATTGATTATGCTGTTTCAGTTGTCCCAATTTATTTTCCCTCTGCTCCCCTCCACCTGGTGGCCCCCCTACCTCCAGTTGTCCCCCCCTTTCAGTCCATGTCCATTGGTTGTACATATAGTTATTCTCAACCTCTTCCTGTCTACTCCATTCCCTACTACTATGCTTCTTAATTTCTATACCATCTCTCTTCCTTTCCGCCTTCCTCCTCCCTACCGACCTCCCTCCAATATGTTCCCCATACCTATAGTTCTTTTTCCACTCTCGTTGCCTATTTGGTTTGCCTCTGTTTCGATTCCCTAGCCTCTGTTGTTGATTGATGTGATGCAGTTTTATTTTTAATGTTCATAGTTTTGATCCTCCTCCTTCTAAACAAGTCCCTTTAACATCTCATATAATAGTGGTTTGGATCTAATGAACTCCTTCAGTTTTACTTTGTCCTGGAAGCACTTTCTCTGCCCTTCTATTCTGAATGACAGCTTCACTGGATAGAGTATTTGAGGCTACAGGTTTTTGATTTTCATTACTTTGAATATTTCTTGCCAGTCCCTTCTTGCCTGTAGGGTCTCCTTTGAGAAATCTGCTGATAGTCTAATTGGGACCCCTTTGTACATGATTCTTTTCTTCTCTCTTGCTGCTTTTAAGATTCTCTCTTTATCTTTAATTTTTGACAATTTGATTATAAAGTGTCTTGGAGTGGTTCTCCCTGGGTCCAGTTTTTTTGGAACTCTCTGTGCTTCCTGGACCTGTAAGTCTATTTCCTTCCCCAAGTTAGGGAAGTTCTGATTCATTATTTTTTAACATAATTTTTCAATTTGTAGTTCTTCTTCTTCACCCTCTGGCAATCCAGTTATTCAAATGTTCAGTCTCTTATAGCTGTCCCAGAGGTTTCTGAGCCTCTCCTCATTTTCCTTACTTTTTGTTTCCTCTTTCTGCACTGGTTGACTGTTTGTTCCTTCCCTATGTTCCGGTTTGTTGATTTGATCTCTGGATTTTATTTCCTCACCACTTGTCTCGTATGTGTTTTCTTTTGTTTCAGTATGAGTAGCTTTCCTTCCTTCCCTGTCTTGTTCCAAATCTTTTGTTAATTCTGTAAGCCACCTTATAACTATGACTCTAACCTGAGCCTCAGAAAGGTTTTTTATTTGTTCGTCTGTCAGGTTTCTTCATCTGCTGCCTGGTGAGCTGCGTCACCGGGATTTCAAGTGTTGTCTGCTTCATTCCGACAGACTGTTTAGCTTTGCTTCCTGGGAAGGCTATAGTGGGCGGAGCCCCACGCATTTGTCACAACCCTGCGACTGGCTATGATTGGTGACTTTTTTTTGCTGCACTATGACACTTTGTGTCGGGGCGGTGGTCCAGAATGGATTCCTGCCGTTACTGTCTGCTGGGAGACCGGGATCCGTCTCCCCTCCCTCTGGGCCTCACCGTCCGAGGCATTGTGGGGGCTGTCCTTCCCAGCGTTGGTATCGCGAGCTGTGGGAACTCGACTGTAGCCCGGTGTGCTCCTCTGGCGCTTCTCACAGTCCCACCACTATGCCCGCTACTACCACGGACAGGACCACGTTTTCTCGCCCCTCCTACCCGTCCAGGCAAGCACTGCTGGTTTATAACTTCATACGTTGGGCTTCTATGTAGTTTTATTTTCTGGAATTTCTAGTTACCTTTTGTTTTGAGGCAGTTGTATTCCTTTTAAGTTGTAGAGGGAGACTGAGCATGTCAGTCTAAACCTCCATCTTGGCCGGAAGTCTTCAACATTTTCTTCTAAAGCATTTTTAACTGTTCACTCTAAGATTGGTTTTGCAAAAAGTTAAAAGGCAATTGTGGCAATTTTTCCCATAAATTAAAATTTATTAACTTATTTAAAATTTTTATTGTTTTTATTGGGGTGACATTGGTTAATCAAATTACATAAGTTGTAGGTGTAAAATTCTACAATATATCATCTGTATACTGTATTGTATGTTCACCACCAAAGTAAAGTCTCCTTTTATGATTATTTATCCCCACTTTACTATCTTCTACATCTCCCCAACCCCCTTTTCCTCTGGGAATTATCATACTGTTGTCAGTGTCTATGAGTTTTTTCTTTGGCTTAATACCTTCACCTTTTCCACCCAGCCTCCAAACCCCCTCCATTGCAGCAGCTGTCAGTGTGTATTTTTGTATATATGAGTCTGCTTCTGTTTTGTTTTCTTGTATATTTTGTTCATTATATTCCACATATAAGTGAAATCATGTGGTATTTGTCTTTCTCTGGCTTATGTAACTTAGTACAATACTCTCCAGATCCATCAATGCTGTCACGAAGGTTAAGATTTCCTTCTTTTTAATGACGGGGTAGAAATCCATTGTGTATATGTACCACTGCATTTTTATTCATTCATCTACTGATAGGCACAGGAGCTCCTTCCAAATCTTGGCTATAGAAAATAATACTGAAATGAACATAAGGGTGCATATACATTTTTTTTTCATTTTTCTTATTGTTCTATTATAGTTGTCACAATTTTCCCCTGTTGCTCTCTCCTGCCCTGTCCATCCTCTACTCCCACAGTCAGTCCCCACCCTGTTGTTTCTGTCCATGGGTCCTTTATACATGTTCCTTGATTAGACCCTTCCCCTTGTTTCCCTCTTTATCCCTGTACCCCTGCCCCTCTGCTTGCTATCATTCTGTTCTTTGTTTAGGTGCCTCTGGTTCTATTTTGCTCATTTCTTTTATTCATTAGGTTCATCTTACAAGTGAGATCATATGGTATTTATCTTTCACTGCACTTAACATAATATTCTCCAGTTCCATCTGTGCTGCCACAAAAGATAGGAGTTCTTTCTTTCTGCTGCATAGTATTCCATTATGTAAAGGTACCACAGTATTTTGATCCACTCATTTACTGATGGGCACTTAGACTGTTTCCAGCACTTGGCTATTGTAAATAATGCTGCTATGAACATAGGGCTGCACAGGTTCTTTTGAATTGGTGTTTCAGGATTTTTAGGTTGTAATCCCAGCAGTGGAATTGCTGGATCAAAAAGCAGTTCCATTTTTAGTTTTTTGAGGAAATTCCATACTGTTTTCCGCAGTGGTTGTACCAGTCTGCATTCCCACTAAGAGTGCACTAGGGTTCCCTCTTGTCCACATTCTTGCCAGCACTTGTTATTTCTTGATTTGTTAATGATGGCCATTCTGACTGGTGTGAGGTGGTATCTCATTGTGTTTTAATTTGCATCTCTCTGATGTTGAGATGCTGAGAATCCTTTCATATGTCTATGGGCCCTCTGAATATCCTCCTTTGAGAAGTGTCTGTTGATATCCTTTGCCCATTTTTTAACTCGATTGTTTGTCTTCCTGGAGCTGTGTTGCATGAGTTCTTTATATATTTTAGAAATCAAACCCTTGTCTGAGGTATTATTGGCAGATATATTTTCCCATATGGTTGGTTCCCTTTTCATTTTGATGATGTTTTCTTTAGCCATGTCAAAGCTTTTTAATTTCGTGTAGTCCCATTTGTTTATTCTTTCCTTTATTTACCTTGCCCTAGAGGATGTATCTGCAAAAATATTGGTCTGTGGGATATCTGAAATTTTACGTCCTATGTTTTCCTCTAAGATTTTCATGGTGTCATGGCTTATGTTTAAGTCTTTTATCCATTTTATTCTGGTGTATGATGTAAGTTGGTGATCTAGTTTGATTTTTCTGCACGTGCTAGCCCAGTTTTCTCAACAATTTGTTGAAGAGGCTATTTTTATGATATTTTATGTTCCTGCCCCCTTCGTCAAATATTAATTGACCATAGAGACCTGAGTTTATTTCCAGGCTATCTCTTCTGTTCCATTGATTTATATGTCTGTTTTTTTTATGCCAGTGCCAGACTGTTTTTATTGCAGTGGTATTGTAATATACTTTGATATGTAGTATTGTGATTCCTCTGGCTTTGTTCTTCTTTCTCAAGATTGCTGACGCTACTTGGGGTTGTTTTTGGTTACATACAAATTTTTGAAATATTTGTTCTAAGTCTGTGAAATATGTCATTGGTATTTTAATAGGGGTTGCATTGAACCTATAGATTGCTTTGGGTAGTATGGACATTTTAATGATGTGAATTCTTCCAATCCATGAACAGGGTATATACTTCCATTTATTTGTATCTTACTTAATTTCTTTATTGAGTGTTCTTTAGTGTTCTGAGTACAGGTCTTTTACCTCCTTGTTTAAGTTTATTCCTAGATGCTTTATTTTTCGTGTTGCTATAGTAAATGAGATTTTTATTCTAGTTTCTGTTTCTGATATTTCATTGCTGGTATACAAAAATGACATCAATTTCTGAATATTGACTTTGAATCCTGCTATTTTGCCAAATTCACTTATTAGGTCGAGTTGTTTTTTGGTGGAGCTGATAGGGTTTTTTATATACACTATCGTGTCATCTGCAAATAATAACAGTTTTGTTTCCTCCTTTCCAATTTGGAAGCCTTTTATTTCTTTTTCCTCTCTGACCACTGTGGCTAGAGCTTGCAATACTATGTTTAATAAAAGTGGAGAAAGTGGACACCCTTGTCTTGTTCCTCATCTTAAGCAGATAGCTTTTAGGTTTTGCCTATTGAGTATGATGCTGCCTATAGGTTTCTCATATATGGACTCCATTATGTTAAGGTATGTTCCCTCTATTACCACTTTGTTGAGGGTTTTTATCATGAATGGGTGCTGTGCTTTATCAAGTGCTTTTTCAGCATCTATTGATATGACCATGTGACTTTTTAAAGTCTATTTTATTGATTATGTTGTTACAGTAGTTCCAATTTTTCCCCTTGCTGCCCTCTGCCCAGTACCCTTCTTCCCTCCAGCAATCCCACCCCCCTTAGTTCATGTCCATGGCTCGTGCATATAAGTTCTTTGGCTTCACCCTTTCCTATACTATTCTTAACTTCCCCTTGTCTATTTTGTACCAACTGATTATGCTTCTTAGTCCCTGCACCATTTCCCCATTTCTCCCCCTCCCCACTCCCAGTTTATAATCCTCCAAATGATCCCCATACCTATGATTTTGTTCCTATTCTAGTTTGCTTAGTTCAATTTTGTTTTTATTTTTTAGATTGAGTTGTTGATAGTTGTGAGTTTGTTGTCATTTTAGTGGTCATAGTTTTGATTTTCTTTTTCTTAAGTAAGTCCCTTTGACATTTCATATAATAATGGCTTGGTGATGATGAACTCCTTTAGCTTTACCTTTTCTGGGAAGCACATCATCTGCCCTTACATTCCAAATGAGAGCCTTGCTGGATAGAGTAGTCTTGGTTGCATGTTGCCTTCATCACATTGAATACTGCTTGTCAGTCCCTTCCTGCCTGCAAAGTGTCCTCTGAGAAATCAGCTGATAGTCCTATAGACATCTCCCTGAAGGCAACTCTATGCCTTTCTCTTGCTGCCCCCAGGACTCTCTATCTTTCACCTTTGGCATCTCAATCATGATACGTCCTGGTGTGGTCCCCTCTGGGTCCAGCTCACCTGGGACCCTCCTTGCTTCCAGGACCTGTATGTCCATCTCCTTCACAAAATTTGGGAGCCTGTGAGCATCTTTATCACCAATGTTTTGAATTCTGCATCTGTTAGGTTGTCTATCTCCTCATCTGTTAGGTTGGCTATCTCCTTGTCACTTAGTTCTCCCACTGGAACCTTGATCTATTCCCCCTTTTGGACCATACTTCTCTGTCTCCTCATTCTGACAGGCTTCTGTGTTTGTTTGCCTCCGTGTCCCAGGTAGAGCTGTCACCTCCTATTACATTGTAAGGAGCTGAGCCTTAGGTATTCGTCAGTACAGGGTGACCTGTTTTACCACATTGTGGTGCTGTATGTGAGGAGGGGTTCGAGAGAGAACAATGCCACCTGCCCAGCACTTGCCTCTTTTCCAGGCACCCCTCCCACTTCCGCACCAGACTGGTGCCCCTCTAGCTGCTGCCCTGGCCACCACCTTCAGAGTGCGTGGGTCTGCAGATGTTCCATGATCGTGGGGGCCCTTTAAACAAGTGGACTCTGCTGAGACCAGCGGTTTCTGCCTCCACCCCAACCACACTGGTCTGCACAGTCAGAAGCAATGAGGCCCAACCTTCCCTGGTGCTGGGACCTTGAGCTGCGAGGTCCAGTGAGGAGCTGGGAACGCTCCCTAGGTATCCTCCTCCGCCGACTTCTCAAAATGTGAGACTGCGCTTTCTGCCAGCCTGCCGCTGACGCTGCTGCTACCGCCACCACACCACATCCTCTCCGCCGTGGCTCTGCCCCTACCACCTGTCTGAATGAGCGTTTCTTCCCCACATCTTTACTTGCTGGACTTCCATGCAGCTTGATCCTCTGGAACTTCTGGTTGTCCCCAGTCCTGAGGTAGCCGTATTCCCTCCTAGCTGTGGAGGGAAACGCAGCGTGTCCATCTATGCATCCATATTGTCTAGAATTCCGATCATGTGACTTTTGTATTTCATTTGTTTATGTGGTTAATTACGTTTATTGGTTTGAAAATATGGTTCCATCCTTGCATGTCTGGGCTGAATCTCACTTGTTCATGGTGTATGATCTTTTTAATGTTTAGCTGATTCCAGTTTGCCAATATTTTGTTAATGATTTTAGCATCGATGTTCATCAGTGATATTGGCCTGTAGTTTTCTTTCTTTGTTGTGTGTTTACCTGATTTTGGAATTAGGATAATACCGGCCTCATAGGAGTTTGGGAGTCTTCTCACTTTTTGAATTCTTTGGAGTAGTTTGAGAAGGACAGGAGTTAGGTTTTCTTTAATTGTTTTGTAAAATTCACCTGTGAGGCCTTCTGCTCATGGGCTTTTTGTGCTACAGTTTTTTTGATTACTGCTTCAATTTCACTAGCTGTTATTGTTCTAGTCAGGCTTTCTGCTTATTGATTCATCTTGGAAGATTTTGTGTTTTTATAAATTTGTCCATTTCACCCAGGTTGTCAAATTTCTAGGAATATAGTTGTTCCTGGAAATTTCATACAATCCTTTGTATTTTTGTGGTATCAGTTGCGATTTCTCTTCTTTAGTTTCTGATTTTATTTATTTGGGTCCTCTCTGTTTTTTTCTTTTTAGCCTAGTTAAAGGCTTGTCAGTTTTGTTTATCTTTTTAAAGAAGTAGTCCTGGAATTTTTGATCCTTTGAATTGTTCTTTTAGTCTCCATGTCATTTAATTCTGCTCTGATCTTGGTTATTTTCTTCCTTCTCTTCACTCTGGGCTTTGTTTGTTGTTGTTCCTCTAATTCTCATAGATGTAGGGTTAGGTTGTTTATTTGAGATTTTTCTCTCCTTGTTAAGTAGGCTGATATTGCTATGAACCTCCATCTCAGGACTGCCTTTGCTGTGTTCCACTGGTTTTTGGCTGTTGTGTGTCCATTTTCATTCATTTCCAGAAAGTTTTATTACTTCCTTTATCTCATTATTAACCACTTCATTAATAGTATGTTATTTAGTCTCCATAAATTTGAATGTTTTTGTTTTTTATCCTTGAGGTTGGTTTCTATTTTCAAGCCATTATGATCCCAGAGAATGCTAGATATGATTTCAATTTTCTTGAACTTGTTGAGGCTTGCTTTGTGTCTTACCATGTGGCCTATTTTTGAGACTGTTCCGTGTGTATTTGAAGAGAATGTATATTTTGCTTCTTTGGGTGAAAGATTCTGTATGTATCAATTAAGTCCATTTGATTTAGAATGTCATTTCAGTGCTACGACATCCTTCTTGATTCTTTGTTTGGAAGATCTGTCCATTCTTGACAATAGGGTGTGAAAGCCCCCTCCTATGGGTGTGTTGCTGTTGATATCCTTCTTGAAGTCCTCTAAGATATTTCTTATAAATTTGGGTGCTCCTATATTTGGTGCATATATGTTTACAATGGTCACATTTTCTTGGTGGATGCTTCCCTTAAGTATTATGAAGTATCCTTCTCTGTCTCTTTTTATGGCCTTTGTTTTGAAGTCTATTTTCTCTGATATTTGTATGGCTACCCTGGCTTTTTTTTAATGTTCATTTTCTTGGTTTATTTTTTCTACCCCTTCACTTTCAGTCTGTGTCAATCTTTTGTTCTGTAGTGGGTCTCTTGTAGACAGACTATATGTGACTCATGTTTTCTTATCCATTCAGCTACCCTATGTCTTTTTGATTGGTGCATTTAGTTCATTCACATTTAAGATTATTTTTGTTAGGTACTTATTCAATGCTATTTTTCCTTTTGTACCTGTATTACCCCCCTGATCTTTCTTCATCTTCTTAAAGCAGTCCCTTTAGCATGTCTTGCAATGCTGGTTTGGTGGAGATGTATTCTTTTAACCTTATTTTGTCTGGGAAACTCCTTTTTTTGTCCACCATTTTGAATGACAGCCTTGCTGGGTAGAGTCGTTTTTGTTGTAGGCCTTTGCTTTTCATTGCTTGGAATATATTTTGCCATTCCCTTCTGCTTTGTAGTGTTTCTGTTGCAAAATCAGTTGAGAGCCTTGTCGGAGTACCCTTGTATATTATTAGCTGCTTCTCCCTTGCTGCCTTTAAGATTCTCTCTTTGTCTTTCAATTTTGCCATTTTAATTGTGATGTGTCTTGGAGTGGGACTTTTGGGGTTCATCTTGATTGGAACCCTCTATGCTTCTTGGACTTACATAACATTTTCTTTCATTCTGTTAGGGAAGTTTTCTGTCATTACTTTTTCAAACGGGTTTTCTGTCCCTTGCTCCTCTTCTATTCCTTCTGATATCCCTATTATATGGAAATCTTACATTTCATGTTGTCCTACATTTCCTTCAACCCCTCTTCTTTCTTTTTGGGCATTTTTTTTGTTGTTGTTGTTGCTCTGTATGGGAATTTTTTCTACCTTGTTCTCTAGCTTACTCATTCAAACCTCTGCTTCATCTAGCATGCTTTTAATTCCTTCTACTGTGTTCTTCATATCAGCAATTGTATTATTCATTTCCTCCTGTCTCTTCTTGATATTTTCTGTGTCCTTTTTCATGCTGCTGTAGTTTGCAATAAGTTCCTTGTAGCTTCCCTGGAGCTCTTTGTAGTTCTCACTGAGCTCATTGAGTTTCTTTATAACCATTATTTTGAACTCAAGGTCTGATAGTTTGCTTACCCCAATTTTGTTTAACAGTCTTTCTGGGGATTCATTCTTTCCTTTCAAATGGTAGTTATTTCTTGGTCTCCCCATTTTTGTTAACTCTTCTTGTTTGTTTCTTTGTATTAGGTTGTTCTGCTTTGCCTCCCTGTATTCATGGTGTGACCTTCTGTTAGGATTCCTGTGAGACTCAGTGGTGTAGTCCCTTTGAGTTCCTGAGCTTGATGCTCTTAGGTTGCCCTTTATGCTGTTTATGTGGGCTCCTCATTATAATTGTATTTTGGTTGTTGTTGGGTTGTTCTTTGGTGGGTCCTTCCCTCTGGCTGGCTGACTGAGATTCACTCTACCCACCACATCTTGTATACTGTTGTACAGATTCTGCCAGTACAAAACCAAACAGACCAGGGGACAAACTCACACCCACAAAAATAACCCCCACCCACAATCACCCTATCAGCTTCAAGTAAGCCAATATTAATGAAGGTGTAAAGAACTTAAGACTATTATAAGAAAAAAAAAACAAATATGAGATAACTAACTGAGAGAAGAGTGCTTTTGTGATTGTAGGGGGTAGAGGAATAAATAATAAGAGTAGTGGATAGAGAGTCAGCAAAGAAAAAAAGAAAGTAAAGTTTTACATCATAAGTAACAAAAGGCAGAGGGAGGATGGAATTGAGTAAGAGAAAGAAAGCATATAATATTAGCTTTAAACTGAAATTAAACACACACACACACACACACACACAAAATATCCAGTGGGAGAAAAAGAAGAGAAAAATAACAGTCTTAAAATTATATATGTAACAATTAATAGGGACCTAATTGGAGAAGAGGATCCAGCCCATCATTTTCAACAACAAAT
Source organism: Furipterus horrens (assembly GCF_987537825.1). Lineage (NCBI taxonomy): Eukaryota > Metazoa > Chordata > Mammalia > Chiroptera > Furipteridae > Furipterus > Furipterus horrens. Next base: position 52,848,819 of record NW_028327187.1, on the reverse strand, counting down.
GAGATAAGATTTATATAGATGGGTTGGGGATAAGAGGGAGGAGAGGATAGAGGGAGAAGGAATACTGAAAGTGGGGAATGAAAACCAGGCTAATACAGAGAATATTTTACATTAAAAAAAAAAAAAAGAAAAGAAAAGGCAGGAGGAAGGCAAGATGGAGTAGGAGAGGGAAATGATAAAATTTGAGATTTGAAATGCAAAAATAGTGGCTATCTAGATATGAGTTTGAAGAAATGTATCAACAATCATCTGCATCTACTGAGCAAAGATTAATAAAGGTGGAGAGAGAATAAGGGTATTTTAAAATATAATTTATTTGTTTGTTTGTTTATTTATTTTTAGAGAGAGGGGAAAGGAGAAAGAGAGGGAGAGAAACATCACTGTGTGGTTGCCTCTCACTCACGCCCCCAGCTGGGGACCTGACGTGCAACCTAGTCATTTGCCCTGACTGGGAATCAAACCAGCGACACTTGGTTCGCAGGCTGACGCTCAATCCACATAGCCACAGCAGCCAGGAGAATAGGAAAAAGAGCGTGAAATGGCTAATGACAATCACCAATGGTTCTGAGAGGCTGGAGGGAGGAGAAATAGCAGGAATGCAGAATGGAAACAAGTCAGAGTGAGAGAGAAAATAGAATTTAAGTCTATGGTACGAGAAAGGAAGAAAGTAAAATGGAGTTAGAGAAGGGAAGAGCAATATGTGAGGTTTGAAATAAACTATAATATAAAATCTGGTGATTTGCAATTTTTAAACCCTGGCTGGTGTGGCTCAGTGGATTGAAGTTGGTCTGCAAACCAAGTGCCACTGGTTCGACTCCCAGTAAGGGCACATAACTAGGTTGCACGTCAGGTCCCCAGTTGGGGACATGAGTGAGAGGCAACCACACAGTGATGTTTCTCTCCCTCTCTTTCTCCTTTTCTCTCTCCCTAAAAATAAATAAATAAATAAACAAATAAATAAAGTATTTAAACAAACAAACAAACAAAAAACCTGGTGATGTATTAGGCCCAAACTTAGGCCCAATGTTGAATGCTAAAAAGCTATCAGTGGAGAAGTTTGCACCTTGTTGTGCCTGTCTCTCTTCTCTCTTCTCTACTGGGTTTAGTAGATCAGGGCCTGAGAAACTGTGTAGCTCCTGCTGTCTGGACAAGGGCCTTTTCAGAGCTTTTTCTTCTTTCCACTGTTGAAATGTTCCTAGTGGGATACTCCTGAACCTGGGATACCACAGGTGGAGCGTGGGCTCACCTGTCAGTGAGGAGATCTAGCTGGATACTTCAAAACTCTGGCATTCAGCTCCTGCTTCCCAGTCCTGAGGCTGCTGCTTTCTTCTGGCAGCTCTGCTGATCTCTCCTCTTATAACAGCCCTCCGCTCTGAGCCATGCTGGGTCAGGTCCCTCCAACTGGTCCTGCGGTACACTCTAGCCCTCTGAGTTTTTGTTCGGCAGAGCCACTGTGCCCACACACAAGTATGTGAGCCCAGAGTCTCTGCTGAGTCTCAGGCCTTGCCTTGGTTCTCATTCTAAAAGTGTCTGTGTGACCTCCAAGATGTAGAACTGGTCCCTGGGTGCCCCCCGTGCTCTGTGCACTCCCCTTCCCCCAAATCACACAGTCTCTCATGGGCAGCACTGGCCTCTGTCTTCCTGCATCTCTGACTGTTTCATACAAAATTAGTCACTGGATCCTCCCCAGATGGCACTGGGAAGGGCCCTGCAGTGATATAGTAATGCTGGATGGTGGTGGAGTGCTGACCCTGCTCCCTTCAGAGATCTTTAGCCTACAGCGGGCCTGCTTCCACTGCAGTTTCTAGGGCCTGTACCTCCCAGGCCTTCTCTCTCCACTGCCATAGCTCATGGCTAATGAGCCACTCCGCAGCTGCTCCCACATGGTGCAGCTGGAAGCACTGGTCTGGGCAGCCCTGGTAGTTCCACTTAGAAAGCACTGGCTGCCAACTTTTGCCCACTCTATGAAGTCCCCTTGTTCTCACCTGTGTTTGCACTCACTCACAGCCATTCTCACTCACTCTTCATTCTGTGATTTTACTCCAAGTCTGGTCTGTGATGGAAGCAACTAGATAGGGCTGGTAGCTACTCTGCTGCCATTTTCCTGCCTCTCTATGTCCTTTTTTATGCCTGCTATTTCTGTGTTGAATTTCTTACTAAGTTCTTTCTGCTTCCTTGCAACCATTTTTTGAAGTTTGTACTGGTAAATAGCTTGCCTCCATTTCATTTAGGGTTTTTGTTGTCATTTTTGATGGTTTTTCAAGATTTCTACTGGTTTTTTCTTTTTTTTTTTTTTGTATATTTTATTTATTATGTTGTTACAGTAGTTCCAGTTTTTTCACCTTTGCTCCCCTCTGCCCAGTACACTGTTTCCTTCCAGCAAACCCACCCCCCTTAATTCATGTCAATGGGTCTTGCATAGAAGTTCTTTGGCTTCACCCTTTCCTATATTATTCTTAACTTCCCCCTGTCTATTTTGTACCAACCAATTAAGCTTCTTAATCCTTCCACCATTTCCCCATTTCTCCCTCATCCCCCCCTTCCAGCTGATAACCCTCCAAATGATCCCCATACCTATGATTCTGTTCCTATTCTGGTTTGCTTAGTTGGATTTTTTTTACTTTTTAGATTCAGTTGTTGGTAGTTGTGAGTTTGTTGTCATTTTAGTGTTCATAGTTTTGATCTTCTTTTTCTTAAGTAAGTCCCTTTGACATTTCATATAATAATGGCTTGATGATGATGAACTCCTTTAGCTTTACCTTTTCTGGGAAGCACTTCATCTGCCCTTCCATTCTAAATGATAGCCTTGCTGGATAGAGTGATCCTGGTTGCAGGTTGCCTTTCATCACATTGAATACTGCTTGTCAGTCACTTCCTGCCTGCAAAGTGTCCTCAGAGAAATCAGCTGATAGTCCTATAGGCATCCCCCTATATGGCAACTCTCTGCCTCTCTCTCGCTTCCCCCAGGACTCTCTCTTTATCTTTCACCTTTGGCATCTCAATCATGACGCATCCTGGTGTGGTCCCCTCTGGGTCCAGCTTGCCGGGGACCCCATATGCTTCCCAGACCTGTATGTCCATCTCCTTCACAAAATTTGAGAAGTTTTCCTCATTTTTTTCAATTCTTCCTCATTCTGCTCTACTTGACTGTTTTTTTCTTCCTTATGTTCCAAATCATTGATTTGAACCCTGGTTTCCTTCTCTTCACCATTGGTTTTGTGTGTATTTTCCTCCATTTCACTTAGCATAGCCTTCGCTTCTTCTCTTATGCATTTGCCGTACTCAAGCATATCTGTCAAGCCTGTGAGCATCTTTATCACCAGTGTTTTGAATTCTGCATCTGTTAGGTTGTTTATCTCCTCATCTATTAGGTTGGCTATCTCCTTGTCGCTTAGTTTTCCCACTGGAACCTTGATCCATTCCCCTTTTTGGGCTATACTTCTCTGTCTCCTCATTCTCACAGGCTCCTGTGTTTGTTTGCCTCCGTGTTCCAGGTAGAGCTGTCACTCCTGTTATACTGTAAGGGGCGGAGCCTTAGGGATTTGTCGCTACAGGGCAACATGTTTCACCACCTTGTGGCACTGTATGTGGGAGAGGGGTCTGAAAGGGAACAATGCCCCCTACCCAGCACTTGCCCCTTTTCCAAGCACCTCTCCCACTTCTGTATGGGACTGGTGCCTTTCTAGCTGTTGCCCTGGCCATCGTTCCCAGAGTGGGTGGGTCTGCAGACATTCTAGGACTGTGGGGGCCCTTTAAACAGGCAGACTCTGCTGAGAGACCAGCAGTTTCTTCCTCCGCCTTAACCCCAACTGGTCTGCACAGGCAGAAGCAATGAGGCTTGATTTTCCCCAGTGCTGGGACCATGGCTGCAAGGTCTGGGAAGGAGCTGGGAACACTCCCCAGGTGTCTCTCCTGACTTTTTAAAATATGTGAGTGCACTTTCTGCCAGCCTGCCACTGCCGCCACTGCTGCCACCAGCACACCACGTCCTCTCCACCCCGGCTCCACCCCTCCTACCTGTCTGGATGAATATTTCTTCTTTATATCTTTGTTTGCTGGACTTCCATGCAGTTTGATTTTCTGGAACTTCTGGTTGTCTCTAGTTTTGAGGTAGTTGTATTCTTTCTTAGTTGTGGAGGGAGACGCAGCATGTCTGTCTATGACTCCATCCTGGCCGGAAGTCCTCGGGTTTTTTGGGGTTTGTGTGGGGGGACAGGTTTCTTTGTCTTCCTATTTTGGCTCCCTTTTTATGTTTGTTTTTATGTATTAAGTACATCTACTGTGACTGCTAGTCCTAGTCTGTTGGCTTTATGTAGTGTGTGTCCTATGGGATCCGGTGTTGCTCCCTCCTTGATCACCTGACCTGAGTGCTCCAGGAACATCTTTTGTGTGGACCTTCATGGTGTAATTGAGTCTTCATTACTATTGCCCTATTTGTGTGGGGGGTTGATCTTCAGGCTGAGTGACTGTGAGGATTGACCCCAACCACAGTGTTCAAGCTGTTGTGTAGTTCCTGACCACACAAGACATAATTCTCCTCATCAAATCTGGTGTCTTCAGACACCTTCCTTTGGATATACCGGTTGTGAAACTAATTTGGCTCTGCTCTGATGTTATTTGGCACTGACTACTGGTTGTGTTTGTTCTTGGGCCTTTTGGGAGGGAGTCTGGTGCAAAATAATGTCAGATGCTTCCTGTGACTGGCCCTGGGCAACCTGTTTGGAGCTACAAAGTGATACACAGTTTTTAGCTGCCTCTACTGGGTGTAGGTGTGTGCAGAAGGGATCAAGCTGTGCACTAAGGCCAGATTTTATCAGCACTGGCCCCAGGGGAAAGTCAGCAAAAGTCCAAAGGCACTCCGAGATCCACCTCCACCTGCCTTCACCTGTCTGCTGCTTGTTAAGCTCAGTCACTGAAACAGCCTCTGGTAGTACTCAAGTTGCATGAGGTGGGTTCTCAGTGAATCACCTAGTAAGGGTGAGTGGTGTTCACCAGATTCATACAGGTTCAAACTCAGTGCCAGTGCTGGGTCTGAGGCCACTCAACAAATATCGAAGAGCATATCAAGTCTAGATGCCACCTGTTGGGTGCCTTCAGACTTTTGTGGTGGGGCAAAGTCTCAGAGTCATCAGGGTGGGCCAGGTGAGTGTACCAAGCCCAAATACACCAATATTTGGCCATGTAAAGGAAGGCCTCTGCAGTGGTTGGACATTTGAGGGAAAAATGGCCCTGTCTTAGAGCCACACAACTTAGACTGTCCCAGATTCTACCAGGAACCCAATATGAGCAAAAGAAGGGGGCCACTGAGTGTCAGGAGGGTGGAGCTAGTGGATCTCTGGTGAGGGGGAGGTCCTGTTCAGGCTTGAGGGACAGTGGGAGAGTGGCCCCTGCCCCATAGCCACACAATTTAGTCTGATTTGGATTCTGTCCAGACCTCAGCAAGGAAGGGCCACAAGGAGTCCAGAGGATGGGGTTATCTGGAGCCTGGAGGGTGGGACTAGCTTATCTCCCATAAAGGGGAGGCACCAGACATGCTCATGGAAAAGGGGAGTGGAAGTGGCCTCGCCCCTAAGCCACACCACTCAGTCACTGATGACTCTGAACCTGGCCGGTCCTCTGCACCCTGACCAAGGCAGCTGACTCCTCAACCAGGCATGCATACTGCAGGTTGGAGGGACAAGGCATCCAGAGTGTGGGGCTATTGCATTTCACCAGGTGGATGCCCTAAGAAGGAGAGTGCTCCACTCAAGAAAAATGGCATCTGCTGGATAGGAATGTGACTCAGCACCGAGACCCAGCAGCTGTCTGGTCGGCTCTCTCCCCAAAGCCACAAACCCGTTTCTCCTCACATGACTTTAGTCCACTCTGCCCTCCCTCTTCTGGAGCCCAGGGTGAGTGACTGTATATGAGATTTTATGTGGTGGTCCTTTAGGAGAGTACCTGTGTCTCTAGCAGACTCCTGTCTGTCCTTGGCAGACAGAATCCCCACTGATTTTCACAACCATATTTTATGTGGACACCTGAATTTAGGGTAACTTGAGAAACCACATGGATATATCTAGCCAGCAGTGAGATACTTTCCCCTTCCAATTTAACTCAATTCAACAAATATTTACTGAACATCTAACATATCCTTGAAATATAGTCAAATGAGATACAACCTTTGACCTCCAGAGCTCATGTTTGTGTGGGAAAGACAGACTAATAAATATCTATGATATAAGGTAGTAAATGGTAAAATTAAATTATATATAAAGTATTATAGGAATATAGATAAGGGACCAATTGTTTTCAAAGCAGGTAAGAAATAGTACAGAAGTGGTGAAATTTCAGCAGGACCTGGAAAGTTAAGTAGGAGTTTGTTCAATAAACAAAGAGAGAAATGACTTAATTGAAAGGCGGGTCTCCAGCAAAGGCACAGGACATGGAGGTGCAAGAAGTCTAGGGGAATAGCAAGTAGTCTAAAATGACTAAAAAGAATGGAATGACAAAACAAAGATGGATAGTGCAAAAGAGGTAACAATTATCAAAAACTGAATACAGGAATTTTGTTACACTCCACTCAGGAGGAAGTATAGTGTGATAGTTAAAGGCCCAGGCTCCCTGGGCCCAGATTCCATCTCTGCCACTTACTAGGAGTGTGGCCTTGATCAAGTCACTTAGTATATCTGTGACCAGGTTTCCTCATCTGTAAAATGAGACTAATGATACCTGTTTCATTGAGTTGTTTTGGTGATCAAGAGAAATAATACAGTTGTATCTCTGGGGGATTAGTTTCAGGACCCCTTGCAGATACCAAAATCTGGATACTCAAGATTCATATAAAATGGCATTGTATTTTTATATAACCTACACACATCCTCTCCTATACTTTAAATCATTTTTCAATTACTTATAATACCAAATACAATGTAAGCACTATGTCAATAGGTATTATACTGTATTGGTTAGGGAATGATGACAAGAAAACAGTCTGTACATGTTCAGTACAGACGGCACCTTCATAGGCCTAACTACACTGTACACATCAGCAACAGCATAACATTTTTTTCTAATATTTTCAATTCGTGGTTAGTTGAATTCAAGGATACAGGACCTGTGGATATGGAGGGCTGACTGTACATGTACCTGGCATATAGAGTATTATATAAAGGTTAGTCCAAGGGCTAAATTATAAGAAACAAGACAGTAAACCATTTTATACTACACCATCAGCAGCCTAAAAAACAAACTATAAATAAGAATGGTCTAAGTCTCCAGATACTCTACAGATCCAAGGAGTACTAGAGGAATCTCTTGTTCTCACATGAGTAGATGTTCCTTGAGAGGGTGAGATTATTTCCTTGAAAAGGTAGATCTAATTTAGGGAAAGGGTAAGGAGTCAGAGAAAAATTAGAATGAACACAGTACGACTGTTCATTCAGAATAAATGGAAGCTCTCACTGTAGCGTTCTCCCTAGAAAATGGAAATAAAACAAAATAAGGTTGAAATTCAACAAGCATTTTTATTTCGCTTAAGAAAGAGACAGAAAATTGGCCAACAGGAATGTCAGAGGATGACACAGGAGGCAGCAGGGCCCAGTCATAGGTATTTTTCTGGGCTTAGAATATATAAAGGAACCCTCTGAAGAGAGCTAGTAATTGGAAATGCAGCCCTACCTTGCTAATGAAGCACATCTAGCCCCTTGAGATTTGATGCTCTCAAGTAACCCATAGTCTGTTCCTCAGCCTTCTAGCGCTCTGCTCAAGAGATCCTTAAATAGACTCTTGGAATGGTTGTGCTTCCCTGCATAACTGCTCTGTGTATGGCTGAAATGGAACTGAGCGTTGTCAGCCTACCCAGCCGGCCCTGGGGTTTCACTTGACAGAACTCAGTTAGAATTCTGGTGTTACCACTTGCTAGCTTTGTGATATTAAGCAATTCACTAAAATTCTCCGAGCCTCAGTTTCCCCATCTGCGAAACGAGAATAGAAATAGCTCTATATTGTAAAATGGTTATGATAACTACATGAAATAATTGATCTATAAAGCAGTTGGCACATTAAGTGCTTAAAAGATGTAAGTTGATTTCTCCTTCCTTTCCCTTTACACTTGGGCAGCACAAAGATCCTCTGCTTTCATTTAACCCTACTGAGAGCTCCATATCATCTGATGTCAAGAATAGTGAAGATGGAAATGAGGAAAATAAGTACACAGAAAGACAATAAACAATGGTGGGTTTTTTCCCCAATTGCACCCTGATTTTGAAATGGAGATACTTTAATGTAACAAGTGTCCAAAAATTGGAAAGCTATTCAGATACTGGACAGCCCAAGATGAGAAATATCTACTAAGACATGATGACAACTGTGTGAAAACATACCTATACATGCATGTATTCAATGTGAAGATATAGCTGCACATTCATAGGTTTTAAAATTAGAAGGGAATAAGGAAAACTGAAAACATGTTTGTTAGGATGGTATAAATATATTGTTGTAGTGTTATCTTAATATTATAGAGCCTGTGAAGAGGCATACTCTCCCTGACATACTTAAATCTCCTTACCCTCTTTCTACAAGAACAGCAGGACAGGGTGCTGGAGTGAAGGGAATTGCACAGTGGGAATAACATGCCCCCATCTCATCTGTTCTTCTGCCCAGCCTTCCATTAACCACCATGATCTACCAGAGGCCAGAGTTTCCTTTCTGTGGTGCTTCAATGCTCTTGCATCATTAATATCATCTCTACCCTTCTTCTAGGAGTGGATCTTATGAGGGAGGTATGGAAGAAGTTGTGCATGCTTAGCTGTCAGTCCGAACCTTTCAGAAAGCTAGCAGGGGACAAAGGCAGCAATCACTGTGTAACATTCTGGACTTTCTTGGCAGGTGAATACTGCTATGCATGAGGCAAAACTTATGGAAGAATGTGACGAGTTGGTAGAGATCATCCAGCAGAGGAAGCAAATGATTGCTGTCAAAATCAAAGAGACAAAGGTAAAGCATAATGCTTCAGTGAGGCCAAGGCAGAGCTGACTTCACAAACATCAAGGTTTCATCCTGAAGATTCCAGTCTGAAGAAATGAGGTTTTAGGGAAGGAGACAAAGAAGCAATGTCTGGCTTAGTGCTATAAATCACCTAAAAATGCTGGCAGTTCTGGGGTGTTGGAAACATTCTATATCTTGACCTGGTTAGTGATAACATGGATGTGTGGATGTATGCAAAAAATCACCGAATTGCATACTTTAGATTTGGGTTCTTTACTGTATGCATAAGTCAATACAAAAAGAAAAAAATTTAGTGGTAAAAATGTAGGCTAGAATTATGGAAGGACCGTGAATGCCATAAATAGTTTAGGTTTAATCTGAAAGGCATTGATAAATTATTCAAGTGTCTCAGGAAGAGAGAACACTGATTGATATGGCAGAGGTGTGCAGGGTATATCAGAACAGGATGATACTGAAGTCAGAGAAGCAAGTTAGGGCACTTATGGAATGATTGTTGGAATGAGTTGGTAAAGACCTAAATCAGTAAAGTGGCAGCACAAATGAAAGAGAAGAATGTAACAGGCATCTCTTGAAAGGAAAGGATGGCAAGCATTGATTGATTAGATAGAAAAGATGAAGGAGAGAGAAAAGATTTCCAGGCTTTTGGCTTGGGAACTGAAGAATCATGATCAAGAAAGTCAGGCATGAGCCTCCATGCATCTATATGGTTTTAGGCTTGTTGGTCTGCTGGTCAGTGCAGTGATTATAAACTCATGCTGTGTGTACAATGTGAGAAGTTATGAGAGCCCAGAGTGATGACCAATATTTTATGCCATGCTGGGTGGTTCTAACTAACATAGAAACTGAAGTTCTCAAGAGCACAGATCTGTGAACACATAGGTATTTGTAAAGATGCTTAGAGAAATATATACGTAGAAATGTAGGCCTTCATTAAAAAAAGAGGAGATACTTTTTATTAAACATGTATGTGAAAACATGTTGACAATAAAATGTAAACAATGGTGATCCCTTGGTGATAGGGTTTTTTATACTTTTTACATTCTACATTTTCTTTGTGAGCATGTATTGCTTTTATGACCAGAAAAATTAATATTATCAATAAAAAGAGGAGATAGACAACCTAAAGTATATGACTGTCTTGTAGGGTAAATAAGCGGGCTGTAGGTGGGAGGAGAGGTCAGCATTACAGACATTTAGGGTAGAGTTAGGAGGTGAGTGGTTAGTATAGGGATCTTGTATATTAATATTAATAGGCCTTATTTTTAGAATCACTGCAGCAGATCTCCTTCATGTTGTTTTATCATTTCTAATTAAGCACTAGATGTTTTATTTTTCTGTTCCTAATTCCTTTAAGGTTATAAAACTGAGAAAATTGGCACAGCAGGTTGCTAATTGCCGCCAGTGTCTTGAACGGTCAACAGTCCTCATCAACCAAGCTGAGCATATCTTGAAAGAAAATGACCAAGCACGATTTCTCCAGTCTGCAAAAAATATTGCTGAGAGGTGAGCTCCTTATATTTTTTGACATGCCTGCTCTTATGAAAAGGGGCCAGCTTAAAATCACATAATTCTGTTCAGGCATGTATTTAGCAACTGCCACTTGAAGAGTTTATGAGCTAGTTAGTTATTAAGCTTCAGTGATTGTTCATCCTGTGGATTTCTGGCACCCTTCTCTGTCTTTGCAGCCTAATAGTTCTTCATTTACGAAGAATCTGAAGTCTAAAGTGAAACATTGTTCAGTATATTCACCAAGGTTTCAAGGGGCTACAGGGGCCCATTCAGCCAGATTTGACTTCCTTATATGTCCCTATAATTCTCTGAAGACTTGGGCTCCAGGTTCACAGTATTCTTTTCTACTGTGTTTGCAATCATTCTTGGTGATGTTAGCAGTATCCACATGGCTGACCCATCTAATAATCTAGCCATCTAGTTCCCTGGATCCTTGCCATGTCCTCCTCTAGTGACCCTCACTTCTGCTCCACTTCATCCACCCACTTCCATGGCCCACATGCTAAACCTCACTATCACTCATAATTACACAAGTCATAAATTAAAACATTCCACTTTCAAACTACAACCTCTGTAATTAAGTTGTCTTTTTTTCTTTCAGTACATCTATTCTTCAGCTTCATTGGGACCTCTAAATTCTGACTCCTACCGACCAGCTACTGACTATTTTCATGACTTTTTTCACTGCTTCTTTGGCCTACTTAGGGTCTGTGATTTCTCACTTCAGCCACTCACTTCAATACCCCCAGTTCTCTCACCCCACTGTCTTTTTTTATCACACCAACCTGATAATAGCCCAACCAGCTATTCTCATCTTTTTCATGCCTATATTTGAGTTGCAGAATCCTGTTGGAGAAGATCACATAACCAAAGAGATTGATACTACCACACCACAAATTCATGGCCTCTAGTCTCACCTGGGCTCTCAGGACTGACCTGAAATCCTTCTGTGTAGCTTTGATCAGCTTTCTTTTTCCCTTGTTTCCATAATGGCCTTCAAATTTTCTATATTCATCTCAAAATTGCAATCCTGCCACCATCCGGCTCATGCTCAGCAAATGGTTTTACCTCCTACTTTAAACAGAGATTAGTAGGTATGAAATGATAAATTCCTCAACTTCTCATACAAACTGCTGGGCATACCTACAACCACATCCATCATTTCATTTTCCTTCTGGTTATAATGGAGGAGATTTTCCTTCATTTGTGCTTTGTTTACATGCCTTCTTCTTTTCCATAACTTCATTTCCTTCCCCACTCTAGGTGACCTCACATCTACATTTAAACTCATTCATGTCTCTCATATCAAAAAGAAATAATATTACCCACAATTTTCCTCTACCTCCTAATCCATGTAGCTATTTCCCTATCCCTCCCCTTTGCTTCACAGCAAACTTCTTGAAAGTTTCCACTTCCTCACTTCTAATTTATTCTTAAACATTTAAAAGTTATTTATACAAAAGCACTACTTGTATAGTTAAAAAGTCAAGTATTACTAATAATCATATTGCAAGAAATAACTGTCTCCTTCCCACCCCAATTTCTGCTCTCCAGCAATAATACTATTGAGTATTTACTTGTTGCTGGGCATTATTCTAAGCCTTTAGAAGTATTAACTCAATCCTCAAAAAACATTATGAAATAGACACTGTTATTATCCCCATTTTACAAATGAAAGAATGAGCCCTTGCTGGTGTGGCTCAGTGGATTGAGTCCCCACCTGTGAACTGAAAGGTTGCCGATTCAGTTATCAATCAGGGCACATGCCTGGGCTGTGGGCCAGGTCCCCAGTTCAGGGTGTGAGAGAAGCAACCGATTGATGTATCCCTCCCTTTCTCCCTCCCTACCCCTCTCTAAAAAATAAATAAATCTAAAAAAAAAAAAGAGAGAGAAAGAGCCTCAGAGAGGTTGCATGACTTGCCTAAGGTCACCCAACTAATAAAGAGTAGAAGCAGGATTCAAACCTAGGAAGTCTAGTGCCATAGTGTGCACATTTGCAATGAAGCCAAGCAATTTTAGCTGTATTAGGTGTTTCTATTGACATAACCTTTATGTTTCTAAATAACATTCTTATACTACTATTTTTCAATTTTATTTTATTTTTAATTTAAAATTTTATTGAATTTATTAGGATGACATTGATTAATAAAATTTATATAGGTTTCAGGTGTACAATTCTATGATACATCAACTGTATATTGTAGGGTGTGTTAACCACGTAAAGTTAAGTCTCCTTCCATCACCATTTTTTTCCCTTATATTCTCCGTTACCTCTTTCTTCCCTCATTCTTCCCTCCTTCCCCTCTGGTAATTACCATGCTATTGTCTACATCTATGTCTCTTTATTTTTTTATTTTTTGCTTAATCCCTTAACCTTTTCACCCAGTCCCACAACCCTCCTCTCCTCTGACAGCTGTCAGTTTGCTCTCTCTCTCTATGCCTCTGTTTCTATTTTGATTGTTAGTTTATTTTATTCATTATATTCCACATATGAATGAAATTATATGGTACTTGCTTCTCTCTGACTGGCTTAGTCCACTTAGCATAATGCTCTCCACGTCCACCCATGCTGTCCCAAAGGGTAAAGTTTCCTTCTCTTTTACAACCCAGTAGTATTCCATTGTGTAAATGTACCAAAGCTTTTTATTCACTCATCCATTGATGGATACTTGGGCTGCTTTCAAATTGGCTGTTGTAAATAACACTGCAATGAAAATAGGAATGCATATATTCTTTTGAATTAATGCTTCAGGTTTCTTCAGATATATTCCCAGAAGTGGAACTATTGGGTTATAAGGCAGTTCCACTTCTAATTTTTTGAGGAAACTCCATACTGCTTTCCACAATGGCTCCACCAATCTTCATTCTCAACAACAAACAATACATGAAGGTTCCCTTTTCTCCACATCCTTGCCAACACTTGATGTTCATTAATTAATTTATTTTTAAAGAATATTTTATTGATTATATTGTTACAATAGTTCCAATTTTATACCCTTTGCTTCTCTCTGCCCAGCACCACCCCTCCCCCAGCAATCCCCACTGCCCCAGTCCATGCCCATGGGTCATACATACAAGTTCTCTGCCTTCACCCTTTCTTATATTATCTTTTTTTAAAAATTAATTAATTAATTAATTAAAAAATAAAAAATAACAATCCCTCCCTCTCAAACTTAAGACCTTTATAATCTTATAAAGGAAAATGGGCGAAGGTCTCGAGCTCCTCTAGCTGCTTCAAGCTGGACATGGTCGTCATCCTATCTATCCTTGGGTCCAGAAATCCCTAATAAAAATGGAGGTGTGGAGGGGAGGGTGGCCTTCCCACATGGGGAAGGATCTTGCAGACCTCAGGTCAGTTAACTGTCCCCAGACAACGGTGTGCTTGATTTAACAGGCTGGCATCCTTGTTGTATTCTGGGGGCAACAGATTTGGCAACAGGGTTAAAAGACATCATTCAATCCATAACCACTAGATGACAAAAGGCAGGTATTAATTTTTCAATGTTGCACATTAGGGAAAAGATGGGCTTCTTTGGAGGAAGGTGTGCCAGGCACATCCCACCTGTCCAAAACCCTTTTGCCCATTATTTCTTTTTTATTTATTTATTTTATTTTTTGGGTTTTCAATTACAGTTGTCCAATATTTCTCCCATTGCTCACCCCCACCCAGCCCACCCCTCCTCCCACAATCATATCCCTCCCCGTTGTCCATGTCCATGAGTCATTTATACACATCCTTGACTAAACCCTTTCCTTACTTATCCCCCTTCTCTCCCTCCCCCCTCCCCCCTATTGACTGCTATGCTGCTGCTTGTCCTATTTAGTTCATTTGTTTATGTTCCTGTTTAGTTTCCTGTATTATGTGATATCATATGGTATTTTTCTTTCTTTGCCTGGCTTATTTCACTAAGCATAATTCTCTCTAGTTCCATCCATGTTGTCGCAAATGGCAGGAGTTCCTTCTTTCTTTCTGCTACATAGTGTTCCATTGTGTAAATGTACCACAGTGTTTTGATCCACTTATCTACAGATGGGCACTTAGGCTGTTTCCAGCACTTAGCTATTGTAAACAGCGCTGCTATGAACATAAGGGTGCATAAGTTCTTTTGAATTAGGGTTTTAGAATTTTTCGGGTATAATCTTAACAGTGGAATCGCTGGTTCAAAAGGCAGTTCCATTTTTAGTTTTTGAGGTAATTTCATACTGTTTTCCATAGTGTCTGCACCAGTCTGCATTCCCACCAACAGTGCAGTAGGGTTCCCATTTCTCCACATCCTCGCCAGCACTGGTTGTTTGTTGATTTGTTAATGATGGCCATTCTGACTGGTGTGAGGTGGTATCTCATTGTGGTTTTTATTTGCATCTCTCTGATGGCTAGTGACGTTGAGCATTTTTTCATGTGTCTATGGACCTTCTGTATGTCCCCTTTGGAGAAGTGTTTGTTCAGGTGCATTGCCCATTTTTTAATTGGGTTGCCTGTTTTCTTGATGTATAAGATCTTTATATATTTTGGAGATCAATCCCCTGTCTGAGATATCAGTGAGAAATATGTTTTCCCATATGATTGGTTCCCTTTTCATCTTGCTGATGTTTTCTTTTGCTGAGCAAAAACTCTTCAATTTGATGTATTCCCATTTGTTTATTTTTTCCTTTATTTCTCTTGCCTTAGGAGATATATCCATGAAGATATTGTTACGTGGGATATCTGAAATTTTTCTGCCTATGTTTTCCTCTAGGACTTTTATGGTGTCATGGCTTACATTTAAGTCTTTGATCCATCTTGAGTTTATTCTCGTGTGTGGTGTAAGTTGGTGGTCTAGTTTCACTTTTTTGCATGTCCCTGTCCAGTTCTCCCAGCACCATTTGTTAAAGCGGCTCTTTTCAATTCATTATATGTTTCTTCCTCCTTTATCAAATATTAGTTGACCGTATGTTCCTGGATTAATTTCTGGCTCTCTATTCTGTTCCACTGATCTATATATCTGTTCTTATGCCAGTACCAGACTCTTCTGATTACAGTGGCTTTGTAGTATTGTTTGATGTCTGGTATTATGTTTCCTCCTACTGTGTTCTTCTATCTCAAGATTGCTTTTGCTATTCGAGGTCTTTTTTGCTTTCATGTGAATTTTTGGAGTATTTGTTCTAGGTCTGTGATATATGTCATGGGTATTTTAATAAGGATGGCATTGAATTTTTAAATTGCTTTGGGTAATATGGCCATTTTGATGATGTTGATTCTTCCCATCCCTGAACATGGTATTTGCTTCCATTTATTTGTATCTTCCTTAATGTTTTTCTTCAATGTTTTGTAATTTTCAGTGTACAGGTCTTTTATCTCTTTGGTTAAGTTTATTCCTAGGTATTTTATTTTTCTTGTTGCTATAGTAAATGGTATTGCCTTTTTTGTTTCTGTCTCTGGTATTTTACTGTTGGTGTACAGAAATGCCTTAGATTTCTGTATATTTATTTTGTACCCGGCTATTTTGCCAAATTCACTTATTATATCAAGTAGTCTTTTAGTGGAGTTTATAGAGTTTTCTATGTATACTATCATGTCATCTGCATATAATGGTAGTTTTACTTCTTCTTTCCCTATTTGACTGTCTTTTATTTCCTTTTCTTGTCTGATTGCTGTGGCTAGGACTTCCAACACTATGTTGAATAGGAGTGGAGAGAGTGGGCAGCCTTGTCTTGTTCCAAAATTCAGGGGGAATGCTTTCACTTTTTGTCCATTGAGTATGATGTTAGCTTTAGGTTTCTCATATATAGCCTTGATTATGTTATGGTATGCTCCCTCTATTCCCATTTTGCTGAATGTTTTCATCATGAATGGGTGTTGAACTTCATCAAATGCTTTTTCTGCATCTATTGATATGATCATGTGATTTTTGTCTTTCATTTTGTGTAGGTGATGTATTATATTTATTGATTTGAGAATATTAAACCATCCTTGCATCCCTGGGATGAATCCTACTTGATCGTGGTATATGATCTTTTTAGTGTGTTGGTGATCCTGGTTGCCAATATTTTGTTGAGGATTTTAGTATCTCTGTTCATCAGTGATATTGGCCTGTAGTTTTCTTTCTTTGTTGTGTCTTGACCTGGTTTTGGGATGAGGGTAATACTGGCTTCTTAAAACGAGTTTGGGATTTTTTCCTCTCCTTAGATTTTTTGAAATTGTTTGAGGAGGGTAGGAGTTAGTTCTACCCTAAATGTTTTGTAAAATTCGCCTGTGAAACCATACAGGTCAGAGCTTTTGTGTGCAGGGAGATTTTTGATTACTGTTCAATTTCCTTTTTTGTTATTGGTCTGTTGAGACTTTCTACATCTTCTTGGTTTAGTTTTGGAAGGTTATATGTTTCTAGAAATTTGTCTATTTCTTTTAGGTTGTCAAATTTCTTGCCATACAGTTCTTTGTAGTAATCTCTTACAATAGTTTGTATTTCTGTGGTATCATTCGTGATTTCTCCTCTTTCGTTTCTGATTTTGTTTATTTGGGTATTCTCTTTTTTTCTTGATGAGCCTGGCTAAAGGCTTGCCAATTTTGTTTATTTTTTCAAAGAACCAATTCCTAGTTTTG